>NC_143554.1:77366250-77679166 GCF_054136105.1 Typopeltis vanoorti | reverse complement strand
TTTAACGAGTGATTAATCAGTTAACGCGATTTGAAATTATTAATTTTTGGTTGCCAATCTGCAGCAAGCGGAAAAGCTGGAAGTCATTAGGAGACATGAAAGTGGCGCTAGTAACACAATAACTGTGCGAAACTGGGATACAGCGAGTCTATCTACAGTTTGGACGAAATTAATTATAAGAGCAAAGAACAAGGAAACGTTGCTACTGCTTCTAAAGCATGCAGATCACATGAAATAGAAGCCATTTAATGATCTAGATGGACCGTCTTCTAGCACTCTGGATTGAGGACTATAACCAAAAAAAAAAAAAAACCCCTTAGTACAGGGACTATTCGGAAAAAAAGCTCTCAATATTTTTACCTCATGGAAAGAAACCAAATTTCAAAAGTAATGTATAAGCTTTACTGCGAGTTTTGGATGGTTTGTTTTAAAAATCGAACTGGACTGCATAACGTAAGAATAACTGGGCAATCTGCTCGTGCTGATAAAGATTCTGCGGTCAAGTTTCTTGAAGAATAACAAAGGATAATTCAGAAGAGAGAGATTATGACGATCGGCAAATATTCACCGTCGACGAAATTGGTCTCTTTTGGAAGCGTATGCCAACACAAATATTCCTAGCTAAAATTGAAGCATCTGGACCGGAATACAAAGTATCTAAAGATGATCTTTTATTTTATTTTTATGCTTTTGTTAGGAGGCAATGCATACGCTTTAAACTCAAGCCTATGTTAATTAATTAGAAGAAACACACGTATAAACCACAGTGAAAATTATTTAATTGTAAATATTACTTAAATTAAGGGGATATTAAACCCCACATAGTTTTAAAACCGAATAAGAAACTCAAAGATCGGAATCAGGGAGTTTCTTTCCGAATATAGTAAATAAACTATAAAGTATCGGCGACACTAGCGTTAGCCAATGCAAGTGATCCTTGTACGTAGTACAATACCGGGCCGTTTCATTGCCGAAATGAAGCTTATTAGCTCTTTATACTTAAGTAACTTAATGGTTGCACCTGTTTGGAAAACTCGTTCGCAGAGTACATAAGTTCTTTTCGCTATACACTTTGGTATTAGGTCTAGCTACTCACTGATGAAGCCTCAAAAAAGGCTGAAACCGGTCTGGGTAGTGACCTCCCTCCATAATGTAATAACAGCATACATTTACTAGGAAATGTGTTTTTACATTATGGAAAATACCTAAGAATAGCGATCTGAACTTTCCCCACCTTTGCAACGAGCTGCCGGGTATTGTACTACGTACTAGGATCACTTGCATTGGCTAACGCTAGTGTCGCCGATACTTTATAGTTTATTTACTATATTCGGCAAGAAACTCTCTGATTCCGATCTTTGAGTTTCTTATTCGGTTTTAAAACTATGTGGGATTTAATATCCCCTTAATTTAAGTAATGTTTTCATTGCCGAAATGAAGCTTATTAGCTCTTTATACTTAAGTAATTGTAAATATTTCATTCTAAGTATCTTAGGACATCATTAGTACAGTATTTAAACAAATATAGGAATAACATATAGTTAGGGCGCATGATTACAACAGCATCTCATGAAACGTGCATAGCGTGCTAAAGTAATACAAGAAAAAAAAAAAGTTAATTATTTAACACAATTTTGTATGATAATTTCCCATACTTTAGGAATAGTAAGAACGTCGTTGCGGTTTAAGTTTGGTCTGAGTAGTAGGGCTGCAGAACTTTCTTTGTATAAACGTTCATGTTTAAATGAAGATCTATGCAAAAGTTTAGCCTTTTCCCAATGGATCCTATGGTTTGGATTTTCAATTCCGTGTTGAGAGAGGCCAGATTTCTGCGGTTTAAAAAGACGAATGTGGTCTTGGTGTTCCGAGATGCGTTTCTGAACAGATCTACCTGTCTGTCCAAAGTAAGATAATTTGCATGAGCATGGAATCTCATAAACACCAGGTAACATCAAGGGTGAGAATTTGTCCTTAGGAGAAGGTAATAAGCTGTAAATTTGATTGATAGGTTTGTAAGTAGTGGCAAAATTGTATTTCTTCATAATTTTAGAAAGACGTTCTGAGATGCCTTTGACGTAAGGTATGGGAATCCTATGCACTTCTTCCTGTCTGGTTTAATGTATGCAGAAGTGACTGATGATTTTTTTTTAGTTGTTTTGGGGTTATATCCATTTAGGATGGCTGTATTTTTGATAACTTCTAATTCCTGGTTTAAAGATTCTTCAGAGGAGCAGAATTTGTGTGCTCTGGAAACTAGTGATTTAATAATGCCAGTTTTCTGAGATGGATGATGAGCAGAAGAATTGTGAATGTAGCGACCTGCGAATGTATGCTTGCGAAAGACGGAAGTGGCGATGGAACCGTCTTCTTTTCTTTTGATGTGTAAATCCAAAAAAGAGATACCCTGTGGAGATTCTTTTTCTAACGCAAAGTTGATGCGATGATGAAGAAGGTTAATTTTATCTAGAAACAGTTGTAATTCAGGTTCGGGATGATTCCATACTGCAAATACGTCATCGACATATCTTAGCCAAATTTTTGGTTTGGGTTCAAAAGTGAATATTTTTTCCTCAAGGTGTTCTAGAAACAAATTTGCTAGGTTTGATGATAAAGGAGATCCCATTGCTGTTCCTTCCTCTTGCTTGTAAATTTGACCTTTCCAGGTGAAGTAACCTGATGCAATAACAAACTTGAACAATTCAACTATATCAGACGGAAATTTTTGAGTTAGTAATTCTATTCTTTCTTTATGGGGAATGTTAGTGAAGAGGGAGACAATGTCGAAGCTGAATAACAAGTCAGTTTTTGATAGTTGAAAGTCTTTAATTTTTGTGTGAAACTCAGTAGAATTTTTGATTGAGGAGACTGAGTGGCCTATGTGAGGGCGGAGAAGGTTAGATAAGAATCTTGATAACTTGTACGTTGGACAGCTGATACAGTCTACGATGGGTCTAAGTGGAACATTAGTTTTGTGTAGCTTAGGTAAGCCATAAATTCTAGGAGGTCTTGCATGGTATGTCTTAAGTTTTTTGATTGTTTCTTGATCTAAGGAGGAAGTTTCATTAAGTAGCTTATTTAGTTTTCTCAGTTGACGATTGGTAGGATCAAAATCCAATTTAGAGTAAGTATTACGATCTCGAAGAAGTAAATTCATTTTTCGGTCATATGAATTGGTATCAAGAACCAATTATACGTGTGTTTCTTCTAATTATGAACGCACCACAGGTTTCGTTATTTAAAAAAGCCTATGTTAGTTTATCGTGTGTAAAATCCAGAATCTAACATTATTTAAGAAATCAGCACAATTGGGAAAGAACTTCGATTTAATGAACTGGATAATGCAGATGTGAAAAACTTGCTCGATTCCCATTCTGAACAGTTAAGCGAGCATAGTCTCTTTCAACTAGAAGAACAGCGTGCGTATGAAGAATATGATAAGGAATGCAAACAAGAAGAAAATGTTACGAATAAGAAGTTAACTACAAAAGAACTTGAGCTAGTTTTCAATCACATTGAGCATGCTAAGGAAATTTTCTTTGATGCTGATCCTGATATGGAACGTAGCTTCGCTGTCCGCCAAATTCTTGAAAAAGCGATCGCCAAATATCGCAAATTGCATAAAAAGATGAAAAAGTCGAGCATGATTCCAACATCTTTACTTACTCTAATTTCTTTGTAAAAGAGTAGCTCAAACAAAAGTTTAGACATTAAATAAAAATTAAAGCAATTGATTATTATTAACTTCGATGATTTCATCATCTAATATAGTTTATAATGCATTTGTTTTTTAATTTACGCCGAGTGTTGGTTGAATTATAACTTTTTTATTGTTAATTGTATTCGATTAACGCGATTTCGCTTAGCGCGTATTAATAGATGGATTAATTAATCGAGTTAAGCGAGGTTTTCCTGTAACCCAAATAATATGAAAATAAAATAAAGGATAAGAATGCTCTGACAGTGCTTATTGTTGCTACAAAATGATAATCTATTTATTGTAACTTGTTACACATTTATAAGATAGACGTGTATTACATTTTAAGTTATGCAATTATATGAGCAGTAATACCTCAATAATACATTTAGCAAAACGTCTGGGGAAGATACCTTCACCACATTCCTCAATTCGAAATCCATATTTCAAAACAGCATTTGAGGACTTCAATAACAGGAGCATTGATCTTACACCTGTTCCCATCTAAAGACAATCACAAAGTCCCATGATCTGGGCGAGATTTGAACACAGCCTGATGGTTGCAGAAGCGGGATAAGCTAACCACTCGGCATCCAGATCGTCGAATTTTAGTATAGAGTTTTTTGATATGAACTCTGCGCTGACCAGTAACTTTCAGAACTCTGATTTCTTCAAACTATGTGGTAACACTTTTTAGGTTCTTATGTGCAACATTAATTGCTTCACTCTGCATTCAGTATCTTTTTTATCCCGCCATCATATCATATTCTGTTAAATGGTGTTCATTTACAAGCCGTTTTTAAAGACATCAGCCATATTTGATCTTTAATACTTAGTGTGCTGCAACAGCATAATGTATGATGACTGTCCATGATAATATTTTTGTGGAGGTCCGATAATTCTAATTCACTTCCTACTTTCAATATTGTAATCAACTATAATAATTTAGTGTATAAGTATTTAATACACCAGATAAAATTCTTCTTATATAATATAGAGCTACTGTCCTATCCTCTCTGTGTAAATATTAGATCTATATTAATAGGTCTTCTATTTGTTGATATATCAAACTGAAATATGATCATAGCCAGTTATTTGAATAACAATCTAACTGACCACAGGGATAGCTAACTTCAGTAAAAAAAAGCCTTCAACATCTTAACTGTCACTGAGTAATCAATTGTTTGCTACTGGCGTATAAACTCACGTGAATACATTTGTAATATCCTACTTTTGTGACATTAATTACAACGAATACTGTGATGATACCGTTCGTATATAAACTTTATTTTGTTCATTTATTTATCATATACTAATCATGTACATAATTTGATTTTGCGTGTAGTTTAACTACTTACTTGATTGTGGAAGACAAGGACAGTTTGAATGTCTTTCATTAGATTAGAGAAATAAATAAAGCCGTGTACGTTACGCGAAATACATCAATGCAGATCAGAAAAAAAAACTTGCTTTTAAGAATCATTCCCATCAGTAGAATTGTAGAACGGAAACGAATGTAAGAGAATTCTATTTGTAAGAATAAATCGTGAGGTAAGAGATATAAACACTGTTAGAACATTCACGCGTCAAACATTTTACTCACATTCTAATTTATTTGAAAACTAAAGCACGTTTCTATATTATATCATCGATTCTTCATGCATTTCTGGAAAAAAGCTTACCCTTCATTATTCTTTGTCGTACTGACTGAGAATTTAGATATGAAAGTTATTTCAACCAGAAAGGTTATTGCGACATTTGTTTTCTAAATGGAAAAGCAGTAGACCGAGGTGGAGATAAAGAGATTGGGGGCTATATTTCATGGGATGATTACTTATTTCGCTAATAACATTGCACATCATATTTTACAAGCTTTGTGCGGTACTTCTTAAATATGTCCAGTAGTTTAATATGCATTATTCCATGGTTAAAGAACAGAAAAACACAAAATTTTGGAGTATTATAAAATCTTGAAAAACTAAGTAAAATTGTTTTACAGCTGAATATGTGGATCTGTCGTGTTCCCAATCCAATGGGTTCAAGTGATGGTTTCATATATGTCACGTTAGCAAGTTGTTTAAAAGGGGAACACGTAGGAGGCTACAAAAGCTGCGTCTGGCAGGAGAGGGGAGAGCTCATCTTTAATCTGCAACATTATTAAGGCATTAAGAAATCTCTGTATGATTTGAAGCTCGACTTAGTTCCATATGATTTCAAGAACTTAAAAGTGCAGAGTTTAGATCATTGACGCCTAGGAAGCGGAAATGCAGATTATCTATGATATCGTGAGAGACACCTCGTTAATTGACCTATTTAGGAGTATTCTCTACCAGATTGATGCTCGGATTCCGCCGAATTTAAATTTCAATACCTGATACATTCACCTGAAAAATATCGTTCTTTTTGTTTTTAGATAATTATTGTATTTATCACGTCCTAGATGCTTCAACAAAAAGGCTTTGTACTTTATACTTAATTGAATAATTCTTATAGTCGTATGATATAGGTATGGGTACGTCATCCTAGTACTTAATTTTTATATAGGTTAAATGAAATATGCATTATTCTTCCTCCTTCGCTAACATTATCTTGGTAAACTTATCATCCTCAATTTATTTCTTCGTAGATAAAAGATAACAAACTAAAAAGGAAACAAATCCATTTTCTTCGTTTTAGTTTGCAGGGAATAGTGACTTGATGCAAAAATAATGCAGAAATGTGGGTGATCTTGAACAGTGTTAATTATAATAAATAGCATTACTCAAGAGGTCGTAAATGCAACGAGAACAACTTATTCAAGATGAATAATTTTATTCCAATATTACAAATGGAAGTCGTTTTGGGTATGCCGTTTTTCAGGAAGGGATCGTCAAAGTTTCATAATTGTCCATGCGACGTACACTGCTCGGTCACTCGAGATCAACTGTAGCCGATTCCAGGGAAACTGAAATTGTTGAAAGAACCTCAAGATACCTTCAGATATCTTGAGGTTCTTTGAGATAGATTTTCTTGAGATAGATTGTATAAACGTAGGCAATAAGAGGAAGGAAGGTTTGTTCTTCTTCTATTCTAGAACAGGAGAAAAGACTAATTGAGTCAACGTGCACTCGGCTCATAAACTTAGTTGCTTCGGCCGTATTTTAAAATAACGGAATTTACTCCAATTGGAATATTGCTTCGGTTCTCACAGAAAGGCAGTTGTGAATGTGTGAAACATCATTGCAAACAATGCTTGGAATTGATTGCCCAAAGTCCGCCACTATTTGAAAGCTGACCATACAGTGTACAGGTCACATTAATTTGAACTGTTGTCGTAGAATTGGAAGATGTTTCCACTGAACTATTTATGTTAACCATCTGAATCTTTTAATGTGCAGAGACGATTCAGTTGTACGCAATGTGTATCATGCAATGATGCAAAGACTGGCGACATCGTCTAGTTGAATAGAAGTGTAACAGTGGTCAGAACTGAGCTCAGAACTAGTCTGTAACTGAAAACGTATGAAGAATTAGAAGGTTGTTTGCGACACCTGCTCTAAGGAAAGTGGAATTCATTTCACTGTATCTTCTAAAACATAGATACAACTATCTGCTTCAACAGAGATTTTGCTGTTGCTTCCATTAAGATTCGTTTATATAAGCAAGCTATCCTGCTTGTATTGATAAAATATGTTGGTTTCATGGTAGCACCTTTAAGTATAGAAGAATCATACAATTTATATAATATTCATAGGAATATTAGCATAGTAATATCTGGGAGTAATTAAAGGTGTTTAATAATTTAGAATGAATGGGTGTTTAAAATCACTGTCCGAAGAGATGTGATGTATTATCTGCAGAAAATAGATCATCCCTTAAAAATATACGTACATTCGAATTTTTGTTCCTTTTCAACATTTCGAACATCACGCGTGCATTATTGTGAACAGCTTTTTAAAATCAGTGAGGAAGTCGTGGTGAAAAAGATCATTTACATATCTAAACTTTACTTTGAAATTCAGTTTTTCTGTCATTATTCTAATTTCACCATTTAGTGAGAAAGAAACTGATTCTCTTCTCATTAAGATAAAGATTTTGGAGATCATTTTCAACCGAGACTCAATAAGTTAAAAAAGAGCCCAGTTTCAAAGGAGACACTGTCTTTACAAGGAATTTTCTAGTGAATTATAATTCTTTTATTTTCGGTTTCTGTTTCTTTTCATTCATTTTTCTAGAAATCTTGAAATTTGAAATTTTGAATAATAAAAAAAATCAATATTATGAATTTCAACACAATTTCTTGTTTGATAGGGTTCTGAGTGGTACGCATCGTAAGTAAGAAAACTAGACGTGCAATTTTCCACATTTCACATTTGGTGATGATCGTAATGTTAGAAATATCGGAAATTTTTGATATATATTATTGGTTAAATAATCAGAATGTGGTTTACATAGAAACAACCAGTGACGCGTGAACGAAGGAAATACGGTTGCCTACTGAAGAGGTGGAAGCTCGAATTGGGGGGGGGGGGGGGTGGGGGGGGGGGGGGGTGGGGGGGGGGGGGGGTGGGGGGGGGGGGGGGTGGGGGGGGGGGGGGGTGGGGGGGGGGGGGGGTGGGGGGGGGGGGGGGTGGGGGGGGGGGGGGGTGGGGGGGGGGGGGGGTGGGGGGGGGGGGGGGTGGGGGGGGGGGGGGGTGGGGGGGGGGGGGGGTGGGGGGGGGGGGGGGTGGGGGGGGGGGGGGGTGGGGGGGGGGGGGGGTGGGGGGGGGGGGGGGTGGGGGGGGGGGGGGGTGGGGGGGGGGGGGGGTGGGGGGGGGGGGGGGTGGGGGGGGGGGGGGGTGGGGGGGGGGGGGGGTGGGGGGGGGGGGGGGTGGGGGGGGGGGGGGGTGGGGGGGGGGGGGGGTGGGGGGGGGGGGGGGTGGGGGGGGGGGGGGGTGGGGGGGGGGGGGGGTGGGGGGGGGGGGGGGTGGGGGGGGGGGGGGGTGGGGGGGGGGGGGGGTGGGGGGGGGGGGGGGTGGATAATCCCATACGCGAACCAAAACACAAGAACTGAAGCCATTCACACACTTGCCCACATGGAAATTCCAAACTCATGACGTCACTCACAATGACGTCAGCAAGCCACGCCCACTTTCCTTATCTTATCTTGATCTTGATCTGGTCAGAAGTGCCTCCCCTACTACTCAACTTGAAACATTTGGTTGGAGCAGATGACGATATAGCTATTATATTACTCCATTCTTTCTCATAAAATAAGATATTTAAAGCTGTTTTCTTGAGTTCCATTATAAAATTAAAACAATTTTTAGAGGAAAAAAAAGTAAATGTCAAAATATGTAAAAAATGCTCTAAAATACTCTTATATCAATAAAGATTTCGTTCCACAAAATAATCCAAGTTGTGTTGGTACGAATTCAGACAACCGAGTTATAAAATTACGTAATTTCTTGCCTAAAAGTAAAGAAAGTGAATATTCTTCAGTGCAGTGGTGAACTACACTATGTTGAGAAAAGTAATTGAACATCTAGTTGCGGTCACAAAATGCGTTTGGATTACATTTCCAATACCGAGTGCGACCACCTTTGGCCTGAATGACAGCAATTACTCTTCGAGGAATGCTTTCAACCAAATTCTGATACGTCGCAACAGAAATATTCTTCTAATCCTCTAAGAAAGATTCCTCCATTGCTGAACCTGATGACGGCCGCTGTGGTCTGAAACAAATGCGTCCCAGAGATGTTCGATGGGGGTTGAGGTCTGGCCTCTGAACCTCCACGCACGACATTTCAGCGTGGTTTGTGAAAACCAGTTTCGGACACGCAGTGCAGTACAGCATGGAGCATTGTCATGCTGAAACATGCAAGGTTACTGCCGAAGCACTTCCACAGCGTCGGAAGCATGAAGCTCAGTGAGCCATTAAACATCATGGTTTTCGGCACGTCGACAAAGGCACATCCAACCGAAACACCTCCCCCCCCCATTTCATTAGCGAGCCTTCACCAAATTTGATAGTTGGAATGATACAGTCCTGACGGTATGTTTCCCCAAGTAATATCCAGATTCAAACACGATCATCAAAGTGAAACATTTGGAAGCGTGCTTTTTTTAGCTCCACATAACCCTTTTGAAATCACCTGCAGTCTAGAAACGTTGTGCAAGACACCAGTCCGATGATCGTTTATCATTTAGGGCGGGTGATATGTGACTTGTTCGCAGCAGCTCTTCCATGGACTCTCTCTCTCTCTCTCTCTCTCTCTCTCTCCTTCGATAGTTCTAGTGCTGAATGATGTCCTTGCAGCAATTTCAAAGTAGACAGCGAGGTTCGCAGCTGATGACGTGCGGGATGCTCGATCATTTCAAGGCAGAGCACGTCGATCTCGGTCATTAAGGGTCGATGGTCTCCCAGGGCGTATTCTTTCTGTGGTAGCGCGATCAAGTTTCCTTCGTCGAATGACAAGCAAGGGGGAAGTGTAGTATACTTAGACGGATAGCAATATCACGGAGAGAATAAAAACCGATGTGACATCCAACTTTATTTATTTATTCGTATGGAGTTTCCTCCGTTTTTCTCCCTCGTCCCTATTGGGGAGTGTTGCGCCCCCCTCGTGGGAGTTAAGTATTAATGGCTGTAGATCCGTGTGTGTTCACGGGGCCGGTTTACCTGCTTGCGGGATGAAAACCCCCAGATAAACGGGGGAAAACCCTACTGCTCGGGTCCAAGACAGGCTAACTTGGCTATGGCTGAGGAAGATCCTCAAATTCCCGTCGAAGAAGTGAATCGAACCTGGGACATTCCTTCTCCAGTCACATGGTTGCGAAGCGCACAGACTCTAGGCTAACAGCGTCGGACACACCCAACTACTGTCCTACTTTGGAAGCTTGTCAGTTCAGCTGAACGTGGCATCTGGACGTCGAGTACAGTGTGAAGCATGCATCACATCCTACCACTTTTTACTAAGAGACTTAGGCAGACACTCCCTGAATAATTCCATGTCGGAGGATCCGAAATTGATATAGCAGGTAAAGTGTCATCTGATTATCAAAGGCATACGAGGATGGGCTGAGACGTTGTGATAATCACCTCCAGGAAAAAAATTTCTCTTGTTGTACAAACTAGTCATTTTTGTTCTAATTGTTTATCAGAACCTTTAATTCCCCCCCCCCCCTTGTATATCACTAATTTAGAGAGGAATTCTATAAAAAATGTTAGAGAATTTCAGAAGCAACAAAAAGTAACGTTGAAATGTTGGAAGGCAGGAGTTGAGAAATGTTTTACATGGAAATCTTTAATTAATAATTAATTCGACACAGTCATATGATTGCCAGGGATCATCCTACAAGCATTTCGAAGTATGATGATGTCATAAAGTTATTCGCATATAGCAAAAAAAAGATAACAGTATCAGTGGCTTTCGTTCTTTCTTTGTAGATTTATGAAATCAGCACAACTGGATGAGCAGAAACGTGCTGCTTATGTTGTCTTTCTTTGTCCACAGAATCATTTTCAGTAAGTAAACGGGTATTTTTGCCATATGTCAGGTAAAATGACAAGATATCTAGAATTTAATCACAAGTTTAAAATTTCTTTTAACATTGGACGCATGATGGTGTTTGCACATTTCAAATACAAATTCTTCTTCTGCAGCTTATCCCAATTAAGTGGGGTCACTGTTCATAATGAGTCTCCTCCACACCTTCCTGTCTTGTGCAACATAGCATCAAGGCATGGGAGATTCTTTATCGACGATGATCACACTTGACGTAAGATGGTGGAATCATTGAATAAGTGTGCACAATCGTTCAAAAGCTTTTTTGAAATCTAACAAGTCATTTATGGTGTACGTACGAAGTTTCTGTTTAATGTCGAGTGTGGGATGGCTTTGTGAATCGCATGATAGGCTAATCTGCATTAATGTTTTGACTTCTTTTTCATATATTTAACCTCGCCTAATAAGCGAATCTTACTGGATTTTCCTGTTATCTTATATAACGTATTCTACATGAACAGTGTATTTTACAGATCTGGTTGTGTGAGTGAGGAGAGTGGTTGAGGTATTTCAGGAGGATGTAAAAATCCGGCGCACTACACATTGGGGTGAAGGTTAATTTTATATAATATTTTTCTGATATGGAAGTATTTCAGAAATTTCATCCTTTTCATATTGGAAATGAGGAAGGATTACTGCATCGTTGGTATTGCATGTTTAAATTGTCGTTCTGATATAGTTCGACAACATAACATATAAGTAATCTTTATCAATATATGCAAAATATCACGTTTTAAAAAACATTTTTAATTTTCTTGAACAAAATGCTCTGGAAAGAGCTTTAATGGGATTATATTCATCAAGTGCATATAATAAACAACTAAGTTATACCAACTAGTTTCACCAACTAAGGCTGTTGGCATCTTCAGGGTACATAACTGATGTAAGGCACTAAAAAGTAAAAAACTGTTACAAACTATAATCAACCGATTCCAATTATATTAAACAAAGAACAGAGCGCGTACAATACATGCATAGATCATGCATGATATCACTTGTTGTTATTTATGAACATTCTATAGTTGGCACTATAATTCAGTTCTGGCGAGTTGAAGGATCTGATAAGGGTCTTCCAGATCACGGGCAAGATTAGTCCTTGGTTCCTGTTAAGGTTTTGTAAACAGCGGGCAACTGCTGTGGCCTCCTTAAAAATTCAGGAGCGGAAGTTCTCCTCCATGTAAGGAATTGTGCTTCTATCCCACTCTATGGTATGGTTCGTTCTTGAGAAATGAAAAGCTAACCCTGATTTTTCTTCTCTGTTATTATTGACGTCACCTATGTGTTCTTTTTGCATAATTTCAAGGCTCCTTGAGGTTTAGCCGATGTAATTCAAGCCGCACGAGCAGGGTATGTTATAAACTCCAGCATATTTGGAGAAAGGATGGGCTATATTTTGGAGATCTTAAGAATTGTCTAATCGTTTCTGTGGGTTTAAAAGTTTAAGGTTGGTGGATATCAGGGATAGTTCTACTTGGAGGTCTTGTTGATCTGTTGTAAGGAGAAAGGCACGGTCGTGGATGGAATTACGTTGAGAAACTGAACAAGATCTCTATCTCCAATACGGATTTACTCGCGAGCCTGGATGTTACATCTCTATTCACTAACATCCCTGTGGAGGAAGTCGTCAACATTTTAGGAAGTTTGCTCCCACAAGACATTACTTCTCTGTTCCGTCATTGTTTAACATCAAACTTTTTCTTATGGAATAAAACCATATATCAGCAATTGACTGGCCTTCCAATGGGTAGCCCCTCTCTCCATCTTGTGCTGATCTCTTTATGGAGCATTTTGAAAGTAAAATTTTAACTCAAACAGACCCTAAACCAACAGTATGTTTGAGATACGTGGACGATATCTTTATCGTTTGGAACCACACAAAAAAGGACCTGTTCGACTTTCAAAACAAAATCAACTCTCTACACCACACAATCAAATTCACTCTAGAACTTGGAAAAGAAAACAAATTATCATTTCTGGACACTTTAATTAAGAAGCTTCAGAATGGTGGTATCAACCTCTTAGTTTACCTCAAACCTACCAATATAGGACGTTATTTACATTTCACTTCCTACCATTTCTCAAAAACTTAGTATTGTGCATATGCTGAAGAACCTTGCCTCTCTCCTTACAACAGATCGATAAGACCTCCAGGAAGAACTATCCCTGATATCCACCAACCTTACCATGAATGGATTTCCTCGAAGACACGTCCACAAGATACTTTTCTCTGAACCCAGACAAAGACAACAAGATGATGTACGTTATATTTCTATCATCGTCATTCCATACTTAGGGACACTTTCCAATAAGATTGCTAGACTCCTTAGACCACATAAACCAAGAGTAGCCTTTAAACCCACAGAAACGATTAGACAATTCTTAAGATCTCCAAAAGATAGCCATCCTTTCTCCAAATATGATGGAATTTATAACATATCCTGCTTGTGCGGCTTGAATTACATCGGACAAACTTCAAGGAGCCTTGAAATTAGACAAAAAGAACACATAGGTGACGTCAATAATAACAGAGAAGAAAAATCGGGGTTAGCTTTTCATTTCTCAAGAATGAACCATACTATAGAGTGGGATCGAAGCACAATTCCTTACATGGAGGAGGACTTCCGCTCCTGAATTTTTAAGTAGGCCACAACAGTTGCCCGCTGTTTACAAAACCTTAATAGGAACCAAGGACTAATCTTGCCCGTGATCTGGAAGACCCTTATCAGATCCTTCAACTCGCCAGAACTGAATTATAGTGCCAACTATAGAATGTTCCTAAATAACAACATGTGATATCATGCACGATCTATGCATGCATTGTACGCGCTCTGTTCTTTGTTTAATATAATTGGAATTGGTTGATTATAGTTTGTAACAGTTGTTTACTTTTTAGTACCTTAAATCAGTTATGTACCCTGAAGATGCCAACAGCCTTAGTTGGTGAAACTAGTTGGTATAACTTAGTTGTTTATTATATGCATTTGATCAAGTTTTTTCATTCTAACGCGAACCAAAAAAGTCTATAAAATACATATCACATATGCTACGTAGGACAAATAGGACGATATGAAGAGAATTGTTTGTCGTAAAGAGGAAAACATAATAATTAAAAAGAAGACACAAATCTGGTATAGTCTGTGATTATGTGTTACAACCAACGAAGATCTTCCTATCTTATAGCAAATAACAGAAGAAGACGTGCACGGGGTATTACAGCTTTATAAGAAAACAGGAGTCTTTCAAAGTGCCTTCACAATTCAAGCTCTGATACACTCCTTCTCATTTAACTAATGTCTAACAAAATATTGCACAAAATAGTATAGGAAACTAGTAAAAAAAGTGTACAAGTAATTTAGTTAATTTCATTAATTTTTCATATTTTGTGATTCTCTTAGATTATTAGGACGAATTTTGAATCAATGAGAACATTAGAAATCAATCATTCCTTCAGCACCTCTTTTACTCAATGCTCAGAGATTGATCTATTTGACATGTGTTGTACCAGATGGCAGCACATTACTGAATGTTAGTTAAAAGGAAGAAATACGTTACTACTGGAGGCTATGCTTTGTTTATCTCCAACCACAATGGAAAGATAAGTAACAGAATATACACACCTGACGTATGTAATACTGGCTTTTCTTCTTCCCAATTAGCTGCTTCGAATAAAAACAAAAATAGAGAATCACAAGAATAAGAGCATTCTGGTAAAGTTTACTTAGTGAATTAGAACTAACATGTGTTCAAATTTCAGTAAGAAATTCAAGTTATACAGTGCTGCCATCTATATTGCATTGCGTAAATTAATTGAATGAAAATGTTTTGATTGGAGTGCATATTTTCCAAGCTGAAACTCAAATATAAAGTGTGATATATTAAATTGACTTCCTGAATCCCCACCAAATGATTTGAATTTGGACAGAATAAGTCTTCGAAACTTTCTACAATACTCGAAGCATCAAAGGTTAGGGAAATAATTCATAGATCGCCAAATGAATGAGTAAGATCGGGAAGAAAACTCGTATTCCATTTGCATAAATCAAGAAGACTGTATGACGTGATTTCTTAATAAGCGTTTGTATTAAACCGAAAAAACGATAGAGACATAACAAGAATAAATACTTAATTTTTTCCCATATTTTCCGTTATATTTATACAAATATTAGCAAACTAAGTAAGAAGATTTCTAGGTGGTCAATGTGTAGACTAATGTTCAAAAAGATTTCCACAAATTCTGAATGAAATAGCGTGCAATGTATATGTTTCACACTGAATTGCAGAATATTCAACAGGTTTGTGTGTGTGTGTGTGTGTGTGTGTGTGTGTGTATTATAATTCTCAAAAATTATTACCTTAATTTTAAATGCATAGCGTTAATTATCAACATCAAGTATTAATCAAATAAATATTGATAATTAATCATTAAATAAAATTAAGTTTTTAAGGAATAATATCTTAATTCAGAAGTATTGCACTACATGTCAGCACAGTACTGAAAATGGTGAGTAATAATTTTACTAGATGGAACTGTGCTACATGAGTATCATTGGATAGGAAATATACGAAATACAGTTGGCATATGTAAGACTCATCCTGCTTCCTCATGTGCTTCCTGTGATCTATCAACACAAAAAAAATTAAACATTCAAATCATGTCGTTACTTCCCTATGGTCGATAGACTCAAATGTCAAACTAGTAAACTGTAGCTTCTAGATAAGCGTAAAATAAAAATAAATTGGTTTTGACGTTTCTATAAGAAGTCCAAGTGTTGTAGAGCAGTGACATCAGTTTTGCTTTATGTGAATTATCAATTGAATATTTCTAAAACCTGCGTATTATGAAATCTGCAGAATAACATCGAAATTTGAAGATATACAGAGATATTTCGTAAATTATAAGGAGAATTAAAAACATGGATTTGAATTGGAAATGTGAATTTAAATCGAAATTTTCTATAATGTTCGGGAAGATAACAAAAGTAAAAAAAACAGATGGTTTAGAAATCTTTCCCAAACACCACTCTCTCTCTCTCTCTCATTTTTTTCTTGATCGTGAATCATTTCTGATTTATTTTCATTTATTTTTTATATTTCTTCATTAGCCATGCAATTTAACCAAGAAATAACCTTGCCGTATTAGAATGATGATTCTTTAAATTATGGAATTAAAAAGATGTTAAAAAAGATCAAATGACGAAAACGTTAGAATATATTTATAATTGTTTAAAAACTGGAATAATATTAAGATAAATTAAGCAGAAATATTCTAATTCTTGCTGAATAAAACACAGTTAAACCAGATTGTAGTAAGCTAGTTCTCTGTAGTGCCCATGCTTCTTCTTCATCTTCTTCTGGTTTTCGTTTAGAAAAATCTCCTGCCTACCTGTTTTGGTCTCTGGAACCTCCCCGTACGGTTTCATATTTTATGAACAAAAGGAAAAACAAAATTTCATAATTAATAAAAAAAAGGAAAGTGACGAACAATTTATAAAATAAGAAAAAACTAGTTGCACCATTTGTAAACAGTATTCATATTATGGATTCTTTTTTTAAGAATTGTGCATGTTTCAAAGGTGAAATCTAAATTCCAATATAAAGAAATAGTTAACTGCAGATCAACTTACGTGAAAAGTTTTATTTAACATGCAATTTTAGTTTCAATTTCTATAGCAACACTACTCTGACTTAAACATTTAAAATAGATAACCACAAGATTAAACGAACTACAAACGCTTCAGCTACTCATCCATGACTTCACACAGATTGGCACAGTCTAAAACTTCACTACGATACCGGCTGCTTGAACAGAAAGAAGAGATAGTTATTAAAAAATCTACTGACTACGAAATATGTGCAAAACTAATATTTCCCATAGCAGTGATATTCCGTGACATAATTGCTTTTCCTGAACGACTGTAATCTTATTCTTATATACGCGATGTTTGCTCGAAATGATATGTTCTGCTAGTACGGACTGTTTCCGGCTTATGAAATTTAAAGTGATATCGAAACTAATAATCGCTGACGAACCTGTTCGACCACAATATGAACCCACGCAGGGGGGTTATTTGATAAACTTCAGAGTGGGCAAAATGAAAAGGGTTATCCTTTGCAGAATACGAAGAAATAGAAATAATTTTAATAGAGAGAATAAACACCTAAAGTCCAATGAATGTAAGCAACTTGGTTATTCCTTCTGAAATGCACCTGACTTTAAGAATGATAGTGCGATCGACGTTCTTGAGAGGCACGTAAAATGGGGACCTTTAGCTTTTAATAAGTGTGTTGATATGCGACTCACTCTCACTATTCGCGATGATGTGTCATGTAATGTCGGTGCTGGGTGCGAGATTTCCTACTGGAGTCTTCGATAATACGGAAACACGAATGGCTAGAGAACAGAATATGGAACTCTTATTCAAGCCATTTGATCCCCATCCCCACCCTATTAAGCAGGTTGGTAGTCTCACACGGAAAAATAAAACACATCTCCTACCCGAAGATCACAAACACTTTGCCTAGGTCGGAAGTCATAGCTTGATTTTCCGGTTAATTTTATTTGATTCGAATCCTTATTTTTATTATTGGTTATTACCATACGTTTAGAAATATCGTAGATGCCTTAGTACATATTATTTCTAAATAATGGGAATTTTGTTTGATGGAAACCGGCAAAGATGATTGCATAACGCGAATATGTTTGGCTACTGAAGAGTGGAAGTAAAAAGCAACTTGAAAAGAAGGTGACGATATAGATATTATTTTAATTGTTTCTCTTCTCATACAAGAAGATATGTAAAGCTGTTTTCTTGGGTTTTATTTTAAAACAAAAAATCTAATGTAAACGAAGAAAAAGCATAAATTGTCAAAATATGCAAATGATACTCTAAATATATCAATAAAGCTTTCGTTCCACAACGGGAATACAACTTGGGCTCGTATAAACTCGGACAATTGCGTTACTAAATCGCTTAATTTCTCGCCTAAAACTGACAAACCTGAATATTCGTTAGTGCTGCAATGAAGCACAACTAAAAGAGACAACAAGTTACAGAAATATTTACTGTATACACTTGTAGTAAATCAGATAACAATGTCAAACGCATGCAAGCAATCAAGAACTGGTATGAAGTGCACAGTAATCAATACAGATGCTGAAAGTTAAAAGCATCTGATTCTAGAAGGGATAAGTTGTTGAAACATTTATATATCTAGAAACAAACAGTGATGCTGACCACCTTAATAAGATGTACGACCTTCATTTGCTGCGATGACTGAAGTAATCCAATGGGGAATACTTATCACAAACATAAGAGAGGGATTAATGGAAATTTTGCACCCCATTATTTCTACACGAATGTAATGAGGTCCTGAATTATTGTGGGTGGACATCCCTTGATCTGAAGCCACGTTCCACTTCATACCAAATACGTTCAACAGGGTGGTGATCAGGATTATGTGGAGGCTAGTCAAGTGATACAAATATCATAAATTAAGGCAGAACATGAATACGACGTCAGTGTAAAAACAAATGGAGTTAAAGACAAATCAGTACACTTGATTAATTTGGCAAATATTGTTGGTAGAAAATGTGATTTTAAAGGATGTTTGATGACACCATAAGAAAATATATTATGAAATATGCAATGGGGTGGGGGGGATTGACACAGTAAGAGCAATACATCTCCAAAAAAATAAGTAGACCTTTGAAAGAAAAAAAGAAGAAAAACAGCGAAAAACCAACATTTTAGAATAAAAAGAGAATGAAATATTCCAAATAGGGTTCCGTAAAAATTCTTGATTCTGTGCAGAGAAGGACGATTACATTAATTAACGACTTCTCTTGCAGATGCATAAAGTGTTCAGTTGTTATGAATCGGAGAGACACGGGTTGCAAAAATTACAAAAGTTATTTTATAAATCGATATAAGATAGATTGAATTAAGATTATTTTATTTTAAAATTAGGTTTTTGTGTTTTCATGAAAAAGAGTTGTAATTACGGTATCTTGTTTGTGGTATCATTGCAGATAAACGCGATGACGACAAGAAATGGCTGCTCTAAGAATCAAATTGTTGCGATAGAGCAGCGTGACTGAATTGATCTGTATTAGTCAGTGGTTTAGAAATCAATTGTTTATAGAATTGAGCGTCCATTCAGAGATGTATGGGATGTTTATTATGCTTACTAAGCAGTAAACGGAATGTTACACCACGAAAACATAAAATTAGCATAAACACTATTAATTATTTTTTCTATTAAAATATTTCATACTTTTTAAAAAGGTTTAGCAGTGAATATATCAAATTAACTTTTTTTTTCTTTTAAGATTCATCAGACTCTGTACAAGAAATAGAGTGAAGGTTTAATTAAACTCCATTCAAGATGCTTCCATTTGATCGACGGGAAAGAATTACCGATGAAGATCCTTCGCTGGTCAAACAATTTATTATCTTAGCAATCTTGTGGCAAGATGAGATCAAGAACAGATTAATACACATTTTTATTCTTGCTAATATTCCTCTTCCCAAAATATACTTGCCTTCTTCCTAAGCTAATTACAAGTGTCGATCTGGATTTCGTTATTTCGTTAGCATTGAATGGTATTGCTTTTTATTATTTGATAACATAAGATAAAATATAAATCTAGAAGAAACTCTTCATTTTGTGTGTGTGAAAACAGATTCTGGTAATTTGTAATGAAAAACAAAATCACGTATTTGATATTTGAAGGGTGTGAATGGAACGCTTTCTTTCTTTGGAACAAGAAGATTAAATTATGAAGATAATTTTTTCTATTTGATTAGAATGTTTACCCTTTGGTATATTTTATGTAAAGCAGATAATTAACAAATTAAATTTCTATTATATGTTTGCAAAATGTAGTTTTACAATTTTATTTCATGTTTAAACTAATACAGAAAAAAATTCGAGGCCATTATTTTTAAAAATGTTAATAGGGAAATTATTAAGAAAACTAAATTTAGTCTTCTGTGGGAGAAGAATCCCTTACAAACGGCGAAAAGTGGAGGTCCTCTGAAAATAAGTGTTATATTTGTATGTTTTAATCTGTATTCATTTGAAGAAAATAAATATAAGTTAAGAAGAAAATGATAACAGGAAGCATACAAGAGAGTTAATTGCATTCATACATCAAAGAGTTTAAGTTATTTTAAAATAATTTTTTTTATAGTTAGTTTTAATTTTTCCAACTCTTAAAAAGTGATCTAAAGTCGCATCCTTTTCTGAGCTCAAAATTACAGATATCATTATTTTTGTCTATTTTGAAATAAGATTGTTTCATCTTGAACTAGTTTTCATTTAAAAATGCAAATTAAATTATTTCGTAATTGCAGAATTGCAGATCTTAATTTTAGAAATAGAACGAACTTCGTCGTAGTTGCATTATTAAATGCACACAAAGAGAAGTGAGTTCATTTTCAACACAGAATTATTTACAGAACATTGACCAACTAATTAGGCATTAGTTTTATAAATGGACTGATTGCTGCTTTCCACTTCTCTCACAAATTAATATTGCGTTCATTTACAAAACATGAAGTTTGTGCTTTGATTTTTCTCTCCACAGCATTCCTCAAATATAATTAATGAGAACATAATCAAAGCTTTTTAATTTCATTCAGGACAAGTAGAATTTTGTTTTCAAAAATGGTCTACCTTAATCCATTTGTGGATTAGGAGCACAAAAATGGCTGATGTCAGCAGGACCTTTTCTGTGTCGTATTGCCGATGACCTGTCTGTATCATCGTGACAAAGCCAGTTACTGAAGGTTAAGGACGTTGATGACAGTGTACCATATCATCTTCTTGTGAACATATGCAGTAACCATGCATCATTCACACACTGTTTCGCTGGGAGTCAGTGACTTTATTTCTTTCTTTATATCTAATAACAATATGAAACGTCTTTATGACTGTCATTGAATCAATTGATATGTCATTTATTTCAAAAGTTTCGATCTTTTCAATTATCGTACTTCACAATATAACTGTAATTAATGGTAAAACTCTTCTAGGCTTCGAGACTCTAAAGCCCAGTTTGTATAAATGAGCCCCGGTTCATAGACAGGATTCGAACCGGGTTCGAAAGACTCAGGCTTGAATCCTGTCTATGAGGGGAGGAACCTAAATCGAGTTTTTACAATCGTCGAGATGGAAGATATTAGAGGCTCCCCATCTAACATAAAATAACATAAAAAATAAAAAATGACTTTAAGGGAAAATATTTTACTGTGTGCAGGAGAAAATTGCATTAATGTGAACCGGATGGTATGTCATTGTAAAATGATTCAGGTGAATCATAAATGAAGTTATTCGATGATGTTTATTTCGCTAATTTCATAAAATATCATAATATGGTATGATATCAGATAGAGCTGACGTGCAGCAAGGAGATTCCGATAATCATTGGAGGTGACATTCAATGTGTTGGTCTTTATGAAAACCAACAGCTGATATTGACATAAGCATTGTCTTCAGCAGTACGCAACTGATTGGTCGAAACCTCATGAACGAAGTGGCTATTCATAGGAAATGAACGAGTGATTTGTGAAATTTTGAGACAAAACATTGTTGGGTTTTCACATCGTCTGTGGAAAGGTGTCCCATCTTGTATCAATACTGTTCTGTTCAGTTCACTTTTTGTTGAACTGTCACATTTCCCGTCTCTTCAGATCGATGAATTATGTGGCGCACTGCATTTTTTGTAGTTTGGCCTTTACGCACAACCCATCGCGAAAGTCCAATGACATTGTATATTCAGACCCGCTGCGTATTTTATACTGCTGTACTGCTCATGTAGTATATACAAAAATTCACTATATTTTCTTGCTCACAGCGCTATATTTCCCATAATTTTTATTATCAAAAAATATCTTCTCCATGATCTGATTAGGGTTTGGGAGCATTTAGTGGATTTATTATTATTATTATTATTTTAGGTTGAGCCCATACACGAGAGGTTGGTTGATCATCCAATAGTACATTAGTACCATGTATGGTACGGGTTGGGAAAGAAGGTACTTGTTCACATTTGATTTGAATGACTGTGTATTGTAATCCTTGGGGAACACAACAGGGGAGAAGACTGTTCCACAATACAGCAGTTGCCGAGATGAAGGAGGAGGAAAAAAAAACTGTTTTGTGGGTTTCAAGGCGCACTGTTAAAGGATGTTGAGCAGCAGCTGCATTTGTTTCAACGAAAGTACAAACACATGCAGCAGCTGCATGTGTGTTAGTACTAAGTGGGGGAATTATTGATGCTATTTCGAATGAGCCTTTCCCATGGACATATTTGTAGAATACACATAATGCGGAAACCAATCGTCAGTACGAATGTGGGAGGAGTGACTTGGTAAGATATGAGTCATAGTGTCTCTCTCTCTTTGCAGATGGCTCTGAATAGGGGTACTTTATTTTGAATCACCCTGTATAAGTTTTATTTCTGGTCAATTATATGAAATTACACTAAAGTGTAATTCATTGGAATTCCTATAGAATTTTAATCCAAGCCACTCTTGGCATATCTTCGCATGCCACGAGACCTGGTAACATGAGAAAATCGAAATATAATCGATCAAAATTTATTCACTGAAATTCAACAGTTTTAACACATACTCCTCGCGCAGAGGTCAACGGACACCATCGTGTGACGAACAAATAGTCATGGCACCCACCTTAATAAGGTGTAGGACCTCCTTTCACTGCGATGCCTAAAGCAATCCTATGGGGCATACTATCACAAGCGTAAGTTAGTGATCAGTGTGAATTTTCCACCATTCATCCTGGAGGATGAATGGCCGAAAATGTCATAGGGTCCTGGACGGTTGTGTGGCGAACGTCTGTTGACCTCACAGGACGATTCAGTTCATCACAGAGATGTTCAGTGCGATTAGGGCTCTGTGGAGGCCAATCAACTGTAGTGACGTTCACGTCCACAATCCACGCAGTTACAGCAAGTCGTATGACGGTGCATTGTCATGCGTAAACAGACAATTGTTATTTCAGTAGAAACGCCACAAAGTAGGAAGTAATCTATTGTCCACAATGTCTAGATACCTCTCGGAGTTCAATGTTCGTGGCACCAACAGAAGTCCCAGGACAAACCAGGAAAAACAGGACCATACTATCACACCGCCAACTCCGAATTGCATAGTTCGGTTTACGCACACTGCTAAGAGACGTTCACCGGGCATTCGCAGTCCCATTCCCATCCATCGCCCTCGCCCTACGCCTTCGATAGAGGGCGCAGTGTGATTCATTGCTCCATAACACAGCTGTCCAAGATTCTACGTCCCACTGTACAAGCTCTTTTCACCACTGAATACGACGCTGGATGTTGGTTTGGGTTACGTGGAGCT
This sequence comes from Typopeltis vanoorti, assembly GCF_054136105.1. Classification (NCBI taxonomy): domain Eukaryota; kingdom Metazoa; phylum Arthropoda; class Arachnida; order Uropygi; family Thelyphonidae; genus Typopeltis; species Typopeltis vanoorti. Next base: position 77,655,566 of record NC_143554.1, on the reverse strand, counting down.
TGCATATTGCGTTCCTACCATGGAAACCCATGTTGTGAGCCTCGGTTCTGAGATGTTTTTGTGCGAATTCCCGTTCCAGTGGATTCCAGTAACTCTAAATTCAACGTGCCAGTCAACTGATGTTAGGTTTTACGTATTATCCTTCGTAGCCCCACTACAGTCACGTTCGGTGAGTGTGTTGGTTCATTCACTGCGAGTAGCTTGCAATTGACACTCTGCACTTGCTTCTTAGTGTGGTATCACTGACTGTTGACCTGGGGTGGCCCAATTTGCCAAAGAGATAGGCCAGCAACATGACATCCTATCACAATCTTTCAAGCTCCATCAGTTTCCTACTCGCAGTCATTTCACCCGGACACAGACTTGGGAGCATAATATTCCTCCAATTAGCTGCAAACACGTCACTCGTCACCTAGAGCAATGCACCTTGTCCATTGGGAGGAGGGGGGGGTTGTTCATTGACTTCTTTTCTAGCAGTGTATATCTTTTTTTATCAATTTAACAAGAGGAAGGATTGTCTGTGAATAAATTTGTTTTTAAAAACTTTGAAGAAAAGTAAAACAGGCAAATTATATAACTATCTTACGTCAGCTTATTATACAGTGACTATTTTGTTGTATTGAAACAATAATCTTGTCCTCTCTTTATTGAGATGTAGAGAAATTTACCACTGACTTGTCTGAAAGGAAATTTGCCTTAATCCATATCAAGGTTCCCTTTCATGTAGTTATGTAATAAGCAGCTCAGGTAGGTTCCCTCTCATGTAGTTGTGTAATTGGCAGCTTCCGTTAACGGAAGCTGCCAATGCACAGAACGGAAATGATAACTTAAAGGGGGGGGTCTGTGGGTAGAATGGGGTTGTTTGTTGCCAGTCTGATACGCTGTGTGTGATATATGTAGTTATGTGACAAAATTGTGTGCGCTTTAGGTTTACATGAATAACGTCAAGAGGAACGTATCGGGATAGCGTACTTAATGATTGAAGCGAATGTGGGTCTCAAAAATTAGTTATCTATAGTGAATTAGGCTGGGCCCTATATAATCAAGGATTTATTTGGCATGGGTCAATTCATCTCAGAAATTGACGAAGGAGAAGTATAGTCTAAGTCGAAAAGTGAAAGATTCTGTTCATCTTCATCCATCTTCAGGCAGAAATCAAAATTGTGATGCACTTATAGTGAAGAGACTCGTACCTTCCATCATGCTATTAATAATGTACCTTTGAAAATTCAGCAGCTGTGCTAATTTTTATCAAGCACTCAACCCGAATTAGTGTTACAGAACAAGTTGGTGGTAAAGATGACGAATTTAATTATTGCATTTCAGTAATTTCAGTATTCAGTATTCCTTATTACGTAATCATATTTCTTACATTTTAAAATTTAGATAAGGTGTAGTTAGAGATAAAAACCACATTGTTTCTAGGCTATAAAAATGACTGATATACAAAACAGATGCATGCTGTTATGACGTGTGGTTTTATGACGTGTGGTTTTACGATGGAGGCTTGGAAAGTTCTGATAAACAACTAGAAAAAAAAATATATTAAAGAACACGCCAGTAGCACAGTTAAGAGGTAAGTTATGCTCTGATATTCTTATATCCTCGTATGTTCTTTCTTGTGGATATATCAGTTACTTTAATGCCACTTTTGTTCTAGGTGGTTATCAGAGGATTCCAGACCCTCACTTGTATAAGAAAGAATAATTTTTGAATTTGTCATACACGACAAAAGGCATTATCTAGGATCATTATGGACATATAATACCGTAAAGAGAATACGATAAATGATTACCTTGATGGACCTGTGGTTTCACTCAGGATTTCACCATGACTGCAGGTCGTAAAGAGTCCAGCTATTCCTGTGTTGGGCCGTTCTTCTCCATTTTCTTCCAACTGTCTTAATCATTGGATCTTCCCACCTTAAGGCTGGTCTTCCAGGTTTTCTTTGGGTATCTCTCGCATACCAGTTTGTAACGCTGACTGTCCATCTGTTGTCTCTCATTCTGGCGAGATGTCCGCACCATCTTCTTTTGCTGTTGTAGATTGTTTTTATTATATCTGTGAGTCCAGACGTCTTCTGATTCCTGTGCGTCTTACGTGGTCTATTTTGTTTATATTGCACATTCATCTTTCTATTGCACGTTGAGTTGTTATTAAGCTTTGTTGTTCTTTTAAAGTTGTGTTCCATGTTTCACTGCCACAAGTTAATGCTGGTAAGATATGAGAATTGAAAAGATGGGCTCGTATGTCTATATCTATGTTTGGGTTGGTAATTGTTGATTTTATTTTGTTGAAGGCTATCCAAGCAGCTCTTTTTCTCCTTGCTATTTCATTTGATATATCATTATTCATTTTTATGGACTGGCCGAGGTAGATGTAGCAACTTATTCAATGGTGTGAGATTCTAGAGTAATTGTATGATCTTTACAGTATTTGTTTTTCATCCATCTTGTTTTGTCAGGGTGTATTTCCAATCCAATTTTTTGGCAGTTTTGGCTTATGTTATTCAGCATTGATTCTAAGAGTTTGGGTGAGTGAGATATTAATACTACATCATCGGCGAATAATAGGATATTTAATATTTCACCATCAATGTTTATTCCATCTTTGATGTTAGTTTTTCGAATGATGCTGTCCAGAGTAGATGTAAAGAGATTAGGTGATAAGACATCACCCTGACGTACTCCTCTACTTAAGTTAAGTTTAATCGGGTGATTGAAAAGGGTGATATTTGTTGTGCTTTCTTTGTAGGTATCTTTTATGAGTTGGATGTATGCTATTTTATACGCCTTGTTATATTAAAGCTTGGAATACTGCGTTATGCTCAACAGTTTAAAATGCCTTTTTAAAATCTATAAAAAGAAGACAAAGTAGGATCTGGTATTCTCTGCATCTTTCTGTTAGCTCAATAATAGTTTGAATGTGATCTATTGTTGAAAAGCATTTTTTTTGAAACCAGCCTGTTCTTTGCAGCTATTTTCGTTGATGGAGACTTGTATTCAGTTTAGGATGATTCTGGTGAATATTTTATATGTGTGTGCTAATAGACAGATAGGTCTGTAGTTACTGATGTCTTCTTTATTACCTTTGTTATGCAGAATTATGGTCTTTGATGTTTTCCATTCAGTACGTACTTTCCTTAATTTTATATATCGGGTAAACCTTTCTGCTAGAGTTTAAAGAGTATTTGTCCACCCATTTTTAATTCATCAGATTTTATACCGTCAATTCCTAGTGATCGGTCATTTTTCATATGGTGGATAGCCATTTTTATTTCTTCAGTTAGAACAGATGGTTTTTCCAAATTATCATCTGGTACTGGAGCTGTGATTACTTGTTTAGATGAGTAAAGGTTCTCATAAAACAATTTGAATATATTTTCTATTTCACCTTTGTTTGTGTGTCTGTTTCCTTGATTGTCTATGAAGGCTGACGGGAGTGTTTCGATTTATTTATTTTTCTACTTTTTTTAGACTAACTGCTTGTGCCAATTTTGTTGTTGTTTTATATATGTTATAGTCGTTTTTGATATTCTTCCTCAGTTTTTTACAAATAATTTTATATTCTAGACTGTCTTTTCCTCTATCTTTCAGTGTTCTTCTTTTCTTCAATAGTTCTATTGTTCTTGCTGATAGGCGTTCCCTGGTCTTAGGAGGAAGTTCATATTAGGTTCTTTCTTTGCAATTCATTAATTGATTGTCAAAGTTTGATAAATCTTCGTCGATGTCATTTTTTAATTTCCAGTCGGTTTCTTCCAGCTTTTTTCTAAATTCTTCTGGGTTTATCTGTTTTGAACATTTTTTACGGTTGGACTGTGCTCGTATGCGTTCTTCATTTTTTTATGTATTTTGAGGGTGGCCCTTATTGGACGGTGGTCTGAAGGAATGTCGCAGTAAGTTTTCCCAATGACCTCGACATTTTTTATTACTCTTTTGTAATCTGTTAGGATGAAATCAATTTCATTTCTTGTCTCTCCATTTGGAGATTGCCAAGTCCCTCTTTTTCCAGTTCTCTGGAATAAATGATAAAAGATATATTTAATATATTTTATGTTAAATATTATATTATGTTAAATGCATGTATTCCAAGGCGATTTGTGTAATTTGAGAAGGAAAGGAAACAAAGCTCGTTTGTGAAAGAAAAACATCCAACTGCGTAAAGAGAATCCTTAACTTGCCAACAGCAAAATAAGCCTGACACGCTTGAACGCATCATTAAAAGTATTATCAAACGGCACGTGGTGTCCTTCGCAGGATTAGTAAGAGGAAAAGGTCACTATAACACAATTACTGATTCAGATCACCTTTCTCTCTGTTAATTACTCTAAACCAAATATGTTAATGTGTCATTTGGAAAAACTCAAGAATGATCTTGCAATTTTGAAGTTAGAACACGGGAAGAAAAATGTAATTTGCTTCTGAACATATTTCTCTTCTGTTGCATCCTTTTATGGCAAATTGCCCAAATATCGTGCTGTTATTGCAGTACTTATTACCTTCTTATTCTCTTTGCAGATTTACTAAGACATATCCACCAAGATGGCTACGAATTTCAGTCTAGGAGTGGTTGATTACGTTATTATAGCCGCTGCTCTTCTCATATCCATCGCTATTGGAATCTACACGAAGCTTACAGGCGGGAAGCAGACGACAACGGAAGAATTCTTACTGGGGGATAAGACAATCGGAATTATTCCTATTTCCATTTCTTTAATGGCCACGTCCTTATCAGGCACAACAATTTTAGGAATTCCCTCCGAAGTATATAGATTTGGAGTTGATCCGATATTCTTTGTTTTATCATTTGATGCAGGGGCCATCTTAGCGGGATTTTTTATACTACCAGTTGTTTGTAGCACTACAAAATTCACAATTAATGAGGTATTTCTAATCTACTTTATTTCTAATAATAGTATGATTATTTTTCATTTGTTTACCCATTTTTATTAAATAGATGTTTTCGATTAAGACATGGTCGATAATCCAAAATAATAATCGGTAATATTATTCATTTTTCACACCACTGGAAGAAGAAAAAGTAATTTTTTTATGTATGTCAGCTAAGAGACGTACAGAACTTTAATACTTTGGGTAGATGAAGGTGATCCTTAGGATGCAGGTTCAAGGAATATAGCGCAATCGCTACAGCATATTAAAATTGTTAAGTTCAGTAATTCCCATTTAATATCAAATTAAAAAAACTCATTTTAGTTGGTACAATTTCAGACAGTCGCATTTAATTACTTTCACTAAGTTGATGATCTATTAAATGTTATGAATTTATCGAAACCATGAGCCTAAAGTCAGAAATGACAACAGCAGGATCATCAATTTAAGAAGATTTAACTCTTTGTCGTTGCCAATGATTTCGTATTTTGTAATGTGGTTGATTGACTGATGTTGTTTCTTGGGAAGAAGAAGAATCTTCTCACTGGAGGTTGTTGACTGACTCTTCAAAAGTAAGTTTAAATGAGATTAAATTATATAAACGCTTATCCCAATTGTCATGAGAGTCACAAACGTGCAGCTCTCATCTTATCTTCCCCCTTAATATTAAGTGAATGGTCTTTCACGTCAGAGTAATTTAGCTTCGCTTTGTAACACGTATTTCTCTAGAATTAGGATACTTTAGATGGATACCTCAAGTGGAGATAATTTATGTTATATCGAATAGTACTGCTGCTATATAAATAAAATTAGCAGCTTCACTGTTATCCCAGTAGGTTAATAAGTAGCCAGCGTATTTGGTATTAACATGTTGCTGTCTCATATGCAAAATAATATGGAATATAAGATTAAACTAAATTCCAATCCCATTTATCAAACCTTTTCTGTTAATTGCCCATTTAATAAGTGTTGAAAATAGTTTATAAACGTGAACTATTACTTTATCGCATGCTTTTAGAAGTTAATTTATTCATGTTTTATAAATTGTGATTCATTCTCTTTCACATTTATGTGCCAACTGCATATAAGAAAGAATCACATAAAAACTCACCCTATTTTTTTTCAGTATTTAGAGAAAAGATTTGACAAACGAATCAGGATGCTCTCCTCCATTGCGTTTTTGATTCAAGCTGTAAGTATTCTTGTAAAAAGAAAATACGATGAGGTTAAAAATACTCTAATGCCATGTAATTATATTCAGGGAAAACTCCAAACAAAGTTGTGAATATTAATGTAGAATCATTGGTAGTAATAGATTTTATACATGAGATATTTCGTGTATTTCTGTTTAAGTCGATTATTTGTTTTGTTTTTTCAGATTTTTCATTCTGCTGTTGTGTTGTACGCTCCCGCGGTTGCTTTGAGTAACATAACAGGAATGACAGACTGGGTATCAATAGTTATTGTTGGGGCGGTATGCACTTTCTACTGCTCAATAGTAAGTCGATTTTGTGGCATGTCCATATAAAATTTTATCCTGGTTTATGTCAACACCCCCTCCCCTCAAAACTCTTCCCACAAACACACACACACACACACACAAACACACACACACACACACACACACACACACACACACACACACACACACACACACACACACACACACACACACACACACACACACAAAGCATCTTTTTATTCTGCTTTAGAACAAGATCTATCCCTTTAGTAAGCATCTAGTTCAACAGTAAAAGCGAACATAATACCAACTGCAAATGGAATCCGAGTACTTACTCTCTCTCTCTGTTTCATAGGAAATGCCAGTTGAACCCTACAACCCATTCACTTATAATTACTTTCATTATAGTTCCGTAAGCATTTCTGCGACCTAATCTATTTGATTGGTATCAACGATATCTTGTTGCATTCTCCACGTCTAATATTAAACCTTTGTGTTCTTCTTGCTTAACCTAAGTTATAATTGAAATATAGTTATTCAGTTTATTATAGCTAGACTTGTTTTTCTATTTATTCCAATTTGCAAAAGTGGCTTTAAGAAACTTTAGGATTTATATTTAGGATTACACCTTGAAACGCTTGATTATGTTTCCTGTAAAACGTACATGTAAAGATTACGGACCAACATTTTTCAGTACTGTTTTTTCTAGAAGTGGTCTTAGTTAAGTATAATAACTTGCAAAAAATACAACAGTATCATATATTTGTAACTATTATCAACAAGCAATACTTTAGATATGTTTGATTTCCTATCCTAATGTTTCCATGACAACAGTAAGTTCTGCATATTCATAATATACAATGTGCATGTTTCTGTTATTATATGTAAGATATTCCATATAGACAATGTTTTTATTTTTAAGAAAATTGCTTCATAAAAAGAATGCAACTGGATATGTGAGCAGAACGTTCCAATTCCAACGCAATGTTAAGGTCTAGTAGCGCGCTAGAAAGAACTGTCAGATGTATACATTTAAATTTAGAAATTATCAAAATGAAGAGAAAAATAGGAGTGAGTAACAAGCAAGTCACGATTTTTAACAGCTACCTATGAACACTTTTATTTGAAAGGCTTCATGGCAAAAAACAAATTACAGACATTATATTAAAGTGATTAATTGGGATGAATTGGCATTGCAACTGCTAGAATGACACACACTAGCAGTTGCAATGCCAATTCATCGTATCATCTCATTGCCTCTTTGTTTTTGGTTAGTTTGTTTGCAAAATAAAAATAATACAATCTTACTAAATTATCTTCATGCGAAGGAGTCTTTCCAGACATTCATCCAACAGAGAGAGAGAGAGAGAGAGAGAGAGAGTAATAAGGTGATTCTTTCGTGTTTGCAATTGCTTTCACAAAAAATAATATGCTTTGTTATAGGAATAAAGTCACACGAAAAGAGATGTTCCAATACGAACTGTTTTTTTTCCAGGGAGGAATGAAGGCTGTGATGTGGACTGATGTGTGTCAAGCTGTTCTCATGTTTCTTGCTGTATTTCTAATAATAGGAAAAGGGTCTGCTGATATTGGAGGGTTCGAAAATGTCATTGATATCGGATACAGAGGAGATCGGATACATTTTCCAAGGTAAATATAAAGCGAATATAATGTCTAACAAAATTAAGTTGTGTAGTTGCTAACGTTTCTTATGGATTCTGTGTTGATTATTTTTTATTACAAAATATCTTACAGTTGTAAAATTTTGTAAGAGGTGTGCTCAAAAACATTTGTTTAATTAAAAATGTAGTCGAAAATCACTTTCATAGAAGGTATATTTTCTCATGAGAAGTGTGCTCAGAAAGAAGTGTGCTCTCATTGGAAATTACATCTGGACTATAAGTCCATGAAGTAACGTGATCTTTTTGAAAACTGGCGTGTTATTATTATTGTATATTGACCTGAATCCGATAGCATGCATCTGTGGATATAGGAGAACACATGCGTTGCACGTACAGCAATAATTATTGATTGCATCATAAACAAATTAATTAATGTAAATTGTATTTGCTAATGGCAAAGGTAGTTGAACAAGGATTTTGGGAGTAAGTCCAATCCTTTCAATGTCGAGGAAATTGTTAAGTTAGGAACATCTTGAAGGTCTTTCAAATGTGATATATGACCTAATCAATGTCTAATTTAAAGAATATCACGTCAGCAAACGACTACCAAGTTCGATCATGACAAGGCAATTTTTGATTCCATTTCACAGCTCAGAAATTCTGGAAATATGAAGGAACTGCTGACATAAACAAAACACGGGAGCATTAAATACGCCAAAAGGAGTATTGGGAATGCATTCATCAATGAACAACAGCGATAGTCTAATTTTCAGAAGATGACTTCATTAACTATCTAAAAGTAAAACTGCTATTTTTCGCATTATGCTTTAAACATAACTCCGACGAATTGTAAGTAAAATATTTGGTTATGGGTTTTGTTTAGGATTTACAGCCGAAACAATTAAGGCTATAAGGCCTTATTGTGTCCGTAAGCTGCTTCTGTTCTTCTAACTGGCTTGTCTGTTGAGGCTAATTGAATGAAAATTGAGGCTAAAATAATCAAAGATTTGATTTTTTTAACGATACTTGTGACATAATGATTAGAAATATATTCACTTTAGCACGAGAATGACGTTTAATTTGCGAGATATTTTGGTCTGAATATTGAAGACCATCTTCAGTGGCTACATAGGAATAGTTTTTTAAAAAACAAAGTGGAATACGAACAATTGATCATTCATACATAGAACGCGCCGCGTGATGTCATATCGCTAAGTATTAGAAGAGTAAACATTTTTAAAAAACATAATTAAAGACATAATTCAGAAATTCATATAATGATCTTACATAACAGTATATTGATAAATAAAAAATTAATGTGTTATCCTGATTAAACTTTCCCAAATTTTTGATATAGATATACAGTCATTACGATTCAAGTTAGGACTTTGAAGTAAGGCCTCCACACTTTCTTTAAATAAACGTTCAAATGTGTAGCGACATCTGTGTAAGAGGAGAGTCTTGGACCAAAGGATGTTGTGGTTTGTTTCTAATCCATGCTGAGCTAATCCAGATTTCTCAGGTATGTTCGACTATCAAACATCACATGAAACTAAATGGCTTCTCTGAAAAGAGTACACAACATCTTTTCGATTCTTACAAACCAACACAGAGCAACCAAGATTCAATACGTCGAGTTCCAATTCCTTACATTTCAGGGATTTCAGAACCAATTTCGAGAATTCTGAAGAAATATGATCTAACAGCCACTTATACACCTATTAACAAATTATCCACCCATTTTACTTCATCTAAAGATAAACGCTCAACCTTGTCTCTATCTGGTGTGTATCAAGTGCCTTGCAATTGTAATCTTTCTTACCTTGGACAAACTGGACGTTCCACAGAAAAACGATTTCAAGAGCATCAGTCATCAATTCAACAAAACATACCTGAGAAATCTGGATTAGCACAGCATGGATTAGAAACAAGCCACAACATCCTTTGGTCCACGACTCTGCTCCTACACAGATGTTGCTACAAATTTGAACGTTTATTTGAAGTAAGTGTAGAGGCCTTACTTCAACGTCCTAACTTGAATCGTAATGACTGTATATCTATATCAAATATTTAGGAAAGTTTAATCAGGAAAACATATTAAATTTTTTTATTTATTTTTTTATCAGTGTTATTTAAGAGCATTATATGAATTTCTGGATTAATATCTTAAATTATGTTTTTTAAAAAAGTTTACTCTTCTAATACTTAGTGATATGACATCATTTCTATGTATGAATGATCAATTTGTTCGTATTGCACTTACTTTTTTTTTTTTTACACTAGTCCTATGTAGCCACTGAAGATGGTCTGTAATATTCAGACCGAAATATTTCGCAAATTAAACATTATTCTTTTGCTAACATGTATATATTTCTAACGATCAAAGATGTCTCCCAACCAGAGTCAGACATTCGCGCTGAAAGCAGTGATGATGAAGCTGGGCAAAGAGGATTGCTCAACTTCAGAGAGTAAGGGCAAGGGCAGATTATTGCAATATAAATAATGTTCTGGGACAACAAAAACTGCTGTCTTTTGTTGTCCGTAAAAACAAAAGAGACAACAAATAATTTCTCTTTTGTTGTCCCTAATTTGTTTGACCATCGTTTTTATTACATTTTCTATATGTTATTCACAAAATATCAAAATTAATTATTTTTATCTGATTACCCTCCACAGATTGTTGTAACTTATAATATATTAGCATTGCGAATGGGGTGAGTTTATTAGTTATTATTATTTTTTAATTTACTTTAATTTTTACGTAATCCGCCAACTCTGCTCTTCAGACAAAAGATGAAGGTTTCCAAGCTACTTCATCACTCCCATATAAACAGGGAAGTGAGAAGTGGATGGTGTTTATATGGAGATCTTCTTCTTCCTCCTTTCACAAACATTATAATTTCTGATGATAAAGAAGATAAATACGAGTAAACTATGAAGAACATTCATCAACATCTTATGATCTCAGTTTCTAAAAAAAGTTTGGGTTCTAAAGAATCCCATTTTATACAACGATGATAATTTTTAATTGGCAATTTACTCACTATTTAATATGCAGAGATGCAAACTTATGATACTTTGAATGATGCTGAATAGCTTACAGTAGTAATGTTACGTAAGTATTGATTCCAAATCACTTTGAATCCGATCAAAGTACACTGGCGATAATCTGATAATTAAATTTTCCCGTACTTCTCTCGAATTATGTTTTATAAAATTTTACAGAATTGAACAGTAGCATACAAGTGGTTCAACCATGACTCCACGGTTGTCTTAAACAACAAAATTCATGAACTTACTAAATAAAAGTAAATTATTCGCCTATTGTGTGTGTGTGTGTGGAATTCACCACCAATAGCGGTCAAGGGAGTATTACTCATAATAAGGTAATAAGATTTTTAGATTATAAAAATCGCAATATAGTGATCTTATTTGATAACTGCATTTCACTTTTACATTTTTAGTATTGAATTTGACCTCAAAAAACGATACACTTTGTGGAATTTGCTGATTTCTTCTTCCATCATTGGTGCCTCAAATATTGGAACCAATCAAGCGAGAGTACAAAGGATTCTTGCTGCCAAGTCATTTTATCATGGAAGATGGTAAGTCCAACATGATCTCACAATTATTCTCAGAGAATGCTGTCATACATTAAGAAAGTAATTTGTATTTTTAAATGCAAATCATTCTCATAAGTCCTTATTAAGATATTTTCTTTTTTTAATGAGTAGGTCTGTAAGGTTTCATTCATACTTTTTCTTGGCCACTGAATCAATGCAAATCATAAACTTCCAATTCTGTCAATAATGATTTCGTTCATTAAATGCTTCATTAAAGGTGATAAAGCTGTTGAAAGGTATTAAAGGTATTAAAGTTGACTTCGTTAAAGGTACGAATGACTTCATTAATAACTTTAATGAAATGAACCCCTAAACTGCTCAATTTCAATTTCATTTTTATAAACGAAGTGCTGTGAGACATTAGAAGAGAAACCCGAAATTGAATTTATGAAAGAAGGAAGTGGACATCTGGAATACGTTGAGCAAAATCACATTCTTGTATCGAATTAACATTAATGTAAAGAAATCCATTTTGTAATTTTTAGCAAAATGGTAGCGAATTATTCTAGATTAATTTCTTAAATTAAAATGTTTCTTGATTTTTCTATCCCTTTCATGCAACTATGTTGTAACGTGTGCTTCTTAGAAATTTAATAGAAATTTAATATCAGTTAGAAACTGTAGTGCAACTCCTACTGAACCAGTCATTCGTCTAAATGTACATCAATATCAAAAAAATTATAACAGATAGCTAGAATAAATTGCAATTTTTTGTGCAGGGTATGGCATTATATGTTTCATCATGCTACCAACAGATGGCCTTATATGGTGCTGAACAGCACATATCAATATCGTTTACGAGATGACAGTACAAAAACTAATTTCCCTTGGTAGTAGTGAGAAGCATGATTTTATTATTATTATTATTACTATTATTATTATTATTATTATTAAGAGATGCCTCCAGGGAGTCAGGGACTAATGGAGGGAGGCGACATACTACACGCTCTTTTGTTCTTTTGTTCTTGAATTCATTGACACTGCTTACACTCACAATATCCAATGGAATTCATTCCAATCACGCACCACACTATGAGAGAAAAATCTAGACCACACATCCTTCTTGTCGGCCTTCATTCTCGGTTTCCAAGGATGCTCAAATAGATCATCACTTGAAAGGTGGCGTCTGTCAATAAGTTACGTTATAATTTGTGCTCCCACATTTTATCGCAACTGCAAGTGTTTTTTGTGTAAAATAAGCAGTAAACGGAAAACTAACAGACGGTACTAAGGAAACGATTACTTCAGCACAACTTGTAGTACCCATAGTCCATCAAATCAGTTATTTTTTACAATTAAAGAACAGCCTGATGAAAGCGACCATTATGCCTACCGTGCGAAGTAAAGATGGCAGCAAAAAATGCCAACAACGAAGGATTACCTCGAGTCCTATCAGCGTAGCGCCGAGGACCACCAGGAAACCGAATGCCAATACCAACTGGCGCCGCTGTGAAACCGAAGTTACCGAACGCCAAAATGGAGACAACAGTTGGATCATAGACTACAAACAAACCAATCTAGTGCAAAATCTAAGTGACGTCACTAGTAGCCACCAAGGACACCAGTATGTAGGCAGTGCATAGGAAACGTGCAATCCCTTGTGGTCAAATCCATGCATCACAGAACCTTGCATATCCACTTCACCAATATCCATGGTCTCAAGTCCAACCTTAATAGCATCCACTATAATACCACTAACCACTCTGCGCTTTTTCATTTCCTCTATTTAAAAGTTTATTTTCTCCAGTCCCATTCTCCTAACAGTGACATCATTCTCCTGTGTCATAACACTTTAATGTCCATAACACTAATTGGTTTTCCTATTCTAGTTGTACAGATCCTGCAGGTAGAGAGATGCTGAGACATTTGCCATCACTAACGATCTCATGGAAATTGTTCAAAAGCCGACCATAATACCAGATAAACTGAACCACTCCCCAAATACTAGATTTCTTCCTTACTAATGACCCCCCTCCAAATATACAGTGAATGTAGCGAGCCTTCTGGGTAATTCTGACTACCACCTAGTACTCATCTCTTCTCCAATGCAACAACGTTTACATAGTGGCTTCCACACAAGATTAGTTTGGCGTTATAACAGTGCCATCTGGGACAGTCTCCGATGCTACTATGCTTCATTCCCATGGTTGAATTATTGTTTCCGGTCTTCCAGTCAAAACGTATGCACCGAACGTATCACCAAAGTAATCCTCATTGCCAATTAAACATACATTCCCCACACTACTCTGAACTGCTATCCCCTATCTAAACCCTGGTTCTCCAAAAGATCTACAATATGGACATATGAAAAAATCAGGCATGCCACAACTGGCTCAAATCAAAAACCCCATTCTCCTTCAATGCCTACCCAGCTATTAAGCGACCACCAGTACAGATTCCGTCGATGCCGATCAACAGGAGTTCTAATCTCATACATCACGCATGGCTGGACAAATACCATGGAGAAATTTGGCGAATCCGAAGTAGTTTCTCTTGATATCTCTAAAGCTTTCGACCGAGTCTGGCACAAAGGGCTTACTAAATAAACTCCTTTCATTCGGACTGTCTCAGCACTTCTCCAGATGGATTGCCAGCTTCCTGTCTGGACGCACCCTATGTGTGATGGTAGACGGCTCAATATCCTCTCAACATTCAACTAAGGCAGGACGAATAAGGGGCCCCACAAGGTTCAGTTCTCTCACCGACCCTCTTCCTTCTGTATATTAATGACCTACTTCAGTCGACCACCAACCCAATACACAGTTTTGCAGACGACAGCACGTTGAACTCCTTCCTTTAATTTCACAAACACTTACCATACACACTTCAACTCACAGATCATCAACCACCAGTGCCTTCAATTCTAACCTTCAAGCCATCCTCCAATGGGGTTCCGATAACCTCGTCAACTTGATAAAACCCAGACATGATAAAACCCAGTTCTGTCTTAATATTCCCCAGGATTATTTTTGATAACACCCAACTTCCAAGACATGATGAGATTTCTTTTCTCAGAATTACCCTGAAATCAAGCCTCTACTGGCAAAAACATCACAACCGTTGCATCCTCAGCTTCCAGAAAACTAAGTTTTTCTCTTTCGCTCAAGGCGATACTTCACCTCTAAATGGGGGGCTCCTAATAGCGCCTTCAAAATTCTTGACTCAATACAGAGGAGAGCGGTTAGACTGATAAATGACCCATCTCTCACCAACTCGCTCCTCTCACTTTCACATAAACGCTTGGTCTCTCCAAGCTGTATATTCTATAAATATTTCCATGGGAAATGTTCATCTGAAACAGCATCAATAATTCCCCCACTCTTTGCTAAGCCCATTGGAACACGTACAGCTGCCGCCCAACATTCTTTCACAATGCCCCTTGAAACTCGCAGAACAAGTTTCTTTTTCTCATTCTTCATCCCTTCTACTGCTATACTGTGCAACGGTCTTCCTCCTGACGTATTTCCCAAGAAATACAACATACAGATTTTTAAATCAAATGTAAATAAATCTCTCTTTTCCCAATCCACTACCCATATACGATACTAACGTACTATAGGTACTAATAACATAAAATTCCATCAACTGAAATCCTGTATCACATTTTCAGACGTTTGTAAGTCTCAATCATATCCATCCTCTTTCTTCTGTTTAGTAGTGTCCACAGTCTACGAATTCTCAATCTGTCTTCATAATCTGTATTCCACAATTCCATCATTTTAACACTCTCCTTTGTACTCTCTCCAACACATCACAACGGAAACCAAGAGAAAATAGCTGCGCATGATAGACCAAGTGAGATCTTATCAAGGTATTGTAAAAGAGGCAAAATGACATTCTTATCTTTACATGTGAACGTTTGTTTCAGCATTGCAATTACCCTTTGAGTTGTATTTGCAATCTTTGCTACATGGCCCTGAATTTCTACTTCCTATCTACTAACACTACAAGATTCCTAGCCTCATCAGTTTCTTCTAGCCTAATCCCACCAATATAATACGACATTGAATATCTGATCACGCCGACGTGAATGACTTTACACTGAACTGATATCCATTTTTACACCCCCACGATTCCAGCCCATTCAAATCATTCTGCAAATACTGCATATCAGCAGCATTCCTGATTACCCTACCTATCATTGCATCATCAGCAAATAGCAGTATATCGCCTGTCAAATCCTTTCCAATATCATTTAGGTACAGATTGAATAACAGTGGACCAAACACTGATCCTTGCGGTACACCACTGGTTACTTTAAATCTTGCAGACTCACATTACCCCGTATACTACTTTTTGATATCTGTCAAATTTATATATATACTAAGGGGACTACGGCGCCCAACCCCCCCGTGTTCGAGACTGGTAAGCAGGTTCTCCTTGAATCCTGATGATTTGAAAGGGAGAATTCCCCCCCCCCCCTCCCCCACGGCGCCTACAGCGCCCTACCCCCCAAGTTCCGGACTGGTAGACTGGTTCTTCTTGAATTCTGATGTCTCGAATTTCGAAAACTCGAAAGGGGATCCCTCCCCTCCCCCTTGGCGCCTACAGCCCCAAACCACACCAGTTCCGAGCTGGTAAGCCAGTTCTCTGAGGTGGTAAGCTGGTTATTTTTGTATCAGATGCTCGGAGCTAGCTCCACCTTTGCCGAGAGTTGCTTCCCCTTCTTGCACTAATTCCGAGTTGCCCTCATGTTGCGCTACTTGCTAAGACTTGAAAACAGCCATTTTTGTTCAATATTAGCTTGGTCTTATATATCTATAAAAATAGTGCAAGCTTTAATATTTTTCTATTTAAAAAATGTATTATTTTCCTCAAATATTTTATATAAAAATAATTTCACTTCCCACACCAAATTATTATTATTATTATTTACTATTAAATATATATTATATTAAATATTTATTGCATTAAGGTGAAGCGGGAGGCTGAAAAAGTCCTTTTTAGGACTTCCAGGGTAATTGCCATTGCCAAATGGCAATGCTGTAGCCAATGAAGCTTTAACTGAGGCTCGGCTATTGCCGTTACCCAGCCATGACTAGAGCTTTTTAGCTCAATAACACTCCATCCACACAGATTATCTTCATTCAGATGACGGGATAAAGAATCAAGGACTCAGTCCATCGCCCAGTTCTTTTAAGAACTTTAAGAATTTATTGTATTAAGAAGCCGGACAACAAACGTGACATAAAAACGTTGCATAAAAATGCTTATCATTTTATATCTATAGGGTAGATATATATAGAAATCTATCAGGTTTTTATATGTCAGCGATAAAACAATGACTGGAATTGGTCTCATGTCATAAAGTGCATAGACATGATAACAAGTTTGTGATTTGGTTTTGAAAATAGCTTCGTCCAAAGAACTCATCGGGAATGCTGGATGCCGAGCACCTCATGAAGAGTCAAAAGCTTCGTTTGCATATGGAAATGTTTAATGCATTTTTACAATAACGGCTTTTCAACTGTACAAAAGAATAGTCATCATGCTACAACCCGAAAGTCGAAGCATGGTGTGGAACATTAGTCATCAACAGATGTCTCATTTTAGTGTTGAAGATATTAAATAACAAATTTTTCTACAACTGAATGCATGAAGGCCATGACAGGACAATTTATACCCATATTTGACGATTCTATGATATATCTTCGTTTACATCTTTGCAATCTAGGAAACACAACCAGTTTAGGTTAACCATGATATTCATTTTTTCTGGATTGGTTGTGCTACGTTTTCACATTTCGTAAACACCTCTTCGTTTTTTCGTTTAGACCATTCGCTTAATCAGTTATTTTAATCACACCTTTTTAATGAGAAATTAAGCAAAATAATACACGATTTATACAAGTTTTGATGTAAGTTTTATTTCATTCCAAATTTGTATTAGTTTTTGAACATCATTGCAAACTGTACATTTTTACGATTTTATTCAACATTCACTTAATTATATAAATAATCAACGCCGGATAATACAATCTATTACAACTGCGATCTTTTTTCCCAGGAATTATGACTTTTCCTACGCACAAAGCCACTCCATCATTAAAACACGTGAAATCGATTTATAAAACGCACTGACGACTTTACTGATTAAATGTTTGAATGCTAATTTAGTAAACTACAACGAGGTATATAAGTAACCCTGTCGTAAGTGACATTTAATAAATAATATAATATCTTCGTCTTTATCAATGAAATACTGCGCAAATTTGTTTTGGTATCAGCTTGATTTGGTTTTTAGAAGAAAGAACAAAATACATCTAATGAGGTTTCTGTGAATTTTTAAAATTATGCACGCACAGGTGAAAATGTTAAGGATATCTCAGAAAATTTCCAACGTAAATGTACTGTAATTATTATTATTATTATTATTATTATTATTATTATAGACCTAATTATAGAGGGCGCTGTGTAGGCATACGAACGGTCGCACGGTGATATCGCTGCTCCAGTTTTTTATAGTTTTAAAGTGGTTCCAACTCCTGTTTTAAGTTGAAAGTGCTCCCAAGTAACCCTACTTATCACGCCGAAGACAGTGATATAAAATTCAACGAGATCGGCTAAGAAGAAACCAAGTTTTGAAGTGTTGAAAAGGGAACAGAGAGGACCGTGGTCAACAACCAGCGAAGAACAAAGGACGTCGCCATCTTTATAATCACGCCTCACTGCCTAAGGGAAGAAAGGTGAGTCATGAAGTGTATCAAATGCCTGGAGGAGTTATCGTCCAACGGAAATAATATAACTTGTACGAAATGCAGTAGGATTCTACACTTAAAATGTGCCGGCTTTTCAGAAACAACCGGGCAACATAAATATGAACCCGATGTAACACGTGAGGAATGGAAGTGTGTAATCTGCTTGAGGAACAAAGAAACGCACCTAAGGCAGCCACCTACGATGCAGCCGATTATACCGGAGGCAAAATCAGATGACGAACTGAGCAGACAAAAAAACGCAGGTGAGTCCTATAATTTAAACTCTTTAAGTATACCAATAGAAAACGGTCTAGTGACTATAAAAGCCAGCTTAGTAGATCTTGTGCAAGAACTCTTTAAGAAACAGAACGAACAAATAACAAAAAAATCTAGCGAATATGAAGATTTGGTAAAACATAACAATTTAGCAGTTATAGAAGTGTTGCAAACGGTAAAAGACATTAAAATGAGCATTAACGCACTAAAAGACAGGCAACACAATTTGATGAAAGAGACATCCGAACTCCGTCAAGAACTTCATTCTCTAAAACTACAATACGAACGTTTAAATTAGCAACAACATAAAAAAGATCTTGTCATAAACGGTCTTCCTGAAACTGCACCTACAGAAAACCTCAGAGACGTGGTTTTAAAATTAGGCCATGTAATTGATATCCCCCTACAGCTTAACGACATTCAGACCGTAAATCGGATTCCTAGGAAGAGCAAAAACCAAGGCTTCCCACGACCTGCACCAGTCATAATTCGTCTTAAGAGCAAGTCCACAAGAGACAATCTCATAAAAGCCAGCAGGCAGAAAAAACAGTTGCCAAGAACTTGAACGCACAGCAAGACAATACACCAATCTTCCTATCCGAATGTTTAACAACATTCAACCAGAATCTGTTGTACCAAACAAGAAAAGCAAAAATTGAAAAAAATTACCAATTTTTGTGGACCAGAGATGCCAAGATATTCACAAGGAAGTCACAAACTTCAAAGTCGATACAAATTAAAAGCACAGAGGACATAGAAAGGCTGCCACTGTGAAGAAAAAAGCCTCCTAAATAGTTCAAAAAGAAGCCCACAAAAAAAAAGAACGTGAACCATCAAGACAGATGCAATAACACAGGATATATCGGCAATTTCACTTTGATCCGACCTTTCAGATCATTCATTTGACCTCCCAAAGATCTGCCTACTTCCAACACAGCAACCAAATCAATAACAAATATATATATATATAACCAGTATCACCCTCAGATAAGCTAATTACAAATCTTCGAGGGTGCAGTTGAGTTACATCCCAGTAGTAGTATTTATCTAACATTATTCACTTAACATTCTGTAATGAATTCTAGTAGTAAACAGAAAATGTGATAGTAATACTTCAGTTACATATTTAAGTTTAAAATTATATATTTAATTTACAATTTAAATTTTAAAAAAATTATTATTATATAAACTGCAACATAAGTAATATTGTTTAACTTGTGAGTCATTAATAATAAACACGATTACTATGATTATTATTAATGGTAATAATACACACTTTTTACTCTTGTGTCAATGAGAAATTCTGCAATGATAATGATATTAAGAGTAATTATAATCTTTACTGAACCATTTTGCAAGAAAAAGATGCATTGTTGCCTAAATGTTAGTATATTCATGTAATTATTTGAGAGATAATAAACTAAAAAATTATTATTATTATTATTATTATTATTATTATTATTATTATTATTATTATTATTATTATTATTATGTATATTCGAAATTCAAAAATTCTGTATAATCCTTATTGTAAATATTGTAAATATTATTATTGTATGTAATTTATACTGAGACATAATAAAATGTTTAAAAAAAATTATTATTATTATTATTATTCCTAATACCACCATTTATTGCAAATTGCAGATTATCTTTCTCATTTTACTCCTCAGATTAGTTATCCAGCGACTTTTGTTAATTTCATTTACATCTTCTAGCCCTTAAGTTGTAACTATATTATGGAAAGATTGATCTTATTATGGTGATTTAAGAAAGATATCAAGCTTTACTTGTCTGCATTCAGAACATATAATTTGTAAAAATTATTTTGTAAAAATTGTAAACATTTGTAATTTGAATTTAGAAAAAAAAAATATTTTTTACATAATCTTAACGCATAATAATCAAGAAATTAAATATACTAAACAAGTTAATTTTTAAAAATTAAAAGTAAAAAAATGAAAACAATTTCTTACACCTCTAATAATTATACATAATATTTATTATTAACATTTTGGAAGTAGTTCAAGATGAGGGATTGAATCAACCGTGAGATGTGGTGAATAATACTCTTGCAGAGTAATGGATGGCAATGCTGTAGCCAATGAATTTCTAACTGAGGCTGGGCTATTGCTGTTACCCTCCTGCCATGATCACAGCTTTAATAGCTCAATAACTCCTTATCCTTACACTGTCCTCTACAGACAACGGGGAAGATGAAAAGCATTCTTGCTTCGCCCCTTTAAGCCAGTCCTGTTAAGTACTTTCAAGATGTAGTAAACATTTTTGCTTCCGTAATGTACTAGAATCTTTGAAATCATTAGATTTCAAAGATTCTAGTACATTACGGAAGCAAATTCTAGTACATTAAGGTATAGTATAACATAAATTGCTGTTTAAATATGGTTATTCAAATATTATCATATTGAAGTAATTTTATGATTTCAAAGATTCTAGTATAAATTGCTGTTTAAATATGTTGATTATTCACATGTAAAAATGAATATTCTAATATTATCATATTGAAGTAATTTGAAGAAAAAAAATAAATAAAAAGTCACAAATATTTTGTAATTACCCATAGGGCCTTGTTTATAGGAATAGGGCTGATCACATGTTTTTCTTTTTCTTGTATCGCTGCTGGCCTTGTACTGTATGCTAATTTTTACGGATGCGATCCACTACAAGATCCGAAAAGTAATGTGTCGTCTCCAGACCAAGTAAGCAGTAATTAATTTCATAATTTAAAGATTTGTCTACAATATTAAACTAGAGAATATAAACATTCGGGGTTAAGTTAAATATTTCACTATATTTAGGCTACAGAAATAATTACATTTGGAAAACAACTGTCTTTGGGCCTTCACATCGGTAGCAATCTGAAATGGAACTCTCACATCACATTTTCGACATATAAGTTGAGATTGGTAATTAACAGAATATTTAATAAGCTGACGCCTTTTTATTCCCGTATACGGGGATAATCGAAATAATTAGAGTAGGCGAGGCCATTTAGCCCTATCTAACCTTTTGAAGACTGAGTGGGCAGTTCAATCTCCACTGGTACCCAATCAGAGATTGATGGCCAAAGGCTATCACTAATTAAGCGGTACACAGTGAAGAGAGACGGCTCAACATGTGCCGACATCTCGTGGTCCCTAACCCTAAAGCAATATTTTAATGTCTGAAATAATGTAGGTTCTACGGTCGATTTTCTTAAGTTTACGGGACGAAAAACCCGAGTTTCCGGGAGGAAAAACCCGCTTGCCCGTGCCAGAGATCGACTAACTCGGGAGCCGGTCGAAGAAAGGATTAGAAAAATTTCCTCTAGTCGCCGACTAGAATCGAAAGCAAGTCTTCCTTCGTGCGATTAAGCGCCGTGGTGTGCACACGCCACATCTACTGTGCTGTTAAAATATTTGTAAATGCATCATTCTTAAGATGTTTATTGTATTCTTGGGTTAAATACTCACTGCATTATGGGATTGGCTATTGGTGTGGAGATTACCACAACAATCTGCTTCCTTTGATTCTAATAAAAATCGAAATAATTAGAGTTTTAGCCATTACTGACTTCGCACATCCAACCAACGATCTGTTTGCTATTACAGAAACTCTATCTCTATGGCTGTATATTATATGTAAGAAAGATGGTTGTAAGTTTTTATACATATTATACATTATACATTTTATATAATGTAGACTATGGTTTACGGTGTGGCCAGAACGTGCTGGTAGCACCCAAGGCAAATAAACACATTTTTCATAAATCCTTTGAATACCTTGTAACAAGCAGCTACAATAAACTCCCAAATGAAATCAAATCTATATTCTCAGAATATGCTTTCCGAATAAAGATGAGAGACCAGCTTATGTGACTAAATAATGTTGGCTTGTATTTTAAACGTATATTATAAAAGATCACTATACTTACATATCATGTCCAATTATGATGCTAATATATGAACAATGATATATACCATGTTCTGTGAGCCCTCATAGATACAGTCACTGGATTTTGCCGGGACTGTATCGAGCTAATTTAATTTTCTAGTAACCAGTATGGCTGCGGCAATCATTAACTTATTTTAAATATTTTTATAAACTACAAAAACTATGTGATAATGTATTTTATCCTATTTGTATAAGTAAGTAAAATATTTTTATTTTTCTATAACAAAATAATCAGCCAAAACTAAATGTAAAAACCAATGGAAAATATGATAGTAATATTTGCATTGTATATTTATAAATATTACTTATACATAATGAGAATAATAAACTTTATATTGTATTCAATTGTATTTCAAATTATACCATGGAATACGAGATGCATATGATTAACAGGAAAGGCCTAGAATTTGCAATTCAAATGCACCTTACTTCTTCGCTGTGATTATGTTCCGAACGTTTTGCATCAGGCCATGTGGGCACAATAACCATCCGTATTTATCAATCAAACTCTGCTGACAACCATTTTAAAACCGATTGTGCACAGTTACGTAACAGCGCGCTTTTTTCGACTGAACGCTTTGTTGAATAGTTTTAATTTACACGGTTATTGTGCAAGGAGAAACCGTTCGACAAAGAAGTACGACGACAAACTGCAAAATGTTGCCACATACCGCTGGAAATCTGAATGATAGCGGGCAACCTCGGGGAATTCATAATTGATTGACTGTTCTAACTGAAAGACAGCTATTTTAAGTATGGAGGAAGAGAGTATATTTATCGTTTACTTTTCAGTATTATTCAAAGTACATTGTAATTAATTATTACAATAAATTTTTTCAATTTATTTCAGCTTTTTTCGTACTACTCTATGGTTGCGTTCTCTGCCTTTCCTGGACTTCCTGGTTTGTGTGTTTGTGGAATCTTCAGTGCCTCTCTGAGCACAATTTCATCTTCGATCAATTCTTTAACCACGGTGACTGTGGAGGATATTCTTAAACCTTTTCCTGTCTTCAAGCGTATTTCCATGCGAACTGCTTTCCTAGCCAAACTGCTTGGTAAAGATTTTTACTTCTGCTAATGTTTAACGATTTAAATTTAAATATTTTCTTAAACTGCTGCCGCAGAGTCATAACTATAGTTACTACTTGAATATATCAAGAAAATTACAGACATAATTATAAATAAATAAATAGAAAAATGAAAGACAATACCTCTCGCTCGCTCTCTAAGTCTAAACATGAAATAGTTTGATTTGATGTATTATATTTACATATAATTTATAAGGCTTATTATACTAGTATACCTTATTTATCTTAAAGATCATAATATGTCTTGTCTTAAGCTTTTTCACGAACCATTGAAGTTCTTTAGCTGTGGACTTCACAACTGCCACGGTCTCAAGGATAAGGTAATTAGCCCTATTCCTCTCGCTGTGTCCTATGTCTGTACATGGGTGTGTTAACAGGGCCGGTTTCCGTGTTCTGGGAGACGAAAAAGCCCAGTTTCCGGGTGAAAAAACTCCCTATGAGAACGACTAACGCACCTTTAGTCGAAAGAGACCATCGTCAAGATTTCTCACGTCACTGACGGGAATCCAATCGAGGTCCTTTCGACCAAAGCGATTCATCTATATTGACTGAGCTACAGAGGCTCAAAGATCATAATAGAAGTAAGTAGCATAATAGCTTGTGTAGTTCAGTGGAAGTGGCGTGTGCGCTTAACCGCATAAAGGAAGACCTCGTTCAAATCTAGTCGCCGACTAGAGGAACATTTTCTAACCTGTTTTCGACCGGTTCCCGAGTTAGTCGATTTCTGACGCGGGTAAGAGGGATTTTTGTCCCGTAAAAAATTTAAGAAAATCGACCGTCGAACCCACACCATTTTCAGACATTAAAAATATTGCGTGGATTAGGGACCACGAGATGGCTCTTGTTAGCCGTCTCTTGATTAAATTCGTGATAGCCTTGGGCTAGCAATCCTTGATTGGCTACCAGTAGAAATTGAGCTCAGTCTCCAAAAGTTAGATGGGGCTAAAAAGGCTTCTCCTACACCCTATACTGGAATAAAAAACATTAACTGATTTTTTATTTGATATAACTAATATACTTTGATGAATATTTTAACCGATTTAAAATTAACGCTTAAAAGTTTGTTAAACACCTTTAAATTTTTTATATCATGATATTACAATAATTTGTAATCAATTGCTTTGGGAGTTTTGTAAAGGATTGCCTTGGGAGTTTTGAAAAACCCTGGGAGGGTAATGGATGGCAATGCTGTAGCCAATGAAGCTCTAACTGAGGCTCGTCTATTGATGTTTCCCTCGAGCCATGATCAGAGCTTTAATAGCCCAATAACACCTTATCCCTACACTGTACTCTACAGATAACGGGGAAGATGAAAAGCATTCTTGTTTCGTTAAGTTTCCTTATATAAGGATATATATATAAGGACTTTGGGAGATTTAAGTGCAATGATTTGCCAAATTACTTTACTGAGCTTATGGGTTATGTCAATGGGGAAGATTTTGTTACCCAGCGTATTTTAAAATTAAGCGATTAAAACAGATGCATGTCGGCATTTAGGAACCGATAAAAGTCCTAATAATGCGTTATTAAAATTCAGGTTAACCATAACTCTACAATAAATCAAAGTTTTTTTAAATGAAAGAATGTATCGAAATAATTTTCATATCAGAGACAGTGCTGATAATACAAAAGATAGATCACCAGCAATATTGATTACATTTGAGGAGAGTTGAAATTTGATATACTGTATTTGAAATTTAACTCAGCTGATATATCAGAAGTCACATCCATGTAACCAAAAAAAGGTTCGGGCATGATAAAAGTCTTCTTAAAAAAAAAAAAAAAACCAAAACCAGCAGTACCAGAGCGCTTTCATGATTAAATGAATGTATTGGTATCACATTCCTTACTAGATTAATGCGCTCATCCACGACTTCAGTGGGATTCGAAACTACTGGAGTTGGTAGGAGAGAAGATGTGCTAATGACTCTGCAAAAAAGTTGAAGCCTTAAAGATTTCAATAATGGCTTGGACAATTGTGAAATATTTTTTCAGACAACAAATGCAACATTTTCAAAATTACATGATTGTAAATTAGGCATATTATAATTCTTTTTGGATCTATAAAATGACGCGTATTGAATAATATAGGCAGTGTTTGAAGAAGCTGTCAAAATTTCAATGAAAAAATAATTTATTATAATAATAAGGTGCAGATGTAATATATGATGCATGTGTGTGTGTGTGTGTGTGTGTGTGTGTGTGTGTGTGTGTGGAATTTGAAAGGAATTTTAACAATAAGTGATGAAATCTAATTTAATACTCCAAATATTTGTTAAAAAATGTTTAGTGGTTTATTTTTCTCTCTTCATTCAGCTTTGTTTTATGGATTGCTGTGCATCTCCTTGGCGTTCGTGGCTGGTTTATATGACGGAATCGTTGAAGCAAATCTGATTATGCTGGCAATGATAGGAGGACCAATGTTGGGTTTATTCATTCTTGGTATATTCACCATCAGGACAAACCACAAGGTGATAATTAAGAAAAAGCATTTGAACGTACGTAAATGAACTCCGGAAAACTGTCCTTTTGAACTCAATGCTTAACATAACAATTTAACTATAGAAGATAATTTTTTACAAAAATTTCATGTATACTAGGGTTTCATCAGACTTTGTATTTCCTTATTTTCTAATGACAATGCTCTCAATTATAATATTCCATTAGATTATAATTCAGGACGCTCTGGGGGAATCCCCAAATGTTTAATATATATTGAATAGTTCGGACTAGACATGCGCAGATTGATCCCTAGGGATGAACTAATTTATTTAAAGAACATTTCAGTAGATAATCAAACTCAGTCGCACAAGATAGTGTAATTTTTGCAATAAAAACTTAAAAATCCCTAAGTTAAAAGTGAAATATAGAAGTGAGAGTATTTGTAAGAAATCCTTTCTTATCTCTTAGGGTGCAATGATTGGAGTGATAGCTGGGATTGCGTTCGCTGCTTGGATTGGCTTTGGAATTGCATCCACTCGACGAAAGTTTTCAGAAATTTTGCCATTATCAGTGGACTCGTGCAATCACACATTCATCAACAGTAGTTTACCCACAGAAACGTCACCACTAATCTATGCTAAGAATTCATCGGAGACTATCATATTACAAGAACAGTAAGTCATTGTATTCAATGAAAGTTTTTAGTGGACAGCTATAATAAGGAAGTATTTAAAAACGTCTTAATTAGCTATAAACAATCAAAATATAGAATAAAGTTGTCCTGATTATATAGCATTATGACGATAATTGGATCAATTACGTAATTTCAAATACAGGATGTAACAGATTAATTTATTTATTTATATTATTTTTTTTTTACTTAAGTATAACTTCGATTAATTTTTATTGTTTTTCACATTAATTGTTTTGTTAATAAATTAATGAATTTTATTTTGGCGCATAAAATACAAGAATTAATCACGCGCAAATTTTCATGTGATGTTACAGATTTATGTTTATTTGAACTTTAGGTATGTATTTCCGTTATACAAAGTGGCGTTCATGTGGATTGGTTGTTTTGGATTACTGACAACAATGGTGATTGGTTACCTGATTAGCGTCCTAACAGGTCAGGATTTCATGACTTCGTTTCGTTTTCGTATTAAAAAATAGTTGAGAACACATTTTATCATTAATTTAAATTTTAAACAAATTTTATGAGTAAAGTAAGTTTAAGCTTTCTGCAAAACTCTCTGAACATTTCGTCCAGGTACCACACACACACACACACACAGAGGTATTTATAAAAAGTTTTGTACATGAATAAAAACATTCTTTTATTGTGTGTAGGTTCCCATGAGAAGATTGAACCAACCCTCTTAAGTCCATTTTTAAGAAAGCATCTTAAAGATAGAAACGAAGACACAAAAGAGTGGTAAGATTTCACTTTCTTGTATGTTCAAGGGTAGTGAGGAGTAAGAGAATTTTGAAGTTCGTGGCAATGAATGATGTCCGGTATATCAGAAGCACTTTTTTCATGCACAGCACGTAAAAATCAAACTAACACCCGATTAATTATCAATGTCTATCTCTGGGCCTTATAATCTATTTCTGAATTCTTTAGATTGTCACTGCGATGAAACAAGTTAAATCCGTATATTCTAATTTCTGAATAACAGTAGGCTACGCTTTCTTATGTGACTTAGAGAAAGAAAACTCAACAGAATGTTCATATCCAAATACTTACCTTGCAATGAAAGAACTTCCTACCAGTGCACTTGTGAGTAGCACATTTCATTAGTGGTGGTTCTGATAGTTAGTAGCAGAGTTACCATTATAATAATATTATAATAAAGTCTTTGGATAGAGTTTAGTTCGTGATATTTTATTTTATTTTTTTGATAACGATGGATACACGCACACTGATGCAACCAAAAAGTCAGTAATTTTCTTGGAAGTACTGAATTTGTAAGACCCTGAAATAACTCGTTTAAGATTGGGCCATTCAACTTTTTTAAAATTAATTTATTGTTATTTTTTCATATGTGATATTCCGATATACTCTCAGAAGATATTTTAGCTGTTTGTTGGAGATAACAATTTGGATATTTTAAATTTACAGTTTCACTTCTTTTTTTTTTTTGCAATTTAATTTATGTTCTTACACATTTTATTCTTACTTAGTTTCATCTATTTATTTTTGAGTAAAATAAGTATTATTTTAAAAACAAATATACACTGATAGTAATTTTATTTTGTTTTTCAGGAAAGACTCGAAAGCAATTCCACTACTTTAAATGGAATTGAATTTAAAATGAAGAAAAACGTGTTTTTAAACGATATTGTGCATTGTAA
The DNA here is from genome assembly GCF_054136105.1 of Typopeltis vanoorti. Classification (NCBI taxonomy): domain Eukaryota; kingdom Metazoa; phylum Arthropoda; class Arachnida; order Uropygi; family Thelyphonidae; genus Typopeltis; species Typopeltis vanoorti. The sequence continues at coordinate 77,627,157 of NC_143554.1, read as the reverse complement.
ATAGAATTACACAATAAGTGAATAAATTACTATTTTGTGAATAGAATATTTTAAATAAATACATTATGTAGCCAACAGTTATATAGAAAAAGCTCCATATGAAGCTCATGATATTTGAAATTATTTACACAGTACAAACTCAATTTGTTAGATTTTAAAGACTTTTAAAGTTTCACTCGTAATCAAGGGTTTACTTGGAAGTCGTCTAATATATTTAAATGAACAACTCTGACATATTAAAAAACAATTTGCTGTGATGGATAAATGTAAGTCTGAGTCATATATATATATACAATAAGCGAGCATCATATATTAATTGATATAATTGCGATTGATTTGTGCGGTCAGCTATTTTGCATTTGTTACGCTATTTTTGTTCACGGTCTCAAACCACAAACACTTATCCTCAAATTTAATTGTATATCTAAAAGAGCGACAAAAATGTTCTGCTTCGAAATTATGACAAGAGAAATAATCTGACTTACCTAAAATTTTTCGATAATTTTTCTAAAGAAAGTGAAAAAAAAAGATCAATATAAATATTTAAGCAGAAAAAAAAGAAAAGCAATTGAAGAAATCGACGTTGAAAAATGGCAAACATAAAATATAGGGAAACCTCGCTTAACGCGAATTCGATGTGCGCGATAACAAGTTAGCGCCATTGAGTGATATGATACCATTTTCCGCTTTTAACGAGTGATTAATTAGTTACCAGGATTTGAAATTATTTACTTTTTGGTTGCCAATCTGCAGCAAGCGGAAAAGCTGGAAGTCATTAAAAGACATGAAAGTGGCGCTAGTAACGCCATAACCGTGCGAGACCTGGGATACAGCGAATCTATCTACAGTTTGGACTATATTAATTATAAGAGCAAAGATCAAGGAAAAGTTGCTACTGCTTCTAAAGCATGCAGATCACCTGAAATAGAAGAAATTTAATGATCGAGATGGAGCGTGTTCTATCACTCTGGATTGAGGACTATATAAAAAAATAACACCTCTTAGTACAGGGAATATTCAGGTAAAAGCTCTAATTATTTTTACCTCATTGAAAGAGACTAAATTTCAAGAGTAATGTGAAAGTTTTGCTGCGAGTTTTGGATGGTTTGTTTTAAAAATCGAACGGGACTGCATAACGTAATAATAACGTGGGAATCTGCTAGTGCTGATAAAGATTCTGCTGCCAAGTTTCCCGAAGAATTACAAAGCATAATTCAGGAGAGTGATTATGACTATCGGAAAATACTCACCATCGACGGAGTTGGTCTCTTTTTGAAGCGTATGCCAAACAGAATCTTTCCTAGTTAAAACTGAAGCATCTCAACCATCATGCAAAGTATCTAAAGATCGCCTTTTATATTTATGCTTTTATTAAGACGCAATGCATAGGCTTTAAACTCAAGCTTATGTTGGCTTATCGCGTGTAATATCCAAAATCTAACATTACTGAAGAAATCAGTACAATTGGAAAAGAACTTGGATTTAATGAACTCGGTAATGAAGATGTGACTTGCTCAAATATCATTCAAAACAGTTAAGCGAGAATGATATCATTCAATTAGAACAACAGCGTTCATATGAACAAGATGATAAGGAGTGCAAACAAGAAGAGAATGTTACGACTAAGAAGCTAACTGCAAAAGAACTTGAGCTAGCTTTCAGTCATGTTGAGCATGCTAAGGAAATTTTGTTTGATGCTGATCCTAATATGGAACGTAGCTTCGTAGTCCGCCGAAATATTGATAAAGCGATCGCCAGTTATCGCAAATTGCATGACAAGATGAAAAAGTCCAGCACGATTCAAACATCTTTACTTAATTTTTTGTTTTTGTAAAAGAGTATCTCAAAGAAATGTTTAGACATTAAATAAAAATTGAAGCAATTGAATTTTATTAACTTCGATGATTTTATCCTCTAATATAGCTTATACTGTATTTTTTAAAATTTACGCTAACTGTTGAATAAATTATAATTATTCCCATTGTTTGTGGTATTCGCTTAACGTGATTTCACTTAGCGCACATTAATAAATGGATTAATTAATCGCGTTAAGCGAGGTTTTCCTGTAATCCAAATAATATGAACATAAAATAAATGATAAGAATCCTCTGACAGTGCTTATTGTTGCTAAAACCAATTTAAATAATCTATTTATTTTACACAATTATAAGATAGACGTGTATTACATTTTAAAGTTATGCGTATATATGAGCATTAATACCTCAATAATACATTTAGCCAAATGTCTGGGGGAAAATACCTTCACCCATTCCTCAATTCAAAATCCATATTTCAAAACAGAATTTGGTTTCTGGACTTGTTGATCTGTCACCCACAAACGTGTTTAATTATTTTTTTTTAGGTACTGTCAATCCGGGAAATATTGTAAACCTATAATAAAAATACTGCATAGGGATTTTTGTTAAAAATTTGACGATTTTTATTTATATTCATATAATCCGGAAATAATAAGACCACTTGAGGTCTTTAATAACAGGAGCAGTGATCTTACACCGGTCCCCATCTAAAGACAATCACAAATTCCCATGATCACGGAGAGATTTGAACACAGCCTGATGGTCGTAGAAGAGTGATTGGCTAACCACTCGGCATCCAGATCGTCGAATTTTAGTATAGCGTTTTTTGATATGAACTGTGCGCTGACCAGTAACTTTCAGAACTCTGATTTCTTCAAACTATGTGGCCACACTTTTTACATTCTTATGTGTAACATTAATTACTTGACGCTCCATTCAGTATCTTACTATCCCGCCTCTATATCATCGCATCATATTCTGTTAAATGGTGTTCATTTACAAGCCGTTTTTAAAGACATCAGCCATATTTGATCTTTAATACTTAGTGTGCTGCAGCAGCATAATGTATGATGACTGTCCATGATGACATTTTTGTGGAGGTCCGATAATTCTAATTCACTTGCTTTTTTCGATACTGTAAGGAACTATAATAATTTAGTGTATAAGTATTTAATACACCAGATAAAATTCTTCTTATATAATATAGAGCTACTGTCCTATCCTCTCTGTGTAAATATTAGATCTATATTAATAGGTCTTCTATTTGTTGATATATCAAACTGAAATATGATCATAGCCAGTTATTTGGATAAGCAACTAAGTAAACACATGGGCAGTTAACTTTAGAAGGGAAAAAAGCCTTCATCATCTTAACTGCCACTGTATAATAAATTGTTTACTACTGCCGTATAAATTCACATGAATACGTTTTACAACGAATACACTGATGATACCCTTCGTATATTAACTTTATTTCGTTCATTTATTTATCATATACTAATTATGTACATAATTACATTTCACGAGTAGTTTAACTACTTACTTGATTTCGGAAGACAGGGATAGATTGAATGTATTGCATCAAATTCAAATAATAAACAAAACCGTGTACGTTACGCGAAATACATCAATGCAGATCAGAAAAAAATTTGCTTTTAAGAATCATTCCCATTAGAAGAATCGTAGAACGGGAACGAATGTAAGAGAATTCCATTTGTAAGAATAAATCGTGAAGTAAGAGATATAAACGCTGTTAGATCATTCACGCGTCAAACAAACTACTCACATTCTAATTTGATTGAAAACTAAAGCACGTGACTATATAATATCATCGATTCTTCATGCATTTCTGGAAACAAGCTTACCCTTCAACATACTTGGTCGTACGCACCGAGAACATTTAAAGAAATGAAAGTTATTTCAACCAGAAAGGTTATTACGATTTGTTTTCTAAATGGAAAAGCAGTAGACCGAGGTGGAGATAAAGAGATTGGGGGCTATATTTCATGGGATGATTACTTATTTCGCTAAAAACATTGCACATCATATTTTACATTTTACAAGCTCTGTCCGCTACTTCTTAAATATGTCCAGTAGTTTAGGATATGCATTACTCCATGCTTAAAGAAGAAAAAAACAAAACGCTGGAGTATTATAAAATCTTGAAAAGCTAAGTAAAATGGATTTTACAGTTGAAAATATGGGTCTTTCGTGTTCCCAATCGAATGGGTTCAAGTGATTGTTTCATATATGTCACGATAGCAAGTTTTTAGAAAGGGGAACACGTAGGAGGCTACAAAAGGTGCGTCTGGCAGGAGATGGGAGACCACTTCTTTAATCAGGAACATTATTATTGCATTATGAAATCTCTGTATGATTTAAAGCTCGACTTAGTTCCATATGGTTTTAAGAACTCAAACGTGCTGAGTTCAGATCATTGACGCCTAGGAAGCGGAATTGCACTACTGATATCTACTTCATCATAGAGACACCTCGTTAACTGACCTCTTTAGGAGTGTTTGTACCAGATTGATGCTTGGAGTCCTCCTAATTTAACCTTCAATACCTGATACATTCAACTTAATACAAAAAGGACGAAAGAAATTTCGTGTATTAAGTTGAATGCAAAAATTTTAATGCAAAAATAATGCAGACATGTGGGTGATCTTGAACAGTGTCAATCATGATAAACCGCATTGCACAAGAGGACGTAAATGCAAGGAGTAAGCAGTGTTGAAATGCGACGTACACTGGTAGGTCACTCGAGATCGACGGTATCCGATTCTGGAAACTGAAATTGTTGAAAGAGCCTCAAGATACCTTTAGATAGAGTGTATAAACTTAGGCAATAAAAGTGGGTAAGGTTTGTTCTTCTTCTATTCCAAAACAGGAGAGAAGAATACGTCAGCATGCATTCGGCTCATAAACTTTGTTGCTTCGGCCGTATTTTAAAATAGCGTAATTCACTACAATCGAATATTGCTTCGGTTTTCATATAAAGGCAGTTGTGAATGTGTTACAATCATTGGAAACAATGCTTGGGATTGATTTACTCAAGGTTCGCCACTGTTTGAAAGCTTCCATACAGTATACATTAGTTTGAACTATAGTCGTAGAATTGGAAGATGTGCCACTGAACTATTCAAGTTGCCCATGTGAACCTTTTAATGGTGATGTGCAGAGACGATTCAGTTGTACGAAATGTGTATCATGCAATGCTGGAAAGACTGGTGACATCGTCTGGGTGGATAGAAATGTTACCGTGGTCAGAACTGAACTCAGAACAAGTCTGAAGCTGAAAAATTATGAGGGATTAGAACGTTGGTTGCGACACCTGCACCGAGGAAAGTGAAGCCATTTCACTGTATCTTGTAAAACATAGATACAACTCTCTGCTTCAACAGAGATTTTTCTGTTGCTTCCATTAAGATTCGTGTATAAAAGCCAACTATCCTGCTTGCATTGATAAAGTATGTTGGTTTCACGGTTGCGCCTTTGAGAACTAAGTATAGAAGAATCATTCAATTTATATAATCTTCATACGAGTATTAGCATAGTAATATCTGTGAGCAATTAAAGGTGTTAAATAATTTAAAATGAATGGGTGTTTAAAATCACTGTTCCAAAAGATGTGATACAGTATATTATCTGCAGAAAATAGATCATCCCATAAAAATATACGTACATTCGAATTTTTGTTCCATTTCAACATTTCGAACATCACGCTTGCATTATTGTGAACAGCTTTTTAAAATAAGTGAGCAAGAGGTGGTTGAAAAGATTATTTACATATCTAAACTTTACTTTGAAATTCAGTTTTTCTATCATGATTCTAATTCCACCATTTGGTGAGAAAGAAACTGATTATTCTCTTCCCATTAAGATAAAGGATTTCGAGAATATTTTCCACCGAGATTCAACAATTTAAGAAAGAGCCCAGTTTCAAAGGAGACACGGTCCTCACATAGAAGTTTCTAGTGAAGTATAATTCTTTTTTATTTTTGATTTTTGTTTTTTTCAGTCATATTTCTATAAATTTTGAAATTTTAGATTTTGAATCATAAAAAAAAAAAAAAAATTCAACAATATGAATTTCAACAAAATTTCTGTTTGATAGGTTTCTGAGTGGTATCCATAGTAACTAAAGAAAATAGACATGCAGGTTTCATACATTTCACATTTGGTGATGACGGAATGTTATTAATATCGCAAATGTTTGTCAAATAATCAGAATGTGGTTTACATGGAAACAACCAATGACGAGTGGAAGGAAATACGGTTGCCTACTGAAGAGGTGGAAGCTCGAAGCAACTTGAAAAATTTGGTTGCAGCAGATGACGATATAGCTATTATTTTAATCCATTCTCTTCTCATAAAAGAAGATATGCAAAGCTGTTTTCTTGAGTTCTATTATAAAATTAAAAATTCTTTTTTTATAGGAAAAAAAAGCAATTTGTCAAAATATGTAAAAATTGCACTAAAATACTCATATATCAATAAAGATTTCGTTCCACAAAGATAATCCAAGTTGTGTTGGTACGAATTCAGACAACAGCGTTATAAAATCACGTCATTTCTTGCCTAAAAAGTAAAGAAACTGAATATTCTTCAGTGCAGTGGTGAACTACACTATGTTGACAAAAGTAATTGAACATCTAGTTGCGGTCATAAAATGCGTTTGGATTACATTTCCAATACCGAATGCGACCACCTTTGGCCTGAACGACAGCAATTACTCTTCGAGGAATGCTTTCAACCAAATTAGGATACGTCGCAACAGGAATATTCTTCTAATCCTCTCGGAAAGATTCCTCCATTGCAGAAGCTGATGACGACGTTGTGGTTTGAAACAAATTCGTCCCAGAGTTGTTCGATGGAGGTTGAGGTCTGGCCTCTGAACCTCCATGCACGACACTTCAGCTTGGTTTGTGAAAACCAGTCTCGGACATGCAGTGCACTACAGCATGGAGCATTGTCATGCTGAAACATGCAAGGTTACTGCCGAAGCACTTCCACAGCGTCGGAAGCATGAAGCTCAGGTGGCCATTAAACATCATGGTTTTCGGCACGTCGACCAAGGCACCAAGCCACACCCAACCGAAACACCGCCCCCCATTCCATTAGCCAGCCTTCACCAAACTTGACAGTTGGTATGATACAGTCCAGACGTTATATTTCCATGAGTAATATCCAGATCCAAACACGATCATCAAAGTGAAACATTTGGAAGCGTGATTTTTTTAGCTCCACATAACCCTTTTCCAATCACCTACAGTCTAGAAACGGTGTGCAAGACACCAGTCCAAAGATCGTTTAGCATTGAGGGCGGGTGATGTGTGGCTTGTTCGCAGCAGCTCTTCCATCGAACCTAACGGCATGCAACCTCTCTCTCTCTCTCTCTTTCTCTCTCCCTCCCTCCTATATGTGCTTATATTATTCAGTCTTACTTGGAAATTTGTAAACTAATAAACAAGAGCCAATAGAGATTCCTCCGCTGTTGATCATCAAGGAAACTTTTAACTTAGTTTGTTAATATTTGTACAAATAGAACGGAAAAATTGGGGGAAAAGATTAAGTATTTATTCTTGATATGTGATTATCGTTTTTTCGGTTTAATACAAAAGCTTATTAAGAAATCTTGTGGTACCGTTTTCTTGATTTCCGCAAATAGATTACGAGGTTTTCTCCCCAGTCTTTCGCATTACATTTGGCGATCTATGAATTATTATCCACAAACTTTGCAGCTAAAGATGCTTCGAGTGTTGTAGAAAGTTTCGAAGAAACTTATTTTGTACAAATCCAAATAGTTTGGTGGAGTTTTTAATTGCTGGTATAATTCAGGAAGTCAATTTAATTGATATCACACTTTATTATATAATGACCACTTTATTATTATGTTTAAGCTTCAGCTTGGAAAATATGCACTGCAATCAAAACATTTTTAGTCAATTAATTTACGCAATGCAATATAGATGGCAGCACTGTATTGCTTGAATTTCTTATTGAAATTTGAACACATTAGTTGTGATTCACTGAGTAAACTTTACCGGAATTCTCTTATTCATTTCATTCTCTATTTTGGTTTTTACTCGAAGCAGCTAATTAAAAAGAAAAGCCAGTGTTACATACGTGAGATGTGTTTATTCTGTTGCGTATCTCTCCATTGCAGTTGCAGATGAACGAAGCACAGCCTCTAGTAGTAACATATTTGTTCCTTTTAACTAACATTCAGTAATGTGCTGCCATCTGGTACAACACATGTCAAATTGATCAATCTCTGAGCATTGAGTAAAAGAAGTGCTGAAGGAATGATTAATTTTTAATGTTCTCATTGATTCAAAATTCACCCTAATAATCTAGGAGGATCACAAAATATGAAAAATTAACTAAATTACTTGTACACTTTTTTGCTAGTTTCCTATACTATTTTGTGCAATATTTTGATAGACAATAGTTAAATTAGAAGGAGTGTATCAGAGCTTGAATTGTCAAGACACTTTGAAAGACTCCTCTTTTCTGATAAAGCTGTAATGCTCCAGGTACGGCTTTTTCTGTTGTTTGCTATAAGACAGGAAGATCTTCGTCGGTAGTATCACATAATCAGAGAATATACCAGATTTGTGTCTTCTTTTTAATTATTATGTTTTCCTCTTTATCCTACAAACAATTCTCTTCATATCTTCCGATTTGACCTACGTAGCATATTCGATGAAGAGTGTATTTTATAGACATTTTGGTTCGCGTTAGAATAAAAAAATTTAATATCTTACATATATTGATAAAGATTACTTATATGTTATGTTGTCGCACTATATCAGAACTAAAATTTAAGCAAGGAATACCAAGGATGCAGTAATCCTTCCTCATTTCCAATATGAAAAGGATGAAATGTCTGAAATACTTCCATATCAGAAAAATATTATATAAAATTAGCCTTCACCCCAATATGTAGTGCGCCGGATTTTTACATCCTCCTGAAATACCTCATCCAGTCCCCTCACTCACACAACAACGAGAGCTGTAAAATACACTGTTCATGTAGAATACGTTATATAAGATAATAGGAAAATCCAGTAACATTCGCTTATCAGGGCATGTTAAATATGTGAAAAAGAAAGCAAAACATTAATGCAGATTAGCCTATGATGCGATCCACAAAGCCATCCCATACTCGACATTAAACAGAAAGTCCATAAGTACACCATAAATGACTTGTTAAATTCAAAGAAGCTTTTGAACGATTGCGCACACTTATTCAATGATTCCATCATCTTACGTCGAGTGTGATCATCGTCAATAAAGAATCTCCCATGCCATGACGCCATGTTGCGCCTTATGTTTGATACCTGATAATTTATATTTGAAATGTGCAAACACCATCATGCGTCCAATGTTAAAACCAATTTTCAACTTTTGATTAAATTCTAGATCTCTTGTCATTTTTCCTGACATCTGACAAAAAGACCCGTCTACACCTAATAGAAATAGAATGATTTTTGTTTCGTCACACATTTGTATTCTCAATTTTTTTATTTTATATTTTTTTAACAGTTGCTTACTTACTGATCATGATTCTGTAGACAAAGAAAGACAACGTAAGCAGCACGTTTCTGCTCATCCAGTTGTGCTGATTTCATAAATCTGCTAAGAAAGAAAAAAAGCTGCTGTTTCTGTGATCTTGCTTTGCTATATGTGAATAACTTTATGACATCATACCCCGGACTGCTTGTAAGGTGATCGTGGCAGTCATATGACTGTGTCGAATTAAGTATTAATTAAAGATTTCCATGTAAAACCTTTCTCAACTCCTGCCTTCCAACATTTCAACGTTACTTTTTGTTGCTTCTGAAATTCTCTAATATTTTTTATAGAATTCCTCTCTATATTAGTTATATATGAAGGGGGGGGGGGGACTAAAAGGTTCTGATAAACAATTAGAACAAAAACGAGTAGTTTGTGCAACAAGAGAAAGTTTTTTCCTGGAGGTGATTATGATAACGTCTCAGCCCACCCTCGTATGCCTTTGATAATCAGATGACACTTTAGGTGCCATGTCAATTTCGGATCCTCCGACATGCAATTATTCAGGAAGTGTCTGCGTAAATCTCGTAGTAAAAAGTGGTAGGATGTGCTGCATGTTTCACACTGTACTCGACGTCAAGATGCCACCTTCAGCTGAACTGACAAACTTCCAAAGTAGGATAGTAGTTGGGTGTCACATCGGTTTTTATTCTCTCGGTGATATTGCTATCCATCTAAGTTTCCCTCCCCCCCTTCTTTATGTCATTCGTAGACGAAACCTTGATCGTGCTACCACAGCAGGAATATGCCCTGCGAGACCATCCACCCTTAATGACCGAGATCGACGAGCTCTGCCTTGGAATGATCGAGCATCCCGCACGTCATCAGCAGCGAACCTCACTGTCTACCTTGAAATTGCTGCAGGGACATCCATCAGCTCTAGAATTAGGTTCTATTGAACAGCTGCTGAGATTAAGCCACACATCACCAGCCCTCAATGCTAAACGATCTTTGGACTGATGTTTTGCATACCATTTCTAGACTGTAGGTGATTGGAAAAGGGTTACGTGGAGCTAAAAAAATCACGCTTCCAAAGGTTTCACTTTGATGATCGTGTTTGAATCTGGATTTTACTTGGGGAAATATACCGTTAGGACTGTATCATTCCAACTGGCAAGTTTGGTGAAGGCTCGCTAAGAAAACGGAGAAGGTTTCGGTGGATGTGACTTGGTCCCTTGGTCGACGTGCCGAAACCATGACGTTTAATGGCCATCTGAGTTTCATGCTTCCAACGCTTTGGAAGTGCTTCGGCAGTAACCTTGCATGTTTCAGCATGACAATGCTCCATGCTGTAGTGCACTGCGTGTCCGAGACTGGTTTTCACAAACCAAGCTGAAGTGTCGTGCGTTGTGGTTCAGAGGTCAGACCTCAACCCCCCATCGAACATCTCTGGGACGAATTTGTTTCAAACCACAGCGCCGTCATCAGGTTCAGCAATGGAGGAAGCTTTCCGAGAGGATTAGAAGAATATATCTGTTGCGACGTATCAGTATTTGGTTGAAAGCATTCCTCGAAGAGTAATTGCTGTCATTCAGGCCAAAGGTGGTCGCACTCGCTATTGGAAATGTAAAATGTAATCCAAACGCATTTTATGACTGCAACTAGATGTTCAATTACTTTTGTCAACATAGTGTAGTTCACCACTGCACTGAAGAATATTCAGTTTCTTTACTTTTTAGGGAAGAAATGACGTGAATTTATAACGCAGTCGTCTGAATTCGTACCAGCATAACTTGAATTATCTTTGTGGAACGAAATCTTTATTGATATACGAGTATTTTAGAGCAATTTTTACATATTTTGAAAATTTACTTTTTTTTCCCATAAAAACGAATTTTTAATTTTATAATAGAACCTCAAGAGAACAGCTTTAAATATATTCTTTTATTAGACGAGAATGGATTAATATGACATCTAAATCGTCATCTGCTGCAACCAAATTTTTGAAGTTGCTTCGAGCTTCCAACTCTTCAGTAGCCAACCGTATTTCTTTCGTCCAATCGTCATTGGTTGTTTCCATGAAAACCAAATTCTGAATATTTAACAAATAATGTATATCAAAACTTACGATATTTCTAACATTACGGTTATCACCAAATGTGTGAAATCTGCATGTCTATTTTCTTTAGTTACTATGGGTACCACTCAGAAACCTATCAAACAAGATATTTTGTTGAAATTCATGATGTCGAATTTTTTTTATTTTTATTATTCAAAATCTGAAATTTCAAGAATTCTTTAAAAATGATTGAAAAACCAAAAAAGAAAAGAATTATACTTCACTAGAAAATTTTTTGTAAAGACTGTCTCCTTTGAAACTGTGCTCTTTTTTAACTTATTGAGTCTCGGTTGAAAATGTTCTCCAAACACTTTATCTTAATGGGAAGAGAATCAGTTTCTTTCTCACTAAATGGTGGAATTAGAATAATAACAGGAAAACTGAATTTCAAAGTAAAGTTTAGATATGTATATGATCTTTTCAACCACGATTTGCTCACTGATTTTTAAAAGCTGTTCACAGTAATGCACGCGTGATGTTCGAAATGTTGAAATGGAACAAAAATTCGAATGTACGTATATTTTTATGGGATGATCTATTTTCTGCAGATAATACATCACATCTTTTCGAACAGTGATTTTAAATACCCATTCATTTTAAATTATTTAACACCTTTAATTATTCACAGATATTACTAAGCTAATACTCGTATGAAGATTATATAAATTGAATGATTCTTCTATACTGAGTTCTCAAAGGCGCAACCGTGAAACCAACATACTTTATCAATGCAAGCAGGATAATTGGCTTTTATACACGAATCGTAATGGAAGCAACAGAAAATTGAGTTTAAATCCTATGCATTGCCTCCTAATAAAAGCATAAAAATGAAAATTAAAGACGATCTTTAGATACTTTGTATTTTGGCATACGCTTCCAAAATAGACCAATTTTGTCGACGGTGAATATTTTCCGATCGTCATAATCACTCTCCTGAATTATGCTTTGCAATTCTTCAGGAAATTTCGCAGAAGAATCTTTATCAGCACGAGCAGATTCCCAAGTTATTATTACGTTATGATCCAGTTCGAGTTTTAAAACAAACCATCCAAAACTCGCAGCAAAACTTTCACATTACTCTTGAAATTTGGTCTCTTTCGATGAGGTAAAAATATTGAAAGCTTTTGTCCGCATATTTCCTGTACTAAGTGGTATTATTTTTTTTATTATAGTCCTCAATCCAGAGTGATAGAAGACGCTCCATCTCGATCATTAAATGGATTCTATTTCAGGTGATCTGCATGCTTAAAGAAGTAATAACAACTTTTTCTTCTTCTATGCTCTTATATTTAGTACAGTCCAAACTGTAGATAGGCTCGCTGTACCCCAGGTTTCGCACAGTTATTGTGTTACTAGCGCCACTTTCATGTCTCTTAATGACTTCACGCTTTTAATCTGGCGGCAGATTGGCAATCAAAATTTTTAATGACTTCCAGCTTTTCCGCTGGCAGCAGATTGGCAACCAAAAAGTAAATAATTTCAAATCGCGTTAACTGATTAATCACTCGTTTAATGCGGGAAATGGTATCATTTCACTAACTTATTATAGCGCATATCGAATTTGCGTTAAGCGAGGTTTCCTTGCATTTTATGTTTAGCATTTTTTAACTTCGATTTCTTCAATTGCCTTTTTTTTTCTGCTTTAAGATTTATATTGTTCTTTTTTCACCTTCTTTAGAAAAATCATCGAAGAAATTTAGATAAGTCAGATTATTTCTCTTGTCATAATTTCGAAGCAGAACATTTTTGTAGCCCTTTTATATATACAATTAAAGTTGAGGATAAGTGTTTGCGGTTTGAGACCATCACAGAGAAATAGTGTAACAAATGCAAAATAGATGGCAGCACAAATCAATCGCAATTATAGAAATATCAATTAATATATGATGCTCGCTTATTGTGTAAATGGTTTTTTCCTCAGACTGACGTTTATTCATCATAGCAAAGTGTTTTTTAATTTAATCAGCGTTGTTCATTTAAATATATTAGACGACTTCCAACTAAACCCTTGATTACGAGTGAAACTTTGAAAGTCCTTAAAATCTAGCAAATAAGCATAGTTAAACATGTCTGCAGTATAATGGAAAGAGTTGATTTATTTGAAAGAAACATGTATCCAACCGGATATTTCTTATAACTAGGAGGGACTGTCAAACTTCGGGGAATGATTCTGTGAGTAATTTTAAGCAAAGATTTTCATGTTAATATGAATTCGATTCCAGAAGGGAGGAGGGTACTGAGTAAATAATTTGAAATACCATGAGCTTCATAATGAGATTTTTCTATATAATTGTTGCTACATAATGTATTTATTTAAAACATTCTATTTACAAAATAGCAATTTATTTCCTTATTGTGTAATACTATTTACAATGCACAATGCCGTTTAAAAACACTTCTTTTTTCTTTTTAAATTTAATTCCATTTAAAGTAGTGGAATTTCTCTGGGGTCTTTCCTGAAAAACAAAATAAAATTTCTATCAGTGTATATTTATTTTTAAAATAATACTTATTTTACTCAAAAATAAATAGATAAATCTAAGAAAAAGTAAAATGTGTAAGAACATAAATTAAAATGAAAAAAAAAAAAAGAAAAATGTAAAACTGTACATTTAAAATGTCAAAATTGTTTTCTCCAACAAACAGCTAAAAGATCTTCTGAGAGTATATCGGAATATCACAAATGAAAAAAAAAATAGTAATAAATTAATTTGAAAACAGTTGAATGGCCCAGTCTTAAATGAGTTATTTCAGGGTCTGACAAATTCAGTACTTTAAAAAAAAAAAATTACTGACTTTTTGGTTGTACTAATGCGGGTGTATCTACGTCATCCAAAAAATATACAAAAATAAAATAAAATATCACCATCTAAACTCTATTCAAAGACTTTATTATAATATTATTATAATGGTAACTCTACGACTAACTATCAGGACAACTACTAATGAAATGTGCTACTCGCAAGGTGTTTGGTAGAAAGTTCTTTCATTGCAAGGTAAATATTTGGATAAGAACATTCTGTTGAGTTATCTTTCTCTAAGTCACATAAGAAAGCGTAGCTTACTGGTATTCACAAATTAGAATATACGGATTTAACTTGTTTCATCTCAGTGATAATCTAAAGAATTAAATAAGAGACTATAAGGCCCAGGGATAGACATTGATAATTAATCGGGTGTTAGTTTGATTTTAACGTGCTGTGCATAAAAAAAGTGCTTCTGTTATACTACTTATCGTTCGTTACCACGAACTTCAAAATTCTCTTACTCCTCACTACTCTTGAACATACAAAGAAGTGAAATCTTACCACTCTTTTGTGTCTTCGTTTCTAACTTTAAGATGCTTTCTTAACCATGGACTTAAGAGGATTGGTTCAATCTTCTCATCGGAACCTACACACAATAAATGAATGTTTTTATTTATCAACAAAACTTTTTATAAATACATGTGTGTGTGTGTGTGTGTGTTGGTGGGTGGGTCTGGTTAGGTGTGGTACCTCGATGAAATGTTCAGAGAGTTTGGCAGGAAGCTTAAACGTAATTAATTAGTAAATTTGTTTAAATTCGCAAATTAATGATAAAATGTGTTCAACTATTTTTTAATACGAAAACGAAATCATGAAATTCTGACCTGTTAGGACGCTAATCAGGTACCCAATCACCATTGTTGTCACTAATCCAAAACAACCAATCCACATAAACGCCACTTTGTATAACGGAAATACATACCTAAAGTTCAAATAAACATAAATCTGTAACATCATATCAAAATTCGCGCATGATTAATTCTTGTATTTTATTCGCCAAAATAAAATTCATTAATTTATTAATGACAAAAAATTAATTGCGTTATGTGATTTGTGTACAAGTGTGTTCTCTTTTTAAATTCACAAAACAATTAATGAAAAACAATAAAAGCTAATCGAAATTATTCTTAAAAAAAGCAAATATATATATATAAATTAATTAATCTTTTAAGTCCTGTATTTAAAATTATGTAATTGATCCACTTATCGTCATAATGCTATATATTCAAGACTACTTTATTCTATAATTTTATTGTTTATAGCTAAGTAAGATGATTTTAAATAATTTCTTATTATTGCTGTGCACTAAAAATCTTCCTTGAATATAATGACTTACTGTTCTTGTAGTCTGTTAGTCTCCAATGAATCGTTGGCATAAATTAGTGGTGGCGTTGCTGTGGGTAAACTACTGTTGATGAATGTGTGATTGCACGAGTCCACTGATAATGGTAAAATTTCTGAAGACTTGAGTCGAGTGGATGCAATTCCAAAGCCAATCCAAGCAGCGAACGCAATCCCAGCTATCACTCCAATCATTGCACCCTAAAAGATAAGAAAGAATTTCTTACAGACACCCTCACTTCTATATTTCATTTCTTACTTTTTTTTTCAAATTTTTATTGTAAAAATTACACTCTCTTGTGCCACTGAGTTTCATTTTCTACCGAAATGGTCTTTAAATAAATTGGTTCATCCCTAGGAATCAATCTGCGCATGTCTAGTCCGAACTATTCAATATATATTAAACATTTGGGGATTCCCCCCAGAGCTTCCTGAATTATAATCTAACGGAGTATTATAATTCAGTGCATTGTGCTTAGGAAATAAGGAAATACAAAGTCTGATGAAACCCTAGTATACTTGAAATTTTTGTAAGAAATAATTTTCTGTAGTTAAATTCTTATGTTAAGAATTGAATTCAAAACCCTGTTTTCCAGAGTTCATTTATGTACGTTGAAAGGCTTTTTCTTAATTATCACCTTGTGGTTTGTCCTGATGGTGAATATACCAAGAATGAATAAACCCAACATTGGTCCTCCTATCATTGCCAGCATAATCAGATTTGCTTGAACGATTCCGTCATATAAACCAGCCACGAACGCCAAGGAGATGCACAGCAGTCCATAAAACAAAGCTGAATGAAGAGAGAAAAATAAAACAGTAAACGATTTTTAACAAATATTTCGAGTACTAAAATTTGATTTCATCACCTATAGTTCAAATTCCTTTCAAATTCCACACCCACACACACACACACACACACACACACACATACATGCATCATATATTACATGTCTGCACCTCATTATTATAACAAATTATTCTTTCATTGAAGTTTTGAAAGCTTCTTCAAACGCTGCCTATATTATTCAATACGCGTCATTTTATAGATCCAAAAAGAATTATAAACTACCTAATTAACATTCATGTAATTTGGAAAATGTATTTGTTGTCTGATACAATATTCCACAATTGTTCAAGCCATTATTAAAATCTTTAATATATTATTTATCTCTTGATTTTATTCTTCTATCCATTCAAAATAAATCTATTTTTCATTTCATACTTTTATGCCAGCCTTGTTTGCCGAGTCATTAGCATATCTTCTCTCCTACCAACTCCTATGGTTTGGAATCCCACTGAGGGTGTGGATGAGTGTGTATTTGTCTAGTAAGGAATGTGATAGTATCACATTCCCTACTAGATAACTGAAGTCGCCAATAAACGTTGCATGTGTAGTGTCTATATTATGTAACCCATGTCCTGCTAACGGTATTAATATTAATGTGCTATATAGGATCGGCATCGGACTTGCATTGTATATTCACCTTTTATTAATGCATTTGATAAAGGTTTCTATTTAATTTACATCGCCGAAATGAAGTCTTATAGGTCATTCTTTGAGAGTATTTTTGCATGTTCAATTTTTATCAGCAGTCCACTCGATAAACTGATTGAATGTATATAAACCAATCAACGGTACGAGATTTATTAGCAATAAGAAACGTCATGCTAATTCTAGTTATTAGAATATATTCTAACTCTAATCCTAATTATGGACTGCATCTCAATAGTTTGGTTTCAGTTGTCTGGAGATAGCTTTGTTCACCGAGCATGCTGAAATGCAAATTCAAGAAAACTTAAGCAATTAGGGTGGAAGCAAGTTGTGTGAAGGCACCCATGAAGCGCGTGATATTCAGAATGACCAAGTGAGGAATCTATCTCTCAAGCGAAAATATTTAATAGGGTAGTCAATTCAGAAAGTAACGTTGGGTTTGGAACTAAAGGAAAATTGCAGTTTCTATAAGCTAATGCCAGAATTATCGGAAGCAAGATGAAGGAGTTTTTGGCATTGGTTAGTGCAACCTTGCTAAAAGTTATAGGCAATAGTGAGTTTTGGCTCACAGCAGATGATGTAGCTACAGGGATTAAATGTGAAGGGTTTAATATTTTCAGGGAAGATAGAGAAGACAGGATTGGTGGAGGAATATTGCTGATGATAGCAGATGAATAAAGCCACCATCCTAACTGTCTCCAAAACAAAAAGGAAACGGCAGGAGGATGGCTGTTCATTTGAAGCAATCTGGTGTGAAATTAAAGCCAGTAAGACAGAATATACAGTTAGTTGTTGCTATAGGCCAGGGGGGGGGGTCTTCCATGGATGATCTGGAAGACATGCATCGCCAAATTAGTACAGGTAGATTGATTATTATGGGAGACTTCAACTATGGAGATATAGACTGGAAGGAATAAAGATCACATGGCAGAAAGGCAACATAATTTATACTCCTGCTGAGGGATAGTTATTTAAGGTAGCATGTGATAGGAGGGACTACGCGTGGGAGAATACTCGACCTGGTCATATGATCAAAATAGCTATCCATAACCAAGGTGACAACATTGCCTCCAATTGGTGAAAGTGACCATGCAGTCATGACTTGGGAGATTGTAAAACATGAGAAATATTCTGTCAAGAACGGGCAATTGTGAAACTACAAGGCGGGTGATGATGACAAGCTAAGGAAGAAGCTTAAATCTGTACCATGGCATAAAAAACGCAAGGTAAGGATGTTAGTAGTGCATGGGATATAGTTAAGGGTCATCTACAGGAAGCAGTATTAAGTTGTATACGTAGGATAAGGAGAGTTAATTGGGTAGGAGTTAGATGGATGAATGATATCATTAAGCACGAACTGCAGAAGAGGAAACTGCTGTGGAGGGTATATAAAGACAAAGGTGACCAGCAAACTCTCGAACAGTATAAGGCTTAGGCAAGAAAGGTGAAATCAGATTATAAGACGAATCTAGCAGAGCAGACCAAAGGAAATCCCAAAAGGGTTCTTGCGTTATGCAGCAAGTAAGAGGAAGAACGAATAGTTATGGAAGATTAACCTTAATGAATGATGATCATCATGAGGAGGCAGAAGTGGATAAAATAGTTGAGGTACCCAGTGACCACTTTTCAAGGTTATATCATCCTAGTGAAGTTGCTGTTTTAAAATATTTGACAGACACTAATGTGGGAACAGGGATGGATGAATTGCAGGTTCTTAGAGTATTGCAGAATCGCAATATAAATACAGCTGTGAGATTGATGAAAGCCCACTTTCACCCTGAAACTTGGCTTTTTCGTCTCCCAGAACAGGTAAACAGGCCCTGTAAACACACGCATCCCCAGACATAAGACACACCGAGAGGAATAGGGCTAACTACCGTATCCTCGAGACGTCCGCGGTTTTGAAGTCCACAGATAAAGAACCTCAATGGTTGGTGAATATGTCTTGTCTTAAGCTTTTTCTTTATGATCTTTAAGATAAATAAGGTATATTAGTATAATAAGCCTTATAAACTGCATGTAAATGTATTACATGAAATCAAACTACATACCTCATTTTTAGACATAGAGAGAGAGAGAGAGAGAGAGAAGGGTATTGTGTTTCATTTATATATTTATTTATTTATAATTATGTCTGTAATTTTCTTGATATATTCAAGTAGTAACTATAGTTATGACTCAGTGGCAGCAGTTTAAGAAAATATATAAATTTAAGTCGTTAAACATTAGCAGAATTAAAAAATTTTACCAAGCAGTTTGGCTAGGAAAGCAGTTCGCATGGAAATACGCTTGAAGACAGGAAAAGGTTTAAGAATATCCTCCACAGTCACCGTGGTCAAAGAATTGATTGAAGATGAAATTGTGCTCAGAGAGGCACTGAAGATTCCACAAACACACAAACCAGGAAGTCCAGGAAAGGCAGAGAACGCAACCATAGAGTAGTACGAAAAAAGCTGAAATAAATTGAGAAATTTTATTCTAATAATTAATTACAATGTGCTTTGAATAATACTGAAAAGTAAACGATAAATATATTCTCTTCCTCCATACTTAAAATAGCTGTCTTTCAGTTAGAAACAGTCAATTATGAATTCCCCGAGGTTGCCCACTATCATTCAGATTTCCAGCGGTATGTGGCAACATTTTGCAGTTTGTCGCTGTACTTCTTTGTCGAACGGTTTCTCCTTGCACAATAACCGTGTAAATTAAGACTATTCAACCAAGCGTTCGAAAAGAGAGCTGTGTTATGTAAGTAACTGTGCACAATCGATTTTAAAAATGGTTGTTAACGTAGTTCGATAGATAAATACGGACGGTTATTGTGCCCACATGGCCTGATGCAAAACTAGCGGAACACAATCACAGCGCGTAAGCGAGATACAATTAAAATTGGAAGTTCTAGTTCTTTCTGGTTAATGATATGCATCTTGTATTCCATGGTATAATTTGAAATACAATGCAATACAATATAAAGTTTATTATTCTCATCACGCGTACATAATATTTATAAATATACAATGCAAGTATTACTCATATTTTCTATTGGATTTTGCATTTATTTTTGGCTGATTATTTTGTTATAGACAAATAAAAATATTTTCCTTATATATACAAATAGGATAGAGTACATTATCACATAGTTTTTATAGTTTATAAAATGTTTAATTTTATTGTTTAGGTCATTACGTTTAAAATAAATGTCAACATTATTTAGCCACATGAGGTAGTCTCTAAATCTTTTTTCTGAAAGCATAATCTGAGATTATAGACTTGATTTCATTTGAGAGATTATTGTAGCTGCTTGTTACAAGGTATTCAAAGGATTTATGAAAAATATCTTTCTTTGCCTTGAGTATCACCAGCAGGTTCCGGCCACAGCGTAAATCATAGTCTACATTATATACCAAAACACTTTCAATTATCTTTCTTACATATAATATACAGCCATAGAGATAGAGTTTCTGTTACAGCAAACAGATCATTGATTGGATGTGCGAAGTTAGTAATGGCTAAAACTCTAATTATCTCGTTTTTTTATTCGTATCAAAGGAAGCAGATTAATGTGGAAATCTCCACCCAAACAGGCGATCCATAATGCAGTGATTATTTTACCCAAGAATAGTTTAAACATCTTAAGACTGATGCATTGACAAATATTTTAACATGATATATTCTGTTAATTACGAATCTCAACTTATTTCTCAAAAATGTGATTATGAGAGTTCCATTTCAGACTGCTATCGATGTGAAGGCCCGAAGTCAGTTGTTTTCCAAATGTAATTATTTCTGCGGCCTAAATATAGTGAAATATTTAACTTAACCCCGAATGTTTATATTCTCTAGTTAAATATTGTAGACAAATCTTTAAATTATGAAATTAATTACTGCTTACTTGGTCTGGAGACGACACATTACTATTCGAATCTTGTAGCGGATCGCATCCGTAAAAATTAGCATACAATACAAGGCCAGCAGCGACACAAGAAAAATAAAAACATGTGATCAGCCCTATTCCTATAAACAGTGCCCTATGGGTGAACAAAATATTTGTGACTTTTTATTAATTTATATATATTTTTTCCAACTTACTTCAGTATGATAATATTTGAATATCCAGGTTTGCATGTGAATAATCAACATATTTAAACAGCAATTTATACTACGTACAAGAATCTTTGATATATTAACTTTTCAAAAACAAAAATGTTTACTACATCTTGAAAGTACTTATAGTCCTTATAAGGACTAGCTTAAAGTGCGAAGCAAGAATGCTTTTTATCTTTTCCGTTATCTGTAGAGGAGAGTGGAAGGATAAGGTGTTGTTGAGCTATATAAAGCTCTGATCATGGCAGGTGAGTAACAGCAATAGCCGAGCCTCAGTTAGAACTTCAGTGACTACAGCATTCTCATCCATTACCCTTCCAGCGTACCCATTTTAGTCGCCTTGTACGACATGCATGAGCTACATTGGAGCTTTTATTATAGTAAAGCCATCTCTAAAAATTAAGACGACCTCTATATCACTCAATAGTGGCCGAAAAACCGTCTAACTCAGCGTTGGTTCCACTGAGTGGAACCAACGCTGAGTTAGACGGTTTTTCGGCCGTCTAAGCGTCCACCGACGATGCCCCTCACGGGCCATGCCGTAGAACCCCCTCCCCAGAGACACAAAATGCTCTCTCAGGGAAACCCCCGAAATCTAAGCCCCAATCAGCGGGAGCAAAATTCCCGAAGAAACTTGAGGGAGCGAAACTCTGCGTCCATTTATTCGCCTCTTACGACACTCATGGACTTGCGGTGGAGGTTATTAAGTAAACCGACTCTAAAAATTAGGACGATCCCTAGACTACTCGATAGTGACCGAAAGACCGTCCAACTCAGCGTTGGCTCCACTCAGTGACAGACTCCCCCACCACCGAGCAGAACCGCTCATATTCCAGGGAAAGGCATCCACCGACAAAGTCCCTCAGCAGGCCCTGCCGGAGAACAACCTGCCCGGAGATTCAATATGCACTCCCAGGCAAACCTCCCGAAATCTAAGCCCCCTCACCGGGAGCGAAATTCCGGAAGAAACCTGAGAGAGCAAAACTCTCGGAACTCTGCGTCCAATTAGTCGCCTCTTACGACATGCTTAGATTTGCATTGGGGCTCATATTTAAGTAAAGCCGTCTCTAAAAATTAAGACGATCTCTAGACCACTCAACAGTGGCCGAAAGACCGTCTAACTCAGCGTTGTCTCCATTCAGTGACGACCCCCCCCCCGCCACCGAGAAGAACCGCTCATATACCAGGGGAAAACGTCCACCGACGACGCCCCTCACGGGCCATGCCGTAGAACCCCCTCCCCAGAGACACAAAATGCTCTCTCAGGGAAAAATCCCAGAAATCTAAGCCCCCTCACTTGTAGCAAAATTCCGGAAGAAACCTGAGAGAGCGAATCACTGCGTCCATTTATTCGCCTCTTACGACACGCATGGATTTGCGGCGGAGATTATTAAGTAAAGCAGATCCTAAAAATTAGGACGATCCCTAGACTACTCCATAGTGGCCGAAAGACCGTCCAACTCAGCGTTGGCTCCACTCAGTGACGGGCTCCCCAACCACCGAGCAGAACTGCTCATATTCCAAGGAGAAGCATCCACCAAAGGGCCCCTCACGCGCCATGGCGGAGAACACCCTCCCCAGAGACTCAAAATCATCTCTCAGGGAAAATCCCCCGAAATCTAAGCTCCCAGCCCTCACCGGGAGCAAAATTCCGGAAGAGACCTGAGAGAGCAAAAACTCTCGAAACCCTGCGTCCATTTAGTCGCCTCTTACGACACGCATGGATTTACGTTAGGGCTATTCTTATCCCGGTCACTACACGGGTGTTTGTCACTTGAAACTACTACTACTTCCAAAATATTAATAATGAATATTATGTATAATTATTAGAGGTGTAAGAAATTATTTTCATTTGTTTTACTTTTTATTTTAAAAATTAAATTGTTTAGTATTTTTAATTTCTTAATTAATTTGCGTTAAGATTTTATAAAGAATATATATTTTTCTAAAATCGAATTACAAATTTTTACAATTTTTACAAATTATATGTTCTGAATACAGACAAGTATTGCTTGAGATCTTTCTTAAATCATCATAATAAGATCAAAGTTTCCATAATATAGTTACAACTTATGGGCTAGAAGATGTAAATGAAATAAACAAAAGTCGCTGGATATCAAATCTGGGGAGTAAAAAGAGTAAGATAATCTGCAACTGCAATAAAAATGATAGTACATTTACGTTGGAAATTTTCTGAGATATCCTTAACATTTTCACCTGTGCGTACAAATTATTTTGCATAATTTTAAAAATTCACAGAAACTTCATTAGATGTATTTTGTTCTTTCTTCTAAAGACCAAACCAAGCCGATACCAAAACAAACATGCGCAGTATTTCATTGATAAAGACGAAGATATTATATTCATTATTATATGTTACTTACGACAAGGTAACTTGTATACCTCGTTGTAGATTACTAAATTAGCATTCAAACATTTAATCAGCAAAGTCGTCGGTGCGTTTTATAAATCGATTGCACGTGTTTTACAGATGCTGTGGATTTGTGCGTAGAAAAAAATCATAATTTTTGGAAAAAAACATGATAGCAGTTGTAATAGATTGAATTATCGGCGTTGATTATTTAAATAATTAAGTGAATGTTGGATAAAATCGTAAAAATGTACAGTTTGCAATGACGTTCAAAAACTAATACAAATTTGGAATGAAATAAAACTTGTATAAATTGTGTATTATTTTGCTTAATTTCTCATTAAAAAGGTGTGATTAAAATAACTGATTAAGCGAATGGTTTGAAAAACAAACGAAGAGGCGTTTACGAAATGTGAAAACGTAACGCAACTAGTCTAGGAAAAAATGTATATCATTATATATTTTAAATAGGAAACACAATCTACACTGGTTGTGTTTCCTGGACTGCAAAGATGTAAACGAAGATCTATCATAGAATCATCAAATATGGGTATAAATTCTCCTGTCATGGCCTTCACGTAATCAGTTGTAGAAAA
This sequence comes from Typopeltis vanoorti, assembly GCF_054136105.1. NCBI lineage: Eukaryota > Metazoa > Arthropoda > Arachnida > Uropygi > Thelyphonidae > Typopeltis > Typopeltis vanoorti. The sequence continues at coordinate 77,602,986 of NC_143554.1, read as the reverse complement.
ATGCATTACTAAATATCTTCAACACTAAAATAGGACATCTGTTGATGACTAATGTTCCACACCATGCTTCGACTTTCGGGTTGTAGCATGATGACTATTCTTTTGTACAGTTGAAAAGCCGTTATTGTAAAAATGCATTAAACATTTCCATATGCAAACGAGGCTTTTGACTCTTCATGAGGTGCTTCGTGAGTTCTTAATCACAAACCTGTTACTATGTCTATGCACTTTATGACCTGAGTCCAATTCCTGTCACTGTTTTATCGCTAATATATAGAACAGATTTCTATTACCCTATAGATATAAAATGAAATGCATTTTTATGTAACGTTTTCGTGTCACGTTTTTTGCTCGGCACCTTAATATAATATATATTTAATATATATTTAATAGTAAATAATAATAATAATAATAATAATAATAATAATAATAATAATAATAATAATAATAATAATAATTTGGTGTGGGTAGTGTAATTATTTTTATATAAAAACTTTGAGGAAAATAATACATTTTTTTTAAATATAAAAATATTAAACGTTGCACTATTTTTATAGATATATAAGACCAAGCTAATATTGAACAAAAATGGCTGTTTTCAAGTCATAGCAAGTAGCGCAACATGACGGCAACTCGGAAGTAGTGCAATAATAAGACGACTCGGAAGTAGTGCAAGAAGTGGCAGCAACTCGCGGCAAAGGTTTAGCAAGCTCCGAGCATCTGATCCAAAAGTAACCAGCTTACCAGCTCAGAGAACCGACTTACCAGCCCGGAACTGGGGGGTTGGGCGCCATGGCGTCAGGAGGAGGGGGAGGACATCCCCTTTCGAGTTTTCAAAATTCGAGTCATCAGAATTCAATGAGAATCGGCCTACCAGTCCAGAACTTGGAGGGTTTGGAGCCGTAAGTGCCAGGGGAATGGAACTCCCCTTTCAAGTCATCAGGATTCAAGGAGAACCGACCTACCAGTCCCGAACACGGGGGGAGTAGCTCCCTAGTATATATATAAATTTGACAGATATCAAAGAGTATTATACGTGGGGATGTGAGTCTTCAAGATTTAAAGTAACCAGTGGTGTACCGCAAGGATTAGTGCTTGGTCCACTGTTTTTCAATCTGTACCTAAATGATATTGGGAAGGATTTAGGTCGAGCACGCAAAGATAAGAAGGGTAATCAGGAATGCTGCTGATATGCAATATTTGCAGAATGATTTGAATAGGCTGGAATCGTGGGGTGTAAAAATGGATGTCAGTTCAGTGTAAAGTCATTCACTTCGGCGTGATTAGATATCCATTGTCGTATTATATTGGTGGGATTAGGCTAGAAGAAACTGATGATGCTAGGAATCTTGTAGTGTTAGCATATAAGAAGTAGAAATTCAGGGGTCATGTATCAAAGATTGCAAAGACAACTCAAACGGTAATTGCAATGCTGAAACGAACGTTCGCATGTAAAGATAAGAATGTCATTTTGCCTATTTTACAATGCCTTGATAAGATCTCACTTGGTCTATCGTTCACAGGTATTTTCTCTTGGTTTCCGTTGTGATGTGTTGGAGAGAGTACAAAGGAGAGTGTTCAAAATGATGGAATAGTGGAATACAGATTATGAAGACACCATTGGAGGATGGCTTGGAGGTTAGAATTGAGGGCAGTGGTGGTTGTTCCTCTGTGGGTTGAAGTGTGTATGGTAAGTGTTTGTCAAATGAGAGGAAGGAGTTCAACGTGCCGTCGTCTGCAAAACTATGTATTGGGTTGGAGGTCAACTGAAGTAGGTTACTGATATACAGAAGGAAGAGGGTCGGTGAGAGAATTGAACCTTGTGGGACCCCTGCATTAGTTGAATGGCGAGAGGATAGGGAACCGTCTACCATCATACATAGTGCGGTTCCAGACAGGAAGCTGGCAATCCATCTGGAGAAGTCCTGAGGCAGTCCGAATGATGGGAGTGTAATTAGTAAACCTTTGCGCCAGACCCGGTCAAAGGCTTTAGAGATATCAAGTGCAACTACTTCGGATTCGCCAAATTTCTCCATGGTATTTGTCCAGCCATGTGTGATGTATAAGAGTAGAACTCGAACTCCTGTTGATCGGCATCGATGGAATCCGTACTGGTTGTCGCTTAATAGCTGGGTACATTCATGGTAGAATAGGAGTCGAGAGTTGATGGTTTTCTCCATCACTTTGGATAGGACTGAAGTTAGTGAGATATGGCTGTTGTTAGATAGCAGTGATTTGCCATCCTTTTTAGGAATGGGTTGAACATAGGCCAGATTCCAGGCTTTGGGATATGTACCAGTGGAGTATGAGAGTATGTACAGACGGCATAGGACAGGACAATTGGAGGAATGCGATCAGGGCCAGGAGACGGTTTTGAGTCTAATTTAGACAACAGGTGTATTTGGGCATTTGCCATTGAAATTTTGTGTGCATTAGAAGCAAATTGTGAAGCCAGGAGGTTAGCATTTTCTGTGGGTGATGTTGCAATTGAGCCATCTGGGTATCAGTTGTCATGGCAAAAGATCAAAAGGCATGGCTTCCATTTGGACAGGCTGCAAGTTTCCTGCTTTTTGTCCGTTCAAATTCTATTTTACAAGCATTGATCATTTTCATGCATAAGTATTGGCTTCAGTATACGCATTGAAAGAGAATGGGGTTCTTTATTTGAGCCAGTTGTGGCATGCCTGATTTTTTCATTTGTACAGTCTTGATACATCTTTTGGAAAACCAGGGTTTAGATAGGGAATGTCAGTTCAAAGTAGTGTGGGGAATGTATGTTTTATTGCCAATGAGGATTACTTTGGTGATACGTTCGGTGCATACGTTTGGACTGGAAGACCTGAAACAATAATCCAACCATGGTAATGAAGTATAGTAGCATCGGAGACTGTCCCAGTTAGCACTGTTACAATGCCAAACTACTCTTGTGTGGAAGTGACTGTGTAAGCGTTGTTGCATGGGAGAAGAGATGAGTACTAAGAGATTCACTCTATATTTGGAGGGGGTCATTGGTAAGGAAAAGATCTAGTATTTGGAGAATGGTTCAGTTTATCTGGTATTATGGTCGGTTTTTGAACAATTTGTGTGAGGTCGTTAGTGATGGCAAATGTTTCATCATCTCTATCTGCAGAATCTATACAACTAGAAGAGGAAACCCAATTGGTGTTATGGACATTAAAATAACCCAGGAGAATGATTTCACTATTAGGAGTGTGGGACTGGAGAAAATAAACCCATAAATAGAGGAAATGAAAACTCGCAGAATGGTTACTGGTATTAGGAGAGCGATAGAGATAGCAAATGAATTTTTCTGAGTGGGGAAGGGATATTTTCAGTCAAAAAAAGGTCGAAGTTGGGCGATTCTAGGTTAGGTGATCTCTGGCAGAGCACTTGACAGCAGATATATGCACAGACGCATATATTGGGAAAGCCTGGTGAACTGCAGATGGTAGTGGATGCTATTAAGGTTGGAGTTGAGACTAAGGATATTGGTGAAGTGGATATGCAAGGTTCTGTGATGCATGGATTTGACCACAAGGGACTGCACGTTTCCTATGTAGTGCCTGCATACTGGTGTCCTTGGTGTCTACTAGTGGCGTCACTTAGTTTTTGCACTAGTTTGGTTTTTGTAGTCTATGATCCAACTGTTGCTCCATTTTGGCGTTTTTCTTCTAGTTGTCGTCTTTGTTCTCTCTCTGGGCGTTAAATCAGGTCGAGCACGTACGCGTGAATAGGGGCAAGTGTCCTTTAGCTTATTGTTTATTGCCATTATGAATTTTGGATGTGTTTGTGGGTGTGTTGCAGGTCGCTTTCACGAGACTTGGAAAGTTCGTTCCGTCCTTTCTTTTGTTTATGAGTCCGAAACTATGGCATTTGACTATATTTCTGGGATCAAAAATCTTGTGCTAGTTTTTCGATGTCTTCTTTTATTGTTTTACCGTTTTCCGTCAGAAAGTTCAGGATAACGGCGTTGAGTTTCTTATTTTCAGCCTCGAGCGACTCGTGTGCCGTTGATGTGATTAGTTCGCGAAGTTCGTTAGCAGGGACAGGTGCACGTGAGATCGGTCGTCGCAGTATCTCGAGCTTAGATTCCAACTTTTGGATTTTGGAGAAGAAGGTATTGTTCATAGTATTAATCTGTTAAAGTTAAGGTGTTAGTATTATGGCATTAACATTTGGGTGTTTTCAACATGTTTGGCTACGTTTATTAGCTGTTTTATGTAAGGAATGCAAATCGTATAGAAATAAAGCAGTTTGAGATCGGTAAAAAGCTTGTGCGCTGATTCATCTATTTTCGCACATGGAGTATGTAGACAGTGGCAAACAGAAATTGCACAATACACTTTTTTTTTTTCTTTTGGTAACTTCGGTTTCACAGTTGCAACACTTCGTATTGGCATTTGGTTTAGTGGTGGTCGGCAGGGCTACGCTGACGGGATTCGAGGTAATCTTCCGTTGTTAGCCTTTCTTGCTGCCATCTTTACTTTGCACAGTAGGCATAACGGGCGCTTTCACGTGGATATTTTTTATTTGTAAAAAATAACTGATTTGATGGACTATGGGTACTTACGAGCTATGCTGAAGTAACCAGCTCCCTGGTACTCTCTGTTAGTTTTCCGTTTACTGCTTATTTTGCACAAAAAGCACTTGCAGCTACGATAAAATGAGGGAGCACAAGTTTAAAGTGACTTATTGACAGGCGTCACCTATCAAGTGATGATCCATTTGAGCATCCTTGGAAGCTGAGAATGAAGGCCGACAAGAAGGGTGTGAGGTCTAGATTTTTCTCTCATAGGGTCGTGCCTGATTGGAATGGACTTCCATTGGATGTTGTGAGTGTAAGCAGTGTCAATGAATTCAAGAACAAGTATGATAGCTAGTGCGTGTAGTATGTGGCCTCCCTCGATGAGTCCCTGACTCCCTGGAGGCCTCTCCTAATAATAATAATAATAATAAAATCATGCTTCTGACTACTACCAAGGGTAATTGTTTTTTGTTCTGTCATCTCGTAAACGATGTTGACATAAGGCCATCTGTTGGTGGCATGATGAAACATATAATACCATGCCCTGCACAAAAAAATGCAATTTATTCCAGATATCTGCTATAATTTCATTGATATTGATGTACATATAGACGATCGACTGGTTCACTAGTAGCTACACTACAGTTGCTAACTGATATTAAATTTCTAAGAAGTACAGGGTAAAACATAGTTGCATGAAAGGGATAGAAAAATTATGAAAATTTTAATTTAAGAATTTAATCTAGACTAATTCGCTACTATTTTGCTAAATATTACAAAATGGGTTTCTTTACATTAATTTTAATTTAATTCAATACACGAAAGTGATTTTTCTCAACGTATGCAGATGTCCACTTCCTCCTTAGATAAATTCAATTTCGGGATTGTCTTCTAATGTCTCATAGCACTACTTTTATAAAAATGAAATAGAAATTGAGCAATTTAGGAGCTAATTTCATTAAACTTCATTAAGGGTATTAATGAACCTTTATCGAAGTCATCTGTAATATCTTTAACATCTTTCAACAGCTTTAACACTTTGAGTGAACATTTAATGAACGAAATCATTCTTTAAACAGACAAAATTGGAAGTTTATGATTCAATGGCCAAAAAAAAGTATCAATAAAACCTTACAGACCTACTTATTAAAAGAAGAAAAAGAATATAATAGGGACTTATGACAATGATTTGCATTTAAAATTACAAATTACTTTCTTAATATATCAGAGCATTCTGTGAGAATAATTATGAGATCTTGTTGGACTTACCATCTTCCATGATAAAATGACTTGGCAGCAAGAATCCTTTGTACTCTCGCTTGATTGGTTCCAATATTCGAGGCACCAATGATGGAAGAAGAAATCAGCAAATTCCACAAAGTGTATCGTTTTGTGAGGTCAAATTTAAGACTAAAAATGGAAAAGTGAAATGCAGTTATCAAACTAAGATCACCATATGGCGATTTTTATAATCTAAAAATCTTATTACCTTATTATGAGTAATAAGACCGTCCGTTACTGGTGGCGAATTCCACACACACACACACACACACACACACACACACACACACACACACACACACACACACACACACACACACACACACACACACAATAGGCGAATAATTTACTTTTATTTAGTACATTAATGAATTTCGTGGTTCAAGACAACCGTGGAGCCATGGTTGGACCATTCGTATGCTACTGTTCAATTCTGCAAAATTTTATAAAACATAATTCGAGAGAAGTACCCGAGATTTTAATTATCAGATTATCGGCAGTGTACTTTGAACGGATTCAAAGTTATTTGGAATCAATACCTACGTAACATTAATACTGTAAGCTATTAAGCATCATTCAGAGTATCATATGTTTCCATCTCTGCATATTAAATAGTGAGTAAATTGCCAATTAAAAATTATAATCATTGTAGAAAATGACATTGTTTAGAAACCAAACTGTTTTTAGAAACTGGGACCATAAGATGTTGATGAATGTTCTACATAGCGTACTCGTATTTATCTTCTTTATCATCAGAAATTATAATGTTTGTGAAAGGAGGAAGGAGAAGAGCTCCATACAAACACCGCCTTCTTTGATTTCCCTGTTTACATGGGATTGATGAAGTAGCTTGGAAAACCTTCATCTTTAGTCAGAAGAGCAAGGTTGGCGAATTATTTAAAAATTAAAGCAAATTAAAAAATATTAATAATTAAAAATACTCATCCGATTCGCAATGCTAATATATTATAGGCTACAACAATATGTGAATTGTAATCAGATAAAAATAATTAATTTTGATATTTTGTCAATAACATATAGAAAATTTTATAAAAACGATGGTCAAATAAATTAGGGACAACAAAAGAGAAATTATTTGTTATCCCTTTTGTTTTTTACGGACAACGAAAAACAGCAGTTTTTGTAGTCTCTAAACATTATTTATACTGCAATAATCCGCCCACGTCCTTACTCTCTGATGCTGAGCAATCCTCTTTGCCCAGCTTCATCATCACCGCTTTCAGCACGAATGTCTGGCTTTGGTTCGGAGACATCTTTGATCATTTTAGCCTCAATTTTGAATCAATTAGCCTCAACAGACAAGCCAGCTAGAGGAACAGAGGCAGCTTACGGACATAATAAACTGGCCTTATAACCTCCATTACTTCGGCCGTAAATCCTAAACAAACCCCATAACGAAAAATTTTACTTACAATTCGTCGGAGTTCTGTTCGAAGCATATTGCAAAAAATAGCAGTTTTATTTTTAGATAATTAATGAAGTCATCTTCTGAAAATTAGACTGTCATTGCTGTTGTTCATTGCTGAATACATTTCGAATACTTCTTTTGGCATATTGAATGCTCCCGTGTTTTGTTTATGCCAGCACTTCCTTCATCTTTCCAGAATGTCTGAGTTGTGAAATGGAATCAAAAATTGCCTTGTCATGATCGAACTTGGTAGTCGTTTGCTGACGTGATGTTCTTTAAATTAGACATTGATAAGGTCATTTTTTACAGTTGAAAGGACTGGACCTATTCCCAAAATCCTTGTTCTACTACCTTTGTCATTAGCAAATACAATTTACATTAATTAATTTGTTTATGATGCAATCAATAATTATAACTGTACGTGCAACGCATGTGTTCTCATTTATTCTCAGATGCATGCTATTGGATTCAACTCAATGCACAATAATAAAAACACACCAGCTTTCACAAAGGATCACGTGACCTCAAGGACAAATTAATTATCGCCCAAATGTAATTCCCTACAATAGCATGTGGATTAATTCAAGTCAATGTCGCTACGTCTTTCTGAGCATACTTCTGATGAGAAAATATACCTTGTATGAAAATGATTTTCGACTACATTTTTAATTAAACAAATGTTTTTTGAGCACACATCTTCTTACAAAATTTCACAACTGTAAGATATTTTGTAATAAAAAATAATCAACACAGAATCAATAAGAAACGTTAGCAACTACGTAACTTAATTTTGTTAGACATAAGAATATTCGCTTTATATTTACCTTGGAAAATGTATCCGATCTCCTCTGTATCCGATATCAATCACATTTTCGAACCCTCCAATATCAGCTGACCCTTTTCCTATTATTAGAAATACAGCAAGAAACATGAGAACAGCTTGACACACATCAGTCCACATCACAGCCTTCATTCCTCCCTGGAAAAAAAACAGTTCGTATTGGAACATCTCTTTTCGTGTGACTTTATTCCTATAACAAAGCATATTATTTTTTGTGAAAGCAATTGCAAACACGAAAGAATCTCCTTATTATTCTCTCTCTCTCTCTCTCTCTCTCTCTCTCTCTCTCTCTCTCTCTCTCTCTGTAGGATGAATGTCTGGAAACATTCCTTCATATGAAGATAATTTAGTAAGATTCTGTTATTTTTATTTTGCAAACAAACTAACCAAAAACAAAGAGGCAACAAGATGATACGATGAAATGGCTTAGCAATGACACAATTGATTGTGTCCTTCTAGTAGAATGACACAATCACTTTAATATAGTGTCTATAAATATTTTTGCCATGAAGCCTTCCAAATGACATTGTCCATAGGTGGTTGTTAGTAATCCTGACTTGCTTGTTTCCTCACTTCTAATTCTGTCTTCATTGTGATAATTTCGAACTTTAAAATGTATACATCTGACATTGGAACGTTTAGCTCACATATCCCGTTGCATTCTTTTAATGAAGCAATTTTCTTAAAAAAATGCATTGTCTATATGGAATATCTTACATATAATAACAGAAACATGCACATTGTCTATTATGAATAAGCAGAACTTACTGTTGTCATGTAAACATTAGCATATGAAATCAAACATATTTCAAGTATTGCTTGTTGATAATAGTCACAAATACATGATATTATTGTATTTTGTTTTCAAGCTATTATACTTAAGTAAGAACAGATCTAATAAAAAAGAGTACTGAAAAATGTTGGTCTTTATACGTACATTATAGGAAACATAATCAAGCATTGCAAGCTGTAATCCTAAATATAACTCCTAAAATTTCCTAAAGCACTTTTGCAAATTACAACAAATAATAAAACACGTGTTAGCTATAATAAATTGAATAATTATATCCAATTATAACTTAGGTTAAGCAAGAAGGACACAAAAATTTAATACAAGACGTGGTGAATGCAACAAGATATTGTTGTTACCAATCCGATTGAGTCGTAGAAATGGTAGCGTAGCAATAATGAAAGTAGTTATAATTTGTGTGTGTGTGTGTGTGTGTGTGTGTGTGTGTGTGTGTGTGTGTGTGTGTGTGTGTGTGTGTGTGTGTGTGTGTGTGTGTGTGTGTGTGTGTGTGTGTGTGTGTGTGTGTGTGTGTGTGTGTGTGTGTGTGTGTGCAGGAAGAGTTTTAGGGGGGGGGGATCCTGACATAAACCAGGATAAGATTTTATATGGACATGCCAAAAAATCGACTTACTATTGAGCAGTAGAAAGTGCATACCGCCCCTACAATAACTATTGATACCCAATCTGTCATTCCTGTTATGTTACTCAAAGCAACCGAGGGAGCGTACAACACAACAGCAGAATGCAAAATCTGAAAAAACAAAAGAAATAATCGACTTAAACAGAAATACACGAAATATCTCATGTATAAAATCTATTACTACCAATGATTCTACATTAATATTCACAACTTTGTTTGGAGTTTTCCCTGAATATAATTACATGGCATTAGAGTATTTTTAACCTTATCGTATTTTCTTTTTACAAGAATACTTACAGCTTGAATCAAAAACGCAATGGAGGAGAGCATCCTGATTCGTTTGTCGAATCTTTTCTCTAAATACTGAAAAATAATAGGTTGAATTTTTATATGATTCTTTCTTATATGCAGTTGGCATATAAATGTTAAAGAGATGCTTACTAAAGTATAAGACGTAATCACAATTTAAAAACATGAATAAAATAACTGCTAGAAAAGAAGCGATAAAGTAATAGTTCACGTTTATAAATTATTTTCAACACTTATTAAATGGGCAATTAACAGAAAATGTTTGATAATTGGGATTGGAATTTAGTTTAATCTTATATTCCATATTATTTTGCATATGAGACAGCAAATATGTTGTCTATTTTGTTAACCTACTGGGATAACAGTGAAGCTGTTACTTTCATTTATATAGCTAGCAGTACCATTCGATGTAAGATAAATTATCTCCACTTGAGGTATCTCTAAATTATCCGAATTCTAGAGAAGTACGTGTTACAAAGCAAAGCTAAATTACTCGGACGTGAAAGACCATTCACTTAATATTAAGGGGAAGATAAAATGAGGAGATCTGCACGTTTATGACTCTTTCAGGTAGAGATCATGACAATTGGGATAAGCGTCTATATAAATTTATCTCATTTAAACTTACTTTTGAAATGTCAGTCAACAATATCCAGTGAGAAGATTCTTCGTTCTCCCCAAGAAACAACATTAGTCAATCAACCTCATTGGCAACGAAAAGAGTTACAATCTTTTTTAATTTATGATTCTGCTGTTGTCATTTCTGACTATAGGCTCATGGTTTCGATAAATTCATAACATTTATCGAAAATTCAATCGATAATCAACTTAGTGTAAGTAATAAATATTCTTCTTGACAGAAAATTCGAAATTCGTGAACTTTTCCAAAATAATAACTTCAGTTTTGGGGTTCAATTCATGACTGACCTCTTTGCAAAGTTAGTTCTTATCAGTGCTTAATGAATAGTTTTAGAGGCAACAGTCCCCCTAGAAAGTAAAGTTTGATGAATAAACTTAAATTAGGATCGCGACTATCACAAATTATACCAACTAAAATGAGTTATTTTAATTTGATATTAAATGGAAATTACTGAACTTTACCATTTTGATTTGTTCTAGCGATTGCGCTGTATTCCTTGAACCTGCATCCTAAACGTCGCCTTTATCCACCCAAAGCATTAAAGTTCTGTACGTCTCTTATCTGACATTACATAAAATATGACTTTTACTTCTTTCAGTGGTGTGAAAAAATTAAAATATTACTGATTATTATTTTGGATTATCAACCATGTCTCAGTCGTTTAATAGAAGTGTTTAATAAAAATGGGTAAACAAATTATAAATAATTGTACTATTATTGGAAATAAAGTACATTAGAAATACCTCGTTAATTGTGAATTGTGTAACGCTACAAACAACTGGCAAAATAAGAAATCCTGCTAAGATGGCTCCTGCATCATATGATAAAATAAAGAATATCGGATCAACTCCAAATCTATATACTTCGGAGGGAATTCCTAAAATTGCTGTGCCTGATAAGGACGTGGCCATGAAAGAAATGGAAATAGGAATAATGCCGATTGTCTTATCCCCCAGTAAGAATTCTTCCGTTGTCGTCTGCTTCCCGCCTGTAAGCTTCGTGTAGATTCCAATAGCGATGGATATGAGAAGAGCAGCGGCTATAATAACGTAATCAACCACTCCTAGACTGAAATTCGTAGGCATCTTGGTGGATATGTCTTAGTAAATCTGCAAAGAGAAAAGGAAAGAATAAGTAATTTCAATAATAAAAATATAAATAAATCCTTTGCAGGTAGGCCTAACAGGAAATTTAAGGCATAGAATGGAGTATACTTGGAAACTGTAGCCATTTCGTGATCCTGAATCGTAACCGATATTATTGCGTGAGGTCAGTTGGTAGATTTCTTTGAACTGTTCAGTTTAAGAACTGGAAATGCTGGAATACCAGTTCATAATAAACAGTTAAGGAACTAGAAAAGTTTCCTTCAAATTACAGTCTTGCGTTTTAATTTCCAGTGTGATTCAAAATGTTTTTGATATTGTCATGTGACCAACCACACAATGTTAAAATTAATAGTCAGCCTCTGGAAAACATTTATCTATGAAATTTCTTCCTAGGTGTTTACGAGAAGAGAATTTCTGTTTAGACAACGCGCGTATTCATTTCAAAAATTTTTGGTCGTTGATGCCACCATGGGGAATCTCCTCATACACAAATTTTAGAAAGCACATTTTTGAGCAACGTACTAACACTACTGAATTTAAAAATACACATTAAGAAATAAAGGACTATAAAATATGTATATATACACACACATTATATATATTAGGCCACCTTATATTGTGCGTGTTGTAGTGTTTTCCGATAATTCAAACATTAACTTATACAGCACCCATGCTATTTGAATTATGAAATTAAAAGGACTGTCTTCTGTTGCTGGTAACAGAAGACAGCCTGGATTTAATCCCCCAACCGGCCATGACGTCTACAGAAATCCAGCTAAATCTGGCTACGATTCTGTAACACCCGTTGAATAACATGGATAAGAAGTGCAATTAAGTCTCACTATTTCTTCCACCTCGGCCTGTAGTGAGGTTTGAGTAGCTCAATAACTATAATATTCCATCTATAAAACATTCTCAAAATTGTTGTTTTCACAACGATCACTGAAGAGTGTAGCAGTGCATTTGTGATTGTCATTGAACATTTCTCGGGCATCTGTTATTATTAATATCAACCTGGCAGTATTTAAATTCCATTTTATTTTTTTCTTTCTGAAAAATTGTTTCCCACAGTTCATTTCGAACTTTATATTTCAATCTGGACAGACAAAGGAGCAATGTGCTTTCTTACTGTAGCATTTCTCATACAAAAAGTAACTTACTTTCGGCAACAAATCTTTCTCAGATGTATGACTGTGTTTCTGCATGTCGCGTACAGGGGCGGCTCGTGCATAGGCACTGCGAAACTGCAGCACCCCAATTTTTCTCGATATATAAATATATTTATTAATTTCTTTATTGCTTGTAATATTTAATTTTATCATCAACAATTCTATACAATTCTCTTATTTTGTATAAAAAATAATAAAAATCCATCTTGTAGCACTAAGGAGGGCGAAGGACGCTAGCAGCACTGTGTTTACCACAGTATCATATTGCTACGCGCGCAAACTTACGCACGTCATAGTAAGATGCGAGCTATTAGCGTAATGAGGCACTGTCCGTCGTGCAGTTCCACTGTTGTTTATATGCAGTTTTCGCCAGTAGTAGAGAGTTGGTAGTGCTTATCGTGTTTAGTCCGTCTCTTTAAATATTTGGACATTACAATTAAAGACATGACATTTGTTATAGTTTTTATTTTAGAACGTTATTGGGGTCACGATAATGGATTTTATTTTTAAGTAATTTTGTATTATACCAAACTATATAATTTTACCGATAATAAACTATTTTTTCATGTTTCCTTTTTTAAAAAAACGTTTACCATAATTTTGATATTTTATCCAAACACGTATACGCTGTACTTACCGTGTGTATGTATATTTCGAAAGTTGGAGCACCTCCACGATTTCACGCCACAAGTCCCCACTGGTCGCGTGATAACTGTATTACAATTTTCACATAATTAAGTCGTAGATTTCTTCGTTATTTTGATAAAGCGACCTCGGTGTGATCTTATTAAAGAACGAAGGATATTTCTTTCCAACCCTCTCGATATAGACTTAGACTATTTTGCACACTCGTAAAAAGATGTCATTGTAATAATTATCCCTTCTCTTTTAATCAGATAATTAATCATGGAGAACTCTTACAAGTTCATGACGCAATCATGACCCATGCCGCATGTTTGCGTCAGCACTAATCTAATCAATTACATGTATAAATATGCAAACGTTAACGAAATTTAAGAGTATTTCTATGGTAATCTAAACATCAATGCACTTCATGAAAACCAAGCATCTACAGATATTAACGGATTTCAGTGTGCTTTGTTAATAAATATTGTTTCAAACTATAAGTTACCCATACACGCCATATGAACTTTCTCTAAATTCCTCTAAGTATTACGATAACACTTACCTCGTGTAGTGCGGCAATAATTTTCGAACTCACAGTGAATCTTCAACGCATCGAACTCTGAAGGCTTCTTATAGGCGTTGGCGTTCCACAAGAGTGAACAAGAAAAACCTGATGAGATAACATCGTTGCAGACAAAATTGCTTCTATAATGAAAATAAATTTATCAGACGCGATTCGGTTATAATTAAACTAGATACATCAAACAAAAGAAACATCTACTGCCTCACTACGGAAGGATGTAACAGAAGAGAAATATGTTCAGAAGCAAATTACAGTTTTTCTTCCCGTGTTCTAACTTTAAACTTGCAAGATCATTCTTGGGTTTTTCCAAATGACACATTAACATATTTGGTTTAGAATAATTAACAGAGAGAAAGATGATACGATATAGAGAACTTTTTCTCTTACTAGTCCTACGAAGAACAACACGAGCCGTTTGGTAATACTTTTAATGATGCGTTCAAGCGTGTCAGGCTTGTTTTGCTGTAGGCAAGTTAAGGAGTCTCTTTACACAGTTGGATATTTTTTTCTTTCACAAACGTGCTTTGTTTCCATTCCCTCTCAAATTACACAAATCGCCTTAGAATACATGCATTTAACATAATATAGTATTGAACATAAAATATATTAAATATATCATTGAATATATTCTCTTTACGGTCTTATATGTCCATAATGATCCTAGATAATGCCTTTTGTCGTGTGTGACAAATTCAAAAATCATTCTTTCTTATACAAGTGAGGGGTCTGGAATCCTCTGATAACCACCTAGAACAAAAGTGACATTAAAGCAACTGATATATCCACAAGAAAGAACATACGAGGATATAAGAATATAAGAGCATAACTTACCTCTTAACTCTGCTACTGGCATGTTCTTTAATATCATTTTGTTCTAGTTGTTTATCACTTTCCAAGCCTCCATCGTAAAACCACACGTCATAACAGCATGCATCTGTTTTGTATATCAGTCATTTTTATAGCCTAGAAAATATGGTTTTTATCTCTAACTACACCTTATCAAAATTTTAAAATGTAAGAAATACGATTACGTAATAAGGAATACTGAAAATCTGCATTAATTAAATTCATAATATTTACCGCCACCAATCTGTGGTAACACTAATTCAGATTGTGTGCTTGATAAACATTTGCACAGCTGCTGAATTTTCAAAGGTACATTATTAATAGCATGATGGAAGGTACGAGTCTCTTCACTAAACTGCATCACAATCTTGATTTCTGCCTGAAGATGGATGAAGATGAATAAAATCTTTCACTTTTCGACTCAGACTTATACTCCTCCTTCCTCAATTTCTGAGATGAATTGACCAATGCCAAATAAATCCTTGATTATATAGGGCCCAGCCTAATTCACTATAGATAACTAATTTTTGAGACCCACATTCGCTTCAATCATTAAGTACGCTATCCCGATACGTTCCTCTTGACGTTATTCACGTAAACCTAAAGCGCACACAATTTTCTCACACACACACACACACACACACACAGCGTATCAGACTCGCAACAAACAGCTCCATTTCTACCCACAGACCTCCCCACTTTAAGTTATCATTTCCGTTCTGTGCATTGGCAGCTTCCGTTATCGTACGCTTCAGCACAAGTGATAATTCTTGAACTCGTTATTACACAACTACATGAGAGGAAACCTTGAATTAAGGCAAATTTCCTTTCAGATAAGTGAGTGGTAAATTTCTCTGCTTATCTCAATAAAAACAGGACAAGACTGAGGTTTTAATACAACAAAATAGTCACTGTATAATAAGCTGATATAATTAAGTTATATAATTTGCCTGTTTAACTTTTCTTTAAAGTTTTGAAAACAAATTTATTCACAGACAATCCTTCCTTCGTCTTGTTAAATTGATATAAAAGATATACACTGCTTGAAAAGAAGCCCACGAACAACCCTCTTCCCCCCCCCCCATGGACAAGGTGCATCGTGCTAGGTAACGAGTGACGTGTTTGTAGCTAATTGGAGGAATATTATGCTCCCAAGTCTGTTTCCGGGTGAAATGACTGCGAGTAGGGAACTGATGGAACTTGAAAAATTGTGATAGGATGTCATGTTGCTGGCCTATCTCTTTGGCAAATTGTTAACAAATTGGACCATCCCAGGTCAACAGTCAGTGATACCATACTAAGATGCAAGTGCAGAGTGTCAACTGCAAGCTACCCGCACTGAACGACCCAACACACTCACCGAACGTGAACGTAGGGGGCTACGAAGGATAATACATAAAAACTACTATCAGTCGACTGTCACGTTGAATGTAGAGTTACTGGAATCCACTGGAACGGGAATTCGCACAAAAACATCTCAGAACCGAGGCTCATAACATGGGTTTCACAACATGCGGTCCTACCATGGTTTTTCCATGGGAGGACCGCAATATGCAAGCCCCACGTTACACGAACCAACATCCAGCGTCGTTTTCAGTGGTGCAAAGAGCTTGTAATCTTGGACAGCTGTGTTATGGAGCGAGGGCGATGGACGGGTATAGGACCGCGAATGCCCGGTGAACGTCTCTTAGCAGTGTGCGTAAACCGAATTATGCAATTCGGAGGTGGCGGTGTGATAGTATGGTCCTGTTTTTCCTGGTTCGTCCTGGGACCTCTGTTGGTGCCACGAACATTGAACTCCGAGAGATATCTAGACATTGTGGACAATGGATTACTTCCTACTTTGTGGCGTTTCTACTGAAATAACAATTGTCTGTTTACGCAAGACAATGCACCGTCATAAGACTTGCTGTAACTGCGTGGATTGTGGACGTGAACGTCACTACAGTTGATTGGCCTCCGTAGAGCCTTGATCTCAACCTTGCTGAGCATCTACGGGATGAACTGAAGCGTCCTTTGAGGTCAAGAGACGTTCGCCACACAACAGTCCAGGATCCTATTACATGCCTACAGGATGAATGGTCGAAAATTCGCACTGATCACTAACTTACGCTTCTGAAAGTATGCCCCATAGGATTGCTTCAGGCATCGCAGTGAAAGGAGGTCATGGCACCCTCCTTAATAAGGTGGGTGCCATGACTGTTTTTTCGTCACACGATGGTGTATGTTGACCTCTGCGCAAGAAGTATATGTTAAAACTGATGAATTTCAATGAATAATTTTTGATCGATTATATTTCGATTTTGTGCATATTTTCTCATGTTACTAGGTCTCCTAGCATGCAAAGATATGTCAAGCGTTTGTTGGGTTAAAATTCTATAGGAATTCCAATAAAATTACACTTTAGTGTAATTTCATATAATTGACCAGAAATAAAACTTATACAGGGTGATTCAAAATAAAGTACCCCTATTCAGAGCCATCTGTAACGAGAGAGAGACAGTATGACTTATCTCTTACCAACTCACTACTCCCACATTCGTTCTGACGATTGGTTTCCGCATTATGTGTATTCTACAAATATGTCCATGGGAAATGCTCAACCGAAATAGCATCAATAATTCCCACACTTAGTACTAACGCGTGTAGCAGCTGCACGTGTTAGTACTTTCGTTGAAACACGTGCAGCTGCTGCTCAACATCCATTCACAGTGCACCTTGAAAACCACAAACAGGTTTTTTTTTCCTCTTCCTTCATCCCGGCAACTGCTGTATTGTGGAATAGTCTTCTCTCCTGTTGTGTTCCCCAAGGAATACAATACACAGTCTTCAAATCAAATGTGAACAAGTACCTTCTTTCCCAACCCACTACCCATACATGCAGGGCCGTTTCTACATTTTTGCGGGGCTCTGTGCGAAATGAAAAAGCGGGACTCCTGAAAGTTAGTAACATTTATGGAAATTTTAAATGGAAGAATATCTTGTTAATTAATTAAATCAAATATGAAAATATTTATGCACATAAATAAACAAGTATGCTCTTTAGCATCAATTTAAGTAAAGGTAAAAATTAGTTAAAAAATAAATGTGTTTGAATGTACATGATATATTATTTTATTATGTAAGTACACGTTATCATATAAATCCAGAACAATGATTTATTTAATAATATAAATAATAATATAAAAATATGAAAAAAATATCAATTTTTACTATAAACAAAGAAATATATGTATAACAACTTATAAGATTTAAAAGAAATCTTAATATATTAAATTTTATTTAACCTAATGCGCTTATTATTAAAATCATTTATAAGGCTATCAAAATTCAAATTTTTTGCAATTTCATGCTCTATAGATATTATTGCCAGGGACGACAAACGTTCTTGAGACATAGAAGATCGCAAATAGGATTTTATTCATTTTAATTTGGAAAATGACCTTTCTGCTGATGCGACCGTAACTGGACTGGTCAATAATATTTTAAATGTCGTAGTAATATTTGGATAAATATCCGACAAATTATTTGCAGTTATGAATTTTAAAATATTAATGGGTGCATCTTCTGTAACAATATTTTTAAAAATAATTAATTAATTGCAAAATTCAGATTCATCAATATCTGTATTTAATTTTTGAAACAGCTGTTTGCAGCAAAATTTTAATTCATTTTCTGTCTTTTTTCTTTTTAATTTCATATCATGAAGAAATCCAAATAATTTTGGGTGAATTTCATACAATTCAAATCTTTTTTTGATAGATTGTAAAGCAGTATCTAAAATTAACAAAAAATAAATTTATCCTAAAATTATCTTTGTTATCACCTATGTGTGATTCATCAGGCGTTTCATAATTAATTTATAATATCATACTTTTCTTCGACGTACTCGACTTTCTTTAAATTTAATTTCTATTTCTAATAGATTGTCAGTTCTTTAGCAATCTCAAAACAGCTATCAAATCCTGATATTCCCTACTCTTCAAAGTACTGCACTAACTCTTTAATATGCTTAGTTGCTATTTCTATGGGAATTTTTGCATTTTGTAATACTTCACTTACTAAATTAACTTTTGACAAAAGCTCGTACCAAATTACAAGGCTTAGTATAAATTCAAATGAATCTATTTGTTCATATATTGAAACCACTTCTACTTTGATAGTATTATCTGATGCAGTTTTAAATAGTGCATTTTAGTGCACTATTTAGTGCATTTAAAAATTCTGGAATTTGAAAACGTACAGCTCTAACTGATTCTATTCTACAAACCCATCTTGTATCACATAACGGTTTTGGAGTTAATTGTTTAACAAATTTCTTTAATATGTCCCAACGTGCAGTTGAGGCAGCAAATAATGTATATATTTTTTGTATAACATTAAAAAAAGATATTGCTATAATTGATGATTTTGTGACAATCAAATTTATATTATGACAGGCGCAAGGAGTATAAAATGCCTTTTCGTTTTCATTTGAAATGTAAGCACGGACTCCCTTTTATGCTCCTCTCATATTCGTTCCGTTATCATCCCCTAGCCCTCTATAATATGAAAATTTAAGATTTTATTTATTCAAAAACGTCAAAACGTGTTCACGAATATGTGTAAAACATTATATATATTTGAATTTGTATTCAAATATATGTAAAATTCTAAAAATTACTGAAATTTGCTCCTGATGACTAACATCAGGAGTACAATCGAGAATTATTGAACAGTACTTTGCCTGTCGTATCATACTTGCAATATTTTGTTGAATTTTGGTTCCCATATCAACAGTTAATTAATTTTGCAGAATGGGTGATAGATGCGAATTTTGTTTCTTACCTATAATTTTTTTTCCGAACATCGCATTAAATGATCTTTTAAAAGTGGATCAAATTCTGCAATTAATTCTATGATTCCAAAAAAATTACCATTATGGACTGTGTACAAAGTATCAAAATTACCTCTAAAAGCTAAATTATGTTCGGATAAATAAAGAATTGCTGCGACTATTCGTCTTAAAACATTTCTTAACCGTTCGGCTTCAACTTTGATTTGCCTGATCAATTGTATTGTGATTTTTTTAAATTACATTCCATTTGTGTCCATGAATACATGCATTTCATGTGCACTGGATTTCGTTCGTGCAACTTTAATCTTTCACTTACATGTCGCCAGTCAGAAAAGCCATTATTAGATAAAAAATTATTACCAGAAGAAAATAATTTGCAACAAAAACAAAAAATAGAGTTGGAAGAGTTAGAATATACAAGCCATCTTCTGTTTTGCTTCTTTCCGTTTGCAATTGTCCTAACATAGTAGGCTGTGGAAAAACACCTCTTCTTGACATCTGTTGGAAAATCATTTTCAATCAGAGGAGACGGTGGACCACGTTGTACAATTTGTGCTGGTGTTGCGTTGTTCAAAATTTTGGGCGTTGTTGCTCGATCATCAATAGTAAATAGTTCGCCTTCCTCTGGTGTCTCAGCTTTAGGATCTTCAATACTTATTGTTTGACCAAACGCGTCATGTTCTCCGCTTCCTTTGAGTATTTCAGAACTCTCATTATTAATTAATGTTGAAGCCGAAGAACTGTTTGTAGTTATTTCAGAACTCCCGTTATCAACTGATATATCTGAACAAATATATGAGCTCAACTTCATAAATTTAAACAGTGAATTTCTTTGACGTTCCTCAGCCGCTTCTTTTTCTTGTTTTCGCTTTCGTTTTTCATGCTCACTTGGGTATTTTCTTCCACAATGATCTCTCTCACGACTTGTCATACTCTAGAATTAAATACGATAGATTTAATTATAAAATAAGTTAATAAATTAAAACAAATTTACTTACCTGCTAAATAAAATATATCTAAAATAGATAATATTATAAAATAAATAAATCTAATATAGATTGAAAACTGCTATTGAAGAAAAATTCTGATGTCGGATAACCTAAAACCAGTTTACAAAATATATTTTTTAAAATGTTTTGCAAGTAATGTCACATAAAAAAATTTCAACGACAGTACGTATATACTTACTTGTTCATAAAATCATAAACTAAAATCAAAAACTCCTTAAAATTATTAAAAACATCTGTTTTAAAATGCACTTTTCCCTATTTAACACTATGTTGTACGATACTGTTATATATCTTAGAGTAGTTTCAAATACTACCGCTCTAGTGCTACGATCTTATTTCGCTTACTATAACAACAATAGTTACTTGTAAAATTATATACATATATTTTCTATATAATAATATTTTTTATATAATAATTACAATATTAATTTATATAATAATTAAAAAAATAATTGATTTTCTTTTTTCAATTTCTTGCACTTTGCGGGGTCCTGTGCCACGGCACAGTTCGCACACCCATGAATACGGCCTTGCATCCTCTAGTACTAATGTACTATAGGATGATCAACCAACCTTTCATGTATGGGCTCAACATAAAATAATAATAATAATAGTAAGTCCACTAAATACTCCCAAACCCTAACCAGATAGGAAAGATATTTTATAATAAAAATTATTTTAATAAAAATTATTTCAAAAATTACTGATATGGGAAATATGGCGTTGTGAACGAGAAAATATAGTGAATTTTTGTATATACCACATGAGCAGTACAGCAGTATAAAATACACAGCGGATCTGATTCTACAATATCATTGGACTTGCGCGAATGCTTATTGACATAAGCATTGCTGAAGACAATGCTTATGTCAATATCAGCTGTTGGTTTTCATAAAGACCCACACATTGAATGTCACCTCCAATGATTATCGGAATCTCCTTGCTGCACGTCAGCTCTATCTGATATCATATCGTATTATGATATTTTATGAAATGAACGAAATGAACATCATCGAATAACTTCATTTGTGATTCACCTGAATCATTTTACAATGACATACCATCCGGTTCATATTAATGCAATTTTCTCCCGCTCACAGTGAAATATTTTCCCTTAAAATCATTTTTTATTTTTTATGTTATTTTATGTTAGATGGGGACCTCTAATATCTTCCATCTCGACGATTGTAAAAACCCGATATGAGATTCCTCACGTCATAGACAAGGTTAAAACTCGAGTCTTTCAAACTCGGGTTCGAATCCTATCTATGAACCGGGGCTCATCTATACAAACTGAGCTTTGGAGTCTCGAAGCCTAGAAGGGTTTCACCATTAATTACAGTTATGATGTGAAGTACGATAATTGAAGAGAGCGAAAATGTTGAAATAAATGGCATGCCGATTGATTCAATGACAGTCAGAAAGAAGTTTCATATTGTTATTAGATATAAAGAAATAAGGCGACTAACCCCAGAGAAACAGTGTATGAATCATGCTAACAGATGGTTATTCCATATGTTCACTAGAAGGCGTTGTGGTACAATGCCATCAACGTCTTTAATCTTCTGTAACCGGCTTTGTCACGATGATACAGAAAGGTCATTGGCAATACGACGCTTAAAAAGTCCTGCTAACAACAGCCATTTTTATGCTCCTAATCCATAAGTGGATTAAGGTCGACCATTTTAGAAAACAAAAATCCACTTATCCTGCATGAAATTTAAAATCTTTGATTATGTTCTCATTAATTATATTTAAGGAATGCTGTGGAGAGAAAAATTAAAGCACAAACTTTATATTTTGTAAATGAACGCGATATTGATTTGTGAGAGAAGTGGAAAGCAGCAATCAGTCCATTTATAAAACTAATGCCTAATTAGTTGGTCAATGTTCTGTAAATAATTCTATGTTAAAAATGAACTCACTTCTCTTGGTGCATTTTAAATATTAAATAAAATAATTTATTTAAATGCACTTCATTTAAGTGCATTTAAAAAAATAAAATGCAAATTAAACTAAATAATTGTATTTGCATTTTCAAATGAACACAAGATAAGGATTAAAGAAGCTTATTTCAAAATGACAAAGATAATAATGTTGGAAGTTTATTTTGACTTAGTTAGACTATAATAAATTTAGTTTAATCCTTTATCCAAGTGTGAGAAAACAAAGTTTGCGCCTGAAAATATCTTCAGGACTGTAGCAAGGTGGTGCAACTGTTGGCAACTCGGAGCAAAGGTGGATCAAGCTCTCATCACTCCTTGTCTCAGTATCTCCCACCATGCAAAGCACATGTCCTTGCGGACATAATGCTATGCATTGAAGGGAGGGCCACTACCCAGACCGGTTTCGAACTTTATTGAGTTTTTTAGTGGGAGGCAGACCCAGATGAGTGATGAGATCTTGATCCACCTTTGCACCGAATTGCCAAAAGTTGCACTACCTTGCTACAGTCCTGAAGATATTTTCAGGCGCAAACTTTGTTTGCTCACACTTGGATTAAGGATTAAACTAAATTTATCAAAGATAATAATAATTGTAATTTTGAGCTCAGAAAAGGATGCGACTTTAGATCACTTTTTAAGAGTTGGAAAAATTAAAACTAACTATAAAAAAATTATTTTAAAATAACTTAAACTCTTTGATGTATGAATGTAATTAACTCTCTTGTATGCTTCCTGTTATCATTTTCTTCTTAACTTATATTTATTTTCTTCAAATGAATACAGATTAAAACATACAAATATAACACTTATTTTCACAGGACCTCCACTTTTCGCCGTTTGTAAGGGATTCTTCTCCCACAGAAGACTAAATCTAGTTTTCTTAATAATTTCACTATTATCGTTTTTTAAAATAATGGCCTCGAATTTTTTTCTGTATTAGTTTAAACATGAAATAAAATTGTAAAACTACATTTTGCAAACATATAATAGAAATTTAATTTGCTAATTATCTGCTTTACATAAAATATACCAAAGGGTAAACATTCTAATAAAATACGCAAAATTATCTTCATAATTTAATCTTCTTGTTCCAAAGAAAGAAAGCGTTCCATTCACACCCTTCAAATATCAAATACATGATTTTGTTTTTCATTACAAATTACCAGAATCGGTTTTCATACACACAAAATGAAGGGTTTCTTCTAGAGATTTATATTTTATCTTATGTTATCAAATAACAAAAACCAATACCATTCAATGCTAACAAAATAACGAAATACAGATCGACACTTGAAATTAGCTTAGAAAGAAGGCAAGTATATTTTGGGAAGAGGAATATTAGCAAGAATAAAAATGTGTATTAATTTGTTTTTGATCTCATCTTGTCACAAGATTGTTAAGATAATAAATTGTTTGGCCAGCGAAGGTTATTCCCAGTCGATCAAATGGAAGCACCTTGAATTGAGTTTATTTAAACTTTCACTCCATTTCATGTACAGAGTCGGGTGAATCTCAAGAGAAAAAAAAGTTAATTTGGCATCTTCAGTGCTACTCGTTTTCAAAAAAGTATAAAATATTTTATTAGAAAAAATGATTAATAGTGTTGATGCCAATTTTATGTTTTCGTGGTGTAACATTCCGTTTACTGCTTAGTAATCATAATAAACATTCCATACATCTCTGAATAGACGCTCAATTCTATAAACAATTGATTTCTAAACTGCTGACTAATACAGATCAGTTAAGTCACGCTGCTCTGTCGCAACACTTTGATTCTTAGAACAGCCGTTTCTTATCATCATCGTGTTTATCTGCAATGATACCATTAACAAGATACAGTAATTATAATTATTTTTCCTGAAAACACAAAACCTAATTTTAAAATAAAATAATCTTAATTCAATCTTTCTTACACCCTCTGTCCAAAAAGAAACCGAACTTTTCGAAAATAGAAGAAACTAGTGGCGGCGCCACCTGTTGTATCTTTTTGTTGTCGAAAGCGGCAACCTTCATTAGTGTTGTGTCGACTGTTTATGAAATTTGCTTCATTAGAAGCCGAGTTATAGTGCCAAGAGTGACAGTGTGTTTTTTGAAAAGGAGTTGAACGGTCGGAAATTGAGTTTCAAACAGAGAGCTGCGATTGACTTTTGTGTTAAACTTGGTAAACGTTTTACCAAAACGCATCAAATGCTTCAAAAAGCATACGGTGAGGAATGCTTATCCCGTGCTCAAGTTTACGAGTAGTTGAAGCGATTTCAAAGTGGTTGTGAGACGCTTGAAGACGATGAAAAGCCGGGCAGTCCAAAAACTTGACTGAGCGAAGTTAACATCCCAAAAGTGCGTGATTTCTTCAAAGAAAACCCGAAATCGTCCATCAGATTGATTGAAGATGAATTGGGGATTCCAAAATCAACTGTGCACAACATTTTGAACGAGAGTTTGGGCCTTCGTAAATTGAATTCGCGATTCGTTCCCCACAAGTTGACCGACGACCAAAAAATATATCGAATTGAACACTGCAAGGACCTCATTAAAACCGCTCGTAAGGAATCGAAACTTCCTTGAAACGATCGTTAATGGTGACGAAACGTGGTGTTTT
Source organism: Typopeltis vanoorti (assembly GCF_054136105.1). Classification (NCBI taxonomy): domain Eukaryota; kingdom Metazoa; phylum Arthropoda; class Arachnida; order Uropygi; family Thelyphonidae; genus Typopeltis; species Typopeltis vanoorti. The sequence continues at coordinate 77,577,808 of NC_143554.1, read as the reverse complement.
GAGTATGAGCCCGAAACAGAGTGCTGAGTGGAGACCACCAGAAGAGATGAATCCGAAAAAGCGTCACTTGGAGAAGTCAGTTTTGTTTTTTGCTGATTTGTTTCTACGATTCCAAGAGGCATTATCCATAAAGAATTCGTTCCGCCTGGCCAAACGATCAATGGTAAGTTCTGTCTCGAAGTTGTGAAGCGATTGATAGCGAGAATTCGTCGCGTACCGCATAAATGTCGTGGCGACCGACCGTTCCTCAAAACACACTGTCACTCTTGCACTACAACTCAGCCTCTAATGAAACAAATGTCATAAACAATTGACACAACACTAATGAACACTGATTGAAACATACACCACGTGTTGTATCTTTTTAGAGGTGAATACCCAACTCCGAAAAGATACAACACGTGGCGCCGCTAGCTTCTATTTTCGAAAAGTTCGGTTTCGTTTTAGACAGAGGGTGTGTATCGATTTAGAAATTAACTTTGTAATTTTTGTAACCCTCGTCTCTCCGATTCATAAAAACTGAACATTTTATGAATCTGCAAGAAAGGTCATTAATTAATGTAATCGTCCTTCTTTGCAACCCTATCTGGAATATTTCTCTGTTTATTTTAAATGTTCATATTTCGCTGTTTTTCTTCTTTTTCTTTCTTCCAAAGGTTTATTGATTTTTTTTGGAGATATATTGCTCCTACTGTGTCTAACCCCCTCATTGCATAATTCATAATATATTTTCTTAAAGTATTCTAACATCAAACATCCTTTAAAATCATATTTTCTACCAACTATATTTGCCAAATTAATCAATTTTACTGATTTGCCTTTACCTGCATTTGTATTTACACTGATATAGTATTCATGTTCTGCCTTAATTTATGATATTTGTATGTTGAATTACTCATACTTTTAATATTTTTGAATTACTCAAGCTGTGTTATTTTTATTTTTATTTACTTTTATCTATAAGTACAGTATGTGATATTACTGTTCTATTTCTTACGAAACTAAATAAGTTGCTTTGAGGTTGCGTGACGAATTATTTCTTTGTCCAATCGGATATTATATCTGACACAACAAGTTTCTTCGCAATATAACAAACGGAAACAGGAAGTATGAGTCAGGAATTTTTTTTACTTTTCCTTATGAACTACGAGGGAGGGTCTGGAAAGTTTGATAAACTAGAAGTGATATTAAAGCAACTGATATAACCACAAGAAAGAACATACGACGATACAGTAGCATAAGTTACCTTCAGAACTCTGCTACTAGTATGTTCTTTCTTGTGGTTATGTCAGTTGCTTTATCATTTTTGTTCTTTTTGTTCTAGATGTTTATGAAAACTTTCTAGACCCTCAGATATTCTGATTAGATAAATTCTTGCAAAATGGACAGTGGAATGGATAAAATTAAATAAATAAAATTAAAATGGAAAGTACTTGAGAATACTACATCATCATATGCAATTGTTGTTTGTTTGATGTGAGTATACACGCTTTTGATGTAATATTGATTTAATTCTTCTGCAAGTATCCTTCATGTGATCTCTGTACTAAGGATCAGTAATCAGAAGAAACTCAACAACGGCCTAGTACTGGTCCCCTCTCTTATTTAACCTATACATAGCTGACCTGCCAGATACAGCGTCTAGAAAATTCTGCTATGCGGATGACATAGCGTTAGCCACCAGAAACAGAGAACTAAGATGGACGGAGGAAACCTTCACAAATGACCTTGCTGCTATGCATAACTACTTTACGAAATGAAGACTGCAACCAAGCCAAAGTAAATCTGAAGTGTCAACATTCCATCTCAGCAATAAACTGGCACATGACGAGCTGAACATCCGATTTGGAAATTCAGTTCTACACCATAACAAATATCCTAAATACCTAGGAGTTACACTTGATTTGATCGCACCCTATCATATAAGAAACATGCTGAAAACACAGCTGAAAATAGTAACTAGAAACAACATCATCCAGAAATTGTATGGCACTTCTTGGGATGCAGCAGCAACCACATTAAGAACATTTGCACTCGGATTGGTTTTTTTCGATGGCAGAGCACTGCGCTCCTGTTTGGCTCAACAGCTGCCATACCAAACTAATTGATCGCCAGCTTAACACCACAATGCGAATTTTCACTGGAACCCTAAAAACAACTCCTATTTACTGGCTACAAATAACTGAGTAACATAATACCACCAAACCTACGAAGACATGATGCTCTACTACGTGAATATGATAAAATACTCAGAAATACTGAATTGCCTATACACAATGACATACTACAGCTACAGCTCAACAGACTGAAATCAAGAAAGCCCCCTTTCTGTAAAGCTAAACACCTGACAACGACCAACTACAATACCAAAGAACAATAGAAACGAACGTGGAGAATAAATACTAATGCCCAACTCCAAACTTGGTTTGATAGGCATCGTCTCAACATCCCGGGTATGGAACTGAACTGAAAGAAATGTACAACGCTGAACAGGATTCTCACCGGACATGGAAGATATGCAAGCTCTTTGTACAAGTGGGGAAAAATTCCCTCACCAGAATGCGACTGCCGGTACCCGAATCAATCAATCCACCACATCTCTACTGAGTGCAGTCTTCGTGCATACACAGGTCAAAGAACGACTTCTGGAGGCGACACCGCCTGCTATAGACTGGATCAGACAAGTTGATCTTAACCTATAAATGTTTTGTTTGTTGAAAGTATGTGTCTTTGTTTTATTCTAATTGTTTGTCACTTACTTTTTATATATTTATTTTGACTTATGTACCTTTATAACTGCATGTAGATTTCCATACGCTAAATAATAATAAATAATGTACTAAGGATCATTATTCTGTGTCCCTCGTCATTATTTTTAATGTCTCTTCATTTGCCAAATTCAGTTACTCACTGAAATTAGGAAAACATATTCCTGTACGAAGTTGATGATACAAATAAAGTTAAATATTTATTCTTCCAAGACTTTCTTCCAAGGTTAGGATATTGTTGATTTTTTTCCGAGGTGCCTCGGATGTAGGGATGGTGATGGATTTAGAGTAATTTTTTGTTTTGTGAATGGAGGGAAGGTGGGTTGTGGATAACTGGTTTAAATATTTTTGGATTCTTTTGGGGGGGTAGCCATTGGCTGAGAAAGTGTCAAGGATGTGATTTAGTTGGTGAATGTATAAGATACATTCACTTCACCCTCCCCTCACAACAATATGGAGTTATTAAGGCACTATTCAACAGTGCAAAAACTAATCAGTTCAAATGATCAAGCCGTAACCACTGAACTAAATCACATCCTTGACACTTTCTCAGCCAATGGCTATCCCCCGCTCCAAAAGAATCCAAAAAATACTTAAACCTAGTTATCCACAATCCACCTCCCCCCATTCACAAAAAAGATTACTCTAAATCCATCACCATTCCCTACATCCGAGGCACCTCGGAAAAATCAGCAAAATCCTAAAAAAACATGACTTGACCACTTGTTACAGACCATATAGAAAATTGGCAACCCTTATCCGCCCACTAAAGACCAACCACTTCCCCATAGACCTACCTGGTGTATACTAGGTCCCTTGCAGCTGTAAATTGTCCTACTTTGGCCAAACAGGCAGGAGAGCAAATATCAGAATCTCAGAACACAAGGATTACATCCGATTTCACCAGTACAGCCACTCTGGACTTGCAGATCACGCTCTGGATACTCGCCACAGAATAAGGTGGAAGAAAGCCACAGTAATACACCACAGCAAGTTCAAATATGAAAGACTATTCATGGAATCAGCCTCAGCCCTTAGGAACATGCCAAACCTCAACAAATTTGGATACATGAGACTGTCCCAAATTTGGGAAACATTTATCAGAAGAACTTCAGCCCAAAGGCCAAGAACTACCAATATAGCCCGCCAGGGTCACCATCAGGACTTTAGGAAAACGATAGCGTCCTCGCTTCGTTTCTCATTTGCTGTTATGTGGTACTTGCGTGCACTTGTCTTTGTATTATTAAGTTCCCAAGAAGATGGGAACCTGATGTTGCCGAAATATCGGAAAGTGTATATTAAAGTTTATTTAATTTATATTTCTAGTGTACGCTGTCATTTCCTTAATTATTAGTTATCATGTTTAACCAGCGTATAAGCCTCTCTACAAGAAGGACTCGGTCATGTGACAGAAGAAAATCACTTCTTCCTTGAAAATAAATGGAATCGTGAAGTATTTCTGCTCTTAGAAGAATTCAATTCATCATTATTGTTAGCATGATTATAAAATCAAAACCAAATGGATCTCATTTAGCCGTACCTACTTTGTTTTTCGAAATTAGGCAGAAAAAAGAACCCATCTTCTTCTCCTAAAGAGTCTCTCGTGTTGTTGTCTGAAACAGTAGGAGTTCTACAGTCGATTTCAATGACTAGGATGTAAAACCCGAATAAGGAATTCCAAACTAATCCAATTGTTGGCAGTTAAAATCGAACTATCTCTTCTCTGTCTGTCAAGAATTGAACTAAACATGCTACAGCAAGGCACCTTATCATGATATAATTTATTTATTTCATATTTCCTGTTTTTACACTTGATCATCGACAATCTAAGTAGTATAAGAAGTTGCTGTTTGTTCATATGTGGGATTACGAACGAGGCAACTAAAACTATGAAGACAATCTAATGTGTCTGTAAATTGCGCATGATTGTAGGTTTACCCGTTTTTAAGAATGAATAAAACTGTCACATCTTGCGAGACTGGCTAACTTACCTTCAGCTGAAATGGTCTTCGCATTATGAAGAGTATTCGAGTCCAATTATTATCCAACCGAAGGGCTTCGTCGATACCATCTAAGCTACGCAGCTGGGTCCAAGGGGAAAAGGAGCATGGAGTCACTGATCATTTGTTAACTGTTTCATTTAGTAGTATTAATAATATAATATAGAAGACCAAAATAATTCCATAGCTATGTTTACCGAGTGGATACCGTTTTGCGTTGTAGCCAACAGAGTGCGGTTTCAATTGTATCTGTACAACCCAAACAACCTTTAGTCATTTAATATTACACATTCAGTACATCACTCTATTGTGTCCCCTTTCCAGTGTCTTAAGTTCAGTTGTTTTTCGATAAACATTTACATGTCACGATGCTCCTGTGCAGACCTCTTGCAGAATGATCGCAGTAAGATTAGTTACAGTCGGCATTCCATGAATAGCAAATATTTGTGACCCCAAAATATCGAAACATCTCTTTGTAATGTATATATTAAAAAGTGAATATATATAATCAAAATACAATAACTTACAGTGAAACACAATATCTACACACACACACACACACACACACACACACACACACACACACACGAACATCTCAACGTTGGTTTTTGGCATCATCTATAACGAGAAATCGTTGAAGACTAGGAATCGACGACAATGAGGAATCTTCCAGGCAATTCCTGGTAAGAAGAATACAGCTTGATCGTTTCTGTCGCACTAAAGTCAGCATCAACAAAGTCCAAAATCCATCAACAAAGTCCAAAATCTTGTTTCCATTCATACTCTTCGAGAAGCCAAAGTGCTTCCCTCAACTAGCTTTCCATCAAGTTGCTGTATTAATGTGTAGCATTTTTATGCCTCCTCAGGAAGAAAGTTCATTATTAGGATGCCTTGATATAAAGTGGAATGATTTTTCACTTTATTATGCCGACAGACAGAATGTTTCATGCAGTAGAGACTACCTTGCACTACTCCATTTGTTTTCATTTTCCGTGTCCTAAGGTCAAAGTGCAGGTCCATGACCTGGCTTTTTGGAATTCACTCAACTCTGTTTGGAGGTAAACGAGCTGATAGTGGTGTTTTAAAGCACAGCATAGTAGCGCTTTGAAAGCACTTAGATAATTTTTCTTTCAATTCTCATTGGTCAAAGATTTAGTTTAACACTAATCTGTCAAACTGTCTTGGGTATATTTTCACATTAGGCGACTTACCAAGAAAGAGATGTACTTGTTTCAAATGAGTAGCATTCGGTATGCCTTTGCATACCGAAAAAGTACTACACCTCCATGTTTCAGGTCGTCCATCAATTTTGTTTTGATCATGAACATGTACCAGCATAATCCAACTTTCTTTTTTATTGTAATAATGATAAAAATCAATTTTTATTAACATTTATTAACAATCTCTTGATCGTAAGAAAGAGATCGTATTATTATACAGTTGACTCATAGACAACCACACTTATCAAATCACAAAAATAGAAGGCGAAAGATGTAAAAATATTATTACATTTAAAATCAGTTCACTCACTACCAATAGCTGCCATCATCTCTTTCGATAAGTGACGATAAGCGATCAAATGATTGACATGTCTGTGCCCATAGTGGTTTCTCCACACACACACACACACACTCTGAAGAATTATAATCAGCTGATGAACGTTCACGTTGATAATTCTCACCCCAATCACGACTATTGATTGGGGTGAGAATTATCAACCATGGCTCGTATGTCAACAGTTACTACACTAGAGTTATGAAACTGAATAATGATGGATGAATGCATTGAATACAAAGAGCCACAGTGGTATACTATATCACAAACCAGATCAAGAATAAAATTAGCTTTTCAAGTTAAGCGTTTATAAACATAAAATCCGAGATATAATTGATGATTTCAGAATGCCTATGCACTGCTGATCTATATATGTTATGCTGAATTTAAACCTTAGATTGAGTTTCAATTAACGGACCAGAACAGCACTAATTGTATCCCACTAGTAATACTGTTTGTAATAAATCGTCTGCTGTTCTGACCCATTTAAGCAAAGTTATTGATAAAACTAAGCTATCTGTGTTTATATTGAGATAAACCTAGCGGCATATAATTTATAAACGACTGTATAAAAATATGCGGATTTTTAATCAGGACATTCGAACCTATGTAGTTAATTAACAAATTGAACTGATGATTATATATTCGTATGAAAACAAAATCGCTTATTAGCCAGTTTCTGCGGACTATAATAAGGGTATAAAACTTTTTCTTTCATTTGGAGAAAGCTAACGTTTGTATTTATTAGCAATAAATACAAAATAACGCATCAGTTCACGCTGTATACAAATAGATGAAATATAGCGCATCCACTGAAAATATGCTAATATAAACTAATTAGTAACTAGTGAATCAATAGCGGTTGTTAATCTTACCACTTACTCAATATACGACGCCATCATGCCTTTTAATTATCTATTTTATTGATACAATAAGACACTCACCACAAGAGGGAGCTCATGCTGTTGGCATGATAGATAATTGTTATGTAATAACAATTTATGTATTTCGCAACTGATTGTTACATAACAATTGATGCCTTCAGATTACTATCGATTAAATATACAGTAAAAATTGTCATTATAGCAGAAATCTCTCTCTCTCTCTCGCAAAACTATAACACCATCGGAGAATAACATCATTTTTTTACAAATAAAACTGCTACCATGTTCTTCGGATCTGACTGCTAGAGCTCATTAAGTGCGTGTCTTGAATTATCTAAAAACGAAGACCGGGTTTCAATCCAGGTGAGAAGAATTTTTTCTTTTAGCTTCCGAACGCAGTTTTGATCCTCCTGGAAGTAATGAGCCACTTTAGCTGTAAAGAGTAAACTTCTGAAGAATTAATTAAGATATGAGATGATCAAATCAGTTTGATGGTGATTTTTTTAATTACTTTATTGTTTACTATCAAAATTACTATCTTTATTCAATCAATTTCTTCTTGCTAAACCACTCAAATCTGACGGTTTAGGAAAAAGTTTCAATTTATGACTACAAATTAACTTTACAGTCTACTCAGAGTGAAACAGTGAGGCGTGCAAAACTTTGCGAGTGGGGTAGGAGGTTCAACAGGTGCATGTTTTTAATAATAAATAAAAAACAGTACTATTTTATAACACGCGATGTTATATAAACTTATATATAGCTTCTGAATGTACTACGCGTACCTTCAGAAGCTATGAAATTCAAATCACAAAGGACCTGAAGAGATATGTAGTGCGTCTCTCTCGTTTAGGGGGAGGATGGAGTTAACTCTAAATACGTAAGCTATGGCAGATTCTTTTAACAAATGTGTTTATTTATTATCTAATACACAATCGCTAGTAAAAACATCTCCGAAGGCCATCGAATTTCACCAACCTATTTCCGATAACGTTTAGTCAGTAAACTTTGATATTCAATGAAGTAATACTTGACGTGCGAATGCTGATTTATTATAAACATCCGGATGCAGAGGTTTCGACTGACCAATACTTCCTACCAACGAGAATTTGCCACTTCACCAGTAATAGTTTGGTTTTATGCAACTTCTCTTTCCTAAAAGTGTTCATTTTATTTAGGTCTCTAGTAAGCGAAAACCAACGATCTTCTATTATATATTAGTATTTTATAATGAGAACGTTGGAGTTCCCATTGTTTAGGTTTGTGATAAAAGGAAAGAAAACATAAATCTGAATGGCGCTTGTTTATCTTAAATAAATATGGACTTGGTTCGGGAAGTTACCATAAGAAGGCATTTTATTTGGTTATATATTGGGAAATAGTTATTTAGCATTCGTTATCAGGTACGTACAGTTCAAATTAAATGTAAAAAAGTAGCTCATTTAGTTACGATTTCTATAGCTAATTATCTCATAAGTTTACAGCTTTTCACAATGACTTTCAAAAAATCAATTGGTAATAAGAAACTGTTTTTATTAATGCTATAAGAGTGGGGTTTTAGTAAAACTTATTAAAATGTTTTCACAATGAGCTTGTGTTAAAGCCAATTAAACAATGAGTTTGTTTTATAAAGTCTGTTTAAAAATTAATTTTTTTCAAGCCTATTTAACAATGAGTTTGTTTTGAAGCCTATTTAACAATGAGTTTGTTTTGAAGCCTATTTAACAATGAGTTTGTTTCGAAGCCTATTTAACAATGAGTTTGTTTCGAAGCCTATTTAACAATGAGTTTGTTTTGAAGCCTATTTAACAATGAGTTTGTTTTGAAGCCTACTTAACAATGAGTTTGTTTTGAAGCCTACTTAACAATGAGTTTGTTTCGAAGCCTATTTAACAATGAGTTTGTTTCGAAGCCTATTTAACAATGAATTTGTTTTGAAGCCTATTTAACAATGGTTTGATAAAATCTATTTAATAATGGCTTGCTAAAGTGTTTTTAATAATCGTATCGTTGAGTTTGTTTATAATCGTTTGTTAGAAGACTGTTTAACAATGGCTTGTTAGAAGCCAATTTGACAAGGGCTTATTAAATAGACGGCCAGTCAGTAAATATTTATCTAAATAATGAAAACGATCTGGAAACTTGGGATTTAGCCGACAAAAGTGTGTTCTGTATTCGCTTAAACAAAATAAAATGATGGTACAAACGAATAAAATATCATGTCGGTTTGAGTATCGCCGCGTTAAACTCAACTCTTTTCATAACAGACTAGGAAAAAGAATGAGAATCGTCTACCATAACAAACTCAGTCTCAATATCAACTCGATTTCTATTTCAGACGTGGGAGAGCCTTGCTAACACATATCCCAACAAAATGATACGCACAAATTCGCATTGAGAGAACACACCACAAATAAGAAAAATTTCGTTGAATCGCATTCTTATTTACACTGACATATTCATTCTGGGTGAGAACAAAAGAACATATAGGGGACATAGGAAAACGTAGAGAACAAGTAAAATATTTCAACAAACATTAAGATATATTAACAGCAAATTGCATATGGAAATAGACAACATAATTAGCAAAATGGGTATACTAGGTAGACAAATGAATACATTTATGTGGAATAAGAGAGATATTAGTCAAAACACTAAATTAGCTGTATATAAGAACAGCATTCAAATCAATTTTAACTTATGTATATGAGAGCTGGTTTAGAAATAAAACTGTGGCTCAATCATAGTTATGAAAGTTGTGAGTAAAATTAGATGAATGAACAGATGACATTAATGACGAAATCATATTAAAAATGAGGATGTAAGGAAAGAACTTGACATTTTTAGCATTCAAGAATGTGTGAGGGAGCAAAACTAATCTACAGTAATATGGTTACTTAAATAGAGTGGGAAAGAAAACATTGACAAATTAGGTGCTCGATTTCAGGATGAAGGGAGGAAAAAGATAGAAGGATGCCTCGATCTAGATGGATTGATGCTAACCGAACTGCCTTAGAAAACCGAATTACGAGATCTGCCAGTATTCGAGGGATGGCAGATAACAGATTAATTTAAGTATTGAATTTTGAATGTTCATTTGCATAAAACGTGAAAAAAATATTCTTAATATAGAACTACAGTGTATAAAGAAAGAATAAAATAGTGTAATTACATAAACTGACCTTAATAACATAATCTATTTTTACATTTTGTTTCAACTTACGATTATCTTTTTACAATGATATTCGTTGCTATTTTTACAGGAGAGCTGCCAATTCCCACGATCATCATGGTGAACACGAGTTACACGTTGGCTGTTGCAGATTTTGTTGTAATTGGTCTAATGCTTGTCATCTCGGCTTCGATTGGTATTTATTTTAGGTTTTCAGGAGGCAGACAGAAAACAACAGAAGAATTCTTATTAGCCGAGAAAAGTATGAATGTCATGCCAATAGCTTTTTCTTTAATGGCCAGTTTTTTATCTGCTAGTTCAACTCTGGGAGTTCCAGCTGATATGTACACTTATGGAACCCATTTTGCATTTGTGAATATTAGTTTCCCTATAGGTGTGGCCTTTTCAGTCTACTTCATTATACCGGTGTTCTTTCATATGCAAGGTTATAGTGTAAATGAGGTAAGATTATTTTCCAGGAATTAAACTTTAATAATAATTACTAAATAATAATAATAATTCTTATAGAAATCAACGAATATACGAAGATATAATAGTTGTGTCTAAAAATCATAAAATACGTTTTCAGTTTTACTTAAAAATTTCTTTAATTTTTTTTTACTTAGAAATTTCTTTACGTTTTTATTTTAATTAAAAAGGTTTTGGAGTTTTTTTTAACTGTTATTTTTCGGCTAGATGGGTGAAGCAAGAATGATTTTCATATTCCCCGTTATCTGTAGAAGAAAATGGATGGATGGGGTAATATACAACTATAAGCTCTGATAATGGCAGGAGAGTAATAGCAAAAACCGAGCCTCATTTAAAACTTCATTGGCTACAGCATTGCCATCCATTAACCTCCCTGGGTACCCATTTTAGTCGCCTCGTACGACATGCATGGGCTGGTATGTAAGTAAAACCCTTTCTAAAAATTAGGCGGTTCCCGGGACCACTCCCCACGAGTGACTGAAGGATCGTCCAACTCAGCGTTGGTTCCACTTAGTGACGGACCCCCACCACCACTGAGCAGAACCACTCATATTCCAGGAAAAAGCATCCACAGATAAGGCCACTCACGTGCCCCGCCGGAGAACACCCTCCCCAGAGACTCAAAATGTTCTTTCAGGGTAAACCCCGGAAATCTAAGCCCCCCCTCCCCCTCACCGGGAGCAAAATTCCGAAAGAAACCTAACAGAGCGAAACTCTGCATCCCATTTTAGTCGTCTCTTACAGCATGCATGGGCTACAGTAGCGCTATTCTTATCCCGGCCACCACACGGGGTTAACTCAGTGTGACCACCCAGCAAAAATATTTTGTACTAACTTATGTAGGGAAAAGGTACTAGGTCTGAAAAAAAAAAAAAAACTAAATTTTTATTTGCTTTAGTTTCACTCTATTTAGGACATTTTTTGATATTACCACCTTATTATCATAGATGAACTCAATATAAAACCGCTAAATTAACACATGTGCAACAAATATGAAAAAAAAAAAAAAAAGTCGAAACTCACCTCACTATAGTCATCTATGAGTCCAAGAGCCGCAGTTGTCAATCATCGTAACAGAAGTTCCCAATTGTAACTCTAGCACTTCAGATGTGTATTAATTTATCTTATAATTTTTAGTCTCATTTTAGTGTTTAAAATAAAGTAACATTAAATTTTCAGTTATTTAATATGCTATTTACATATATTCAGGGGTTCCCACCTACAAGAAAAACACTGGAAGTATTTATTCATTATTTTATCAGATTCTGCTAAATTAATTAACTTTTCAGAAATAGTAAAATCTGTGGCTGATGAATGTTTTAATTTTTCTTTTGTCAAAAGGAGTCCATTCATCAAAAGAGTTTTTTTTGAGATTTCATTGCGTGAATCTACAGCCAAAGCATTTTTTATAAGATAGTTACATTTAGTGAGTCCACACTGTATTTTCTTAGCAATTTCACTATCAGGAGCAATTGTTTTCAATAGAGTTGGAAGAGTATCCATAAGCCAGAAAAGCAGATTGTGTTGGTCATCCAGGGCCGTTCAGTGGGTTTGCGCCACCAAAGTACAAAATGTCTGTTGCCCCCCTCTTCCATTAAAAATTAAAGGATCCCGAAGTATACAGTAACACGTTACGAATCATTTTATTATACTGCACATTAAGAGGAATGCATATTAAAATAAAGAAAAAACACAAATAGTAAAAAAAAAACTTATTTTTATATAATACACAAATATGCTCCTATAATGTAACATGGAATAAATCTCAGAATAACTCAGCGTGCAATGGCACGTAGGATTTGTAACATCAACAAAATGGAACATGTTAGAAACACGGAACTAAGAAAGAAATCAGGCATAAAAGATGTGGTAACTGCAGTATATGAAAGCAGGATGAGATAGGCTGGTCACATAGCCAGAATCAGGGATAACAGGTGGATATATAGAATATTCAACTGGCAACAAGATTAAAAAGAGAAAACCAGGAAGACCACCAACGATGAGAAGATCCACTAGTGAAATCTGTGGGTATAATCCATGGAAGAGAGAGAGAGAGAGAGAGAGGCTCAAGATCGAGATCGTTGGAGGCATCTTGTGACCTGCACTCATGGAGAAATCCTGAGTGAAACACAGGTCCATCAAGAAGAAAACTCAAGAAACGCCTAGAATGTTTGTTCAGTGTGCTGAGAGCAGTGATTAAAGTAAGTTGTGTTGAAACTCGTACCATTTATTTAACTACCCAGAGGCTCAGCCCCCCCTCACTGAAATCTCTCACATTCGAAGGTGAAAAATATGCACAAACAGTTCAGTGTATTATTTATTCCCTATTTTTTATGGACATGTTCGATTATACCGTCCCTAAATCATTGCACCCTTTGCACCCCGGTACGGAAGGGGCCTGTCTGCATCATATGCACATAATCTTAATTCTGCCTCTTTAATTTGTTTTTCCCACTGGTATTTGGAACTGGATTTAAACAATGACATTATACCTGGTGTGCTTCTTTTAGATTCTACGTTCTGTTAGTGTTTTGGAGTGTTTGCATAACGAATCAATACACATTTGCTACCATTAATGCTTATGTCACAAAATTTACAATAAGCAGTGTGTCCTTTACTTTTACCTGAATAAATTCAGGATTTAAGAATGGGATCCTGCAACGATTCTTCGTTGAATTTTTGCTTATATGATTTTTTTCATCTTTTTAGATGAACCTTTTAAACTTAAATCTGAATCATAACTATTATCACTTTCTCTTCTATCTGAATTATCTGTGTGAGAAGTGGTTTCTTGTGAGTGGGAAGGGCTGGCATTGATATCTTCACTTTCGATGGCTCGTTTATGTACTTTACTGACTGATGCACTGCACATTTTCTCCTGAGATTTAGAATCAAATTTAAATTTAGAAAGTTTTTCTTGAAACTTGTCCATGTTTAAAAGGAAAATCTAAATAATAATATTTTCGATGAAGAAATAAACAAGTTTTTGTTAATAAAAACACTGGACTTCTTATAACGCGCAAGAAGTATTTGAATACCGAAGAATATAATTTCATGGGCTAATACCAGTCGGATTGCGTGAGTACGGGATCGGGTGGGGTGGAAGGACTAGCGAACAGCGAGAGGGGTAGGGAAAAAAAGAAATCATATTCTTGTATCACTGAATGTGACACATGGAGAGGTGGGAGAAGAGAAAAATATTAAACTCATATGTTTAAACTCTCATGTTGTTGTTATTATTCAGAAGGTGGGTTAAGTCACCCTGGATTAAGTGCATATATGCACTTAATCCAGGGTGACTTTGAAATAATTGCACAACTTAAATTAAATTGTGCAATTACTTAAAATATTGGTAATAATAATATTATGGTGTATGAATTATATTCTATTTTATAGAAAGTTAATTTGTAAAATACTAAATCAGAAGTACTATTTTAAAATAATATATTATTTACAATATTTATGTATATAAATTATCTTGTTTATTTATTACTGTGTATTTCCTTTCAAATTGTTCTACAATTGAATACATATCGGATGAGTATAATGATTATAGGTGACTTCAGTTAGCCCTCTAATTGAAACACAATTCACAACTGAATAACATAAATCCCTTAAGCTGAATATGGGGCGGTAAGCTATAAATGCTGTGCTAACGCTTTTACCGAAAAACATTGTATTAATGTATCTTTCATAAATGTATACCTAAATATTAATTACAATTTACATCTGACATAATTTTCTGAATTTCGTTTGTTGAGTTATTCTAGAAGACAATTCAAATAGAGTATAATTAATCGAGCAATATTTGATGATCGACAAATTCCCGAAGATTAGGTTATGTCTAGAACTACATCAATAAAAATCATTTTATTATTATCATTATTGAGAAGTTTGTCCGTTGTATCGAAAGGTAGTTTTTCCCTTATTTTTCAAACCTGGTGTAATATTTGCCAGTAATAGTTATAGTTATAGTTATGAGCTAAATATATTATATGTTTAATATATTTAGCTCATTTAATTTTTAGCGAGGTGTTGTACAGGATATGTCTTTATCCTATTAGTAAACACTGTTAATTTCTGTTTTTATCGGATCTGTCATTAGTTGCTTTGGTGGAATTACATAAAATTTAACCGGACATAGCTATGTTTTTTTCTCCTTGGAAAAAGATTTGATAAAAAAATAAAAATTAAAATTAAAAAAAAAAAGGATGGCTAGACAAAATGTTTTGTAATGATTCTATATATATATACCAAATGTCAGCAAAATCTGTCGAGCCAGAGTAACTTACCACAGCAATTTATGTACCGATCATCCAATGGAATGAACGTAAGAGATGCTAAAGCGTTACAAGATGGTACACAAATCTTTATATTCGATCGTATTATTAATATGACAGAATGTATTTATTTAAGTCATATTGATAGAAAATATAATGAATGCAATTTATTAACAATTTATTTATTTAACTATGAACAAATTATTCTGTTTATTTTCAGTATTTACAAAAAAGATTTGGTACTCCTGCTAGAATTATGGGTTCAGCAGCCTTCCTAATGCAAATAGTAAGTTCAATTTATACTTTATTTCAACAGTTATTCATTCAACAGTTTACATTAAAATAAGCGACGTAAACATTGAAAGCAAAATATAAAACATAAAAATTGTGTCGGTTAACGTAACAAACCAGTGATGATTTATTAGCTTAGCATAAAAAGGGGTCATTAGCTTTCCGAGAACTATGCTAACCGAAAAAAAAAGGGAGCATTAGGTTAAAGAGGTCATTAAATGGAGATCTAAAATGATTGGGAAAGCTATTCATTTGCTACTATAAATCTGTGAATTTAACCAAAGGAAAATGACTGTCCCTTTGCTATATATAGCGAAGAATGTTGAAGTATCGAGTATTTCGGTGATTATTTGCATTCACAGTTCTTAGTTCAGTCGTTTGTTACGGGCAAGTTCTCTAACTTTTTATGTTATTGAAAGCAGTTCAAAGTAGCTTAGCTAACTTCACATAAATTATACACATCACCGAGAATGGATGATTGAATATTGCAATATTACGGGTGATGATGTCTCTATTCCGAAAGATTCAAATGATGCAACTGTTTAACAAAAAAGGTTTTGTTTATAAAATTATGGAAACTCCTTGAGAATAAGAAATGGACCAAAAGACAAACTCCAAAAAATCTTGATTAGGGAAACATTGGGACATTTCTTATAAGTTCCTTCTTGTAATAGAAATTAGAACTTTCATGGAAGATGAATACGTTGTTTGTATAAAAGAAACGAAAATTAAAACATACAGGAATGAAAATTGGTTTTCTCTCCAAATCAGTGTGACCAGAAATATGAAATTAGAATGTCAATGTTGCCTTTTTTTCGGTTACATTTAGTTTCGGTTTGGTTTCAGCTAGTAGTACTATTGGTAAGAATAGGTTAGAATATCCTAAACTCTCCTATAGAGACCAAATATGAGGCTTTTACAAGCCATTCAAGATTTCCAATAATCAGAGTGGTGGCCTCAATCCAAGCGTTGAAATTTATCAGGTACCATCCACAACATCCACGCTTACTAAGGGACTTTCAATCTGCAGCCTGTTCGTTGGAGAACAGATAAGCTAACCACTCATCTAAAGTCTGGCGAATTACAAATCATAAAGGTTTGCCTGTCTCAGGCGATCATAAAAACACTGCTATTGAAAAGCTCTCGTAATAGCTATTCGTGCCAAGATGAGGTGATTAAACCAAGATCTTTTCAACTAAAGGGTGTCATCAATACCGAAGTGCGGTGGCTCTTATCTGTCGTTAAATGTTTTTTTGTCAATACGGTGTTAGAAAGATTCCCTCCCAGTAACTCGATTTTTGCTCTGAAAAACAGTCAAAGTGAAGAACGCATGCTCTTAAGTATTACATTTATGGCCTTGTTATTGTTGGTATCTTCAATAACGCCTAGCAAACGTGAGTTCGGCAGGTAAATTTTGGGCCTACAGACGAAATTAAGGCAGTTTATGAAAATAATCAAATAATGAAGGAATGACCATCATTTTGAAGTAAATTAATAAAGTTGGGAATTAACTTATATATGAACAACAAACAGGTCTCTTTATATAAATGAATTCACAGTTAGTGAATCATTCTTTCATATCATTCTTCAATATCAAAAAAGTTCCTTGCAAAAAAATCAGCTTGTGCTCTGAGAGAATACATAGACAAATGTAAGAAAGCTAAATACTGTGTAAAACTAGCTAAACAATAGTGATGGAAGGACTTTGGCAAGAACTTAGAAAATAAAAAAAGGAAGGTGGCAAGATATTCTGGAGGTTGTTGAAGAAGCTCAGAAATGGAGGAAAGTGTACTGTAAAAGGAATTAGAGATGATAAAGGTGACATGAAAACAGCTGAAAATGATATCCTTGAAGTATGGAGTAATTACTTCGAAAAATGCCAAATGAAACAAGCAGTGATTGACCAGGAATGCAGTCAGGAAAATATATCCATACTTGAGGTAGAAAATAACCATCAAAAGCCTGAAATGTGGAAAGACAGCAGGAGCAGATGATATTCGACAAGAAATGCGCACGATTGGAAGTATAAAAGGTTTACACTGGCTGAACTTCATAGTTCAAAAGGCCTGAACAGAGGGACGATTTCCAGATGACTGCAGTAGAGCTCTCATAGTATCCATAATACAAAAAGGGAATTAAAACGGAATGCGAGAATTACAAAGGTATTTCTCTCTTGAGAGTAGTTCCTTGTACTATTTATGCAAGTATACTTGAGAAACGGCTGAGAACGATGTGGAAGGGAAGCTTGGTGAAGACGATACTGGATTCAGGCCAAATAGAGGCTGTCAGGATCAGATTTTCACTTTACGACAAATAGTCGAGAAAGCATGGGAATATAACAAAGATCTGTATTTAAGTTTTGTCGATCTGGAAAAGGCATAAGACAAGGTGCCAAGAGAGAAGCTATTCAATATGCTACAGTCATATGGTGTCAATGGGGCATTATATCAAGCAATACTTAGTCTTTATTTGAGTTGTAAGTCAGCAGTTATAATTGAAGGAAGTACAGGAAGATGGTTTAATGTTAAATCTAATGTCAGACAAGAATGTGCATTATCCCCCTCTGTTATTTATAATCTATATGGGTCACATTATGAAGGAAAGTGGTATTAAACATGATATTAAAATTGGAGAATGTTGATGTCAGCTCTTTGCTTTATGCGGAAGATGTTATACTTCTAAATAAATACACTATAAGTCTGCAAGATTCTCTAACTAAATTGGATAACTGTTGTAATACATATGTTATGAAGGTCAGCAATAACAAGACAAAGGCAATGTAAATAGACAGAAGCATTAAAAATATCAATTGCATTGTGAATGGAGAACCTATAGAATAAAACATTATTCAAGCCAATTTTAACTTATTGAACTGAGAGCTGGGTTTGAAATAAAACATTTGATCAAAGGCTAGAGATCACAGATAGGAGAGTCCTGAGAAAGATTAGGGGCATGAACAGATCAATGGAAATATCATATTAAAAACGAGGATATTAGGAAAGAACTTGGCATTGTTAGCATCTAGGAATGTTAGCAGAGCTAATCTCGGGTCACTTAAACAGAATGTGAGAGGAAAGATTAGCAAAGCAAGTATTCTCTCCCAGATTTGCAGGAATACCAAGATATAGGTGGATTGATACCGTAAAAAGGAGCCTTAGAAGAGAGAAATGTAAGATCTAGTAATGCTGAAGTCTTTACAGGTAATAGATTAATTTGGAGGAAAATTGTAGATGGAAAGTTAGTGGTGATAGTTTTTCATGTAATACTATCATATCCTGTACACCCCTTGACGATACATATCAAGAATTTGATAATCATGATGATGTTGATGACTTCAATTGATTCTAGGGTTCATTAGCATTATATAATCTACTATCTTATAATGTGCTACGTCAGTGTTTCTCAACCCCCGGGCCGCGAGAAGTACTCCTGGAATTTGTCATTTTAGTTTTCTAAGCATTTTTCATGAATAAATATTTTATATTTTATAGTTGAAATGTTCTGAGGAGAATAATATTCGTGAATAT
This sequence comes from Typopeltis vanoorti, assembly GCF_054136105.1. Classification (NCBI taxonomy): domain Eukaryota; kingdom Metazoa; phylum Arthropoda; class Arachnida; order Uropygi; family Thelyphonidae; genus Typopeltis; species Typopeltis vanoorti. Next base: position 77,558,843 of record NC_143554.1, on the reverse strand, counting down.
CTCGAAAAGCTCAGACCCAGAATGAATAAATAACATCTGTGTAGCAAATATCAGTGACCAAACCGCATGTTTTTAACCGGCGGCGTATCCTCTGTTCTCAAAACTGAACGAAATAATATCTGTGTTGCAAATGTTAGTGGCCAATTAGCAAGGAAGTATAAAGAAAATTTTTCCACTGAAATTGAAGACCAAAGTAGTCTGTATCCGGTTCTCAAATCTAGTAATAAATGAATACTTTCTTCGCAAGTTCGTATTACAGTGTGCTGTAAGTGCCTGTTCCGAAACCGGAGTGTCGTGATTTTTTTAAAGTAATAGGCCTACAGATTTGAATTTTAATATGAATAAGAGACAAGGGACTTTGTTTAATTTTTGGTGTTAAGAAATCTCGATTTTTTAACTCCAAAATTTTTCAACAAAATTTTATCTTCTTGAAAAATTTTGGTGTTAAAAAATTTAATCACGAACTTTATTGTTGTAATTTTTGGTTGATAACATTCGCCTTGCATTTTGCAGATTTTGTACATGTCTGTAGTTCTGTATGGCCCTGCTTTGGCTCTCAGCGCTGTAACTGGTATATCAAACTGGATTTCTATAGTTACAGTAGGACTGGTATGCACTTTTTATTGTACAATCGTAAGTATAATTTTTATCTTAAATTTGTTCAATTGATTTTTTAATCAAAATTAAGTTGATAATAAATGTAAACTGTCTCATTATATTCATTATTAATCTATAAGTGATGGCAAAACATTTGCTAGATTTTATTACAATTGAGCAAAATTATTAAAACAATAGTCAATATCAACTTTTTAACAAAACGTTACCGTAGCTATAAAAATTTTATAACTAATTACAGATTTAAATTATCGAAAAATATCGCAAAAGGATTAAAAAATGAAGGCGTCTAATAAAACTTTATTATTTTTTAATTTGTTTATATTTATTTAATCTTCATGTGAGTTCGCTATCTAAAAATATCTAATCTCATTGTTGTATGAAAGAATCTTCATATAACAATCTCATTGTTGTATGAAGATTCAATAGAATTGTGCTTTTTTTCTCATTTAGCCAAGCAAAACGAAAATATTTAAACAGCTCGGTTGAAATTGCAAAAGATACTAGACTCGTTTCGATTTAGTGTTTTAATTAAAATCAACCGGAAATTAAATAAATGAAACAAACAATAAGGAAATGGATCATCCATGAAATTAATACGTAAGCTGAGAATAATACATGAACGAATATATTTTTTACAACTCTTTCACGTAAACGCACACTTATGCAAATTAAACTGAATTCACATCCTATTAGGGTACAATGTTTAATTTTAGAAATATGCAAATATATTTTGTATTATGTTGTTTGGTATTATTATATTATTTTGCTTCACTAATGTAAATATCTTTGACGTATTGAGGGCTATATATCAGAGCTGGCTTTCCGCTGCTCAGCTCCGAGTTGTTAACATTCAGATAATTCAGCCATGATTCAGGGATAAACAATTTCAGGAACAAAAGGGAGACGGAAATTAAAATGAAATGCGATAAACCTCATACCCATTTACTTCTAAACTTTTTTTTCTCTCAAAAAATAATCATCTTTTTATTTATCAGAATTCTCTCCTTCCTAAAATACAAGCTCCTTTCTAAAATGAAATGTCTACCAAAAACCAATTTTCCTCACCGAAACTAAATCCCACTGTAAGATAAGCTATTTTCCTTTGTATATCTTAAAGGTAAAAGGCCTCAGAAGCTCTATGTAATATAAATAAATTTGCACCTGAAGTATTTTCAGGACTAGGGCAACTCGCGGTAAAGGTGGTATAAGTTCTGATCACTTGTCTAAGTATCCCATATTGCAAAGCAAATAAAAATATAAATAAGTTTGCTTAACCTTTCTTGTAGGTGTCGAGTTATCATTGCGAAATAGGATTCTATTTTCGCACAAAACAGCTGTTGTTAGGTTAATCTATTCCTATATTTTTTAAGAGATTCCTCTTAGACTTCTTGACAGATTTAGAATTTCGAAAATCCGAGCAAACACCATTTTCCCCGAATTCTTGAATTGTGTACTTTCGTTTCTGCTTCACCTCAATCCGTATGCAACTCAAATATTTTTGCTTGAGATCTACAGTTGCTGATTATTTTTCAAATATATACGCATTATGTTTTTTTTTTCTGATTGTTCTTTTTCTTCTCGTCGTCCATTCTGAGAGACGAACCGACGCCTTTCAACAAATTTATAATTTTGCATTCTGCTTCAAACCTTGCTTTAGATCGATAACCAATTCAGTAGCTTTCAATGAGAGAGGTTGAGCTCGTACCAGCAATGTTGGGCTTTCTCGTTCAGATGGATTACGTCACTCTACACAGAATAGAAGATATTTATTATTTATTTATTGTTTAAATTTTCAAACATTTAATGAGACGAATGACATAGTTGCTGTTTGGCGAAATCAGTTTCTGTATTTGTTATTTTTAGCCCTCCATGCCAAGAAGACAACTTGTGACACAAACGCAATTAATCTTGCATAGATGCATGCACGGGTGGTGCAAAAATCGACGAGGACCATTACAATTAAGATAAGAATGATTTCGAAAATGAGTACTTCGAAATATCTGAATCGAAACTTTTAATACAAATATTCGAACCCCGCGATCTGAAGTGATCTTGCCGTCACTCAGTCGCGACACTGAGGTCCAAGAGACATTTTGCTTAAAACTTCGTTTAGATTTTTTAGTTACTGAAAAAATAATTATATATTAGACCTGCACTTATTTGCGGAAATACGGCAACAATCATATAAAAGTTAAAAAAAAATAGTTGAAATTAAAATTTAAAAAAAAAAAAGAGAGAGAGAAAGAAATAAAACATAGTGCTTTCCGCCACTCTCCCGACACAAAGATTTCTCGTGCATCCCTGGGGGGGTACGCTTACCAGATTTTTGGAAACATTGCGATCAGTATCGACATTCGTTCATTGCATATACACACTTACCTGCTTGTGTCGCACCTTTTGCCTCTTGAGATCCACTTTACTCTCGATGGACACCAGTGAAAACCAACCATTCGTGGATTTTTATGAAAATTATGTGGAATTGAAGAAAATAATTTACAACTTCTCCTAACATGAGCTTATCATTAATGTTTTTTTTGTTACCAGACACATGTAAATGACACTGCAGAAGACTACATTTTTATAATCGACTCGGAATTCAAGTTGATGGCGGACATTTTTAATATTTATTGAAATAAATTGTAATCCTTTTATCAAATAAATCGAGGTAGTTTTCAAATATCCTGTGACTATTGAGAATTGGAACCATGTTAATGTGATATTTGGAAAAGGCCTCAAAAACGAAATATCGAAACATTCACACAAATCCTGTATATCAAGGAAGATTGGTATCAAATATTAAATATCTCCTTGCATGATCCAACTGTGATGCATGAAACTGTATTTGCTTTCAATTAATGCGATGTCACCTTTACAGGGAGGAATAAAAGCAGTTATCTGGGCAGATGTATTCCAAGCCTCACTCATGTTGATTGGAAATCTAGCAGTCATCATAAAAGGATCAATAGACGTAGGAGGATTGGACAAAGTATTCCAGATTTCATACGAAGGGGATCGTTTACAATATCCAGGGTAAAGTTGAATGCATTTTCAATTTTAGATGTAATCTTAAGAGAAAAGTTAACAAATTCACCTTGTTCATTCCGTCAGCTTTGCAATTTGATGCAGCTCTTGCTGTAGCATTTCTTCCTTTTCTTAATCGAATTCAAACTATTTTGTTCCTATTGTAGAATATCATTAAACCATTCGTTTATGTACCAACTTCTAAAAAATACAAAATTATACTGTATTTTTACGAAGGAAATTTACTAAATGGTGTAGTTTATTCCATGGTTATTTTGCCTTTCAGATTCGATCCTGATCTCACATTAAGATACAATGCTTACAATATATTTGCTTTAGGAGTGACGATTGGAATATGCACATACGGCACAAGTCAAGTTCAGGTACAACGCATTTTAACAGCTCGTTCTTTTTCTGAAGCCAAACGGTAAGTTGACAACATTTGTAGCAATTATTATTATCCATTACTTTAACTTTACAGGTTCAGTTAATTTTAAAATTTATTGAAAACATACGAAATTTTGAAAAATTCCTTCATCGAAAAATGAGAATTGTACACTTTTTATCAAAGCAAAATTGCTAATTTTCGAGAGTTTAATATTTATAAAAAACGAACTTTAGTACTGTTTCGGGAATCCTGAATATTAAGAAAATGAAATGGCCCCTGGTATTCAAGATTTTAGAATATATTTCATGCATTTTTGTACAGCATGTATTCTTTTATGTTTGTTTCTTTTAGTCCTCCTTATTAGAACAATAGTTCCAACTTGTTTTAGATTGTGATTTGCTTTTGTAGAGCAATCTGGGTCGGATTATTCCTGGGAACTGTGTTTCACATATCGTGCTGTCTTGTGGGACTGGTAGTCTACGCAAATTTCTGGGGATGCGATCCTGTTCTAATGAAAGATAATGCTATTACCTCCATCGATCAGGTAGGAATAAATGCATTATTGTTTTCAAAAACAGTAATTATATATCAGCTTTAACCTCTGTTCTACTTATTTTTATTATTTTTTTGTTTGTTTAATATTACAGCTCTTTCCTTATTTGATCATGGTCTCCTTATCCGCTTATCCGGGACTCGCTGGTTTATGTGTTTCTGGAATATTTGGTGCTGGATTAAGTACCATTTCGTCAGCTGTCAACTCATTATCTGCTGTTACTATGGAGGACTTTATTCGTCCACGTATCTCATCGCAGTTAATTACTAAACACGCTTCACTGGTGGCAAAAATATTAGGTACGTGGGATAATCGTGATAATAATTATATTCCAAGAATTGACCGATGATATGTTTACAGACTTATTCATAAAGTGATTTCTGTGCCAAAAAGGGCATAAATTTCAGTATTATTCGTTACAATGCTGTCTCTCCTCAATTAGTCACGAAATATTTAATGAATGATGTACAAATTGCCCTAGTCTAATACAACACCATAGTCTTCTATTTTAGTCTCATATGCATTTGAAAAACTAAGCAATATGAAGTCCTACTTATATATTTTTATATTATCTGTTAGCTCTCCTGTACGGTTGTTTGTGCATTGGCCTATCATTCGTGGTGTCTTTATTCGACGGAATCGTTGAAGCTTCTTTGACCATGTTCGGCATAATGAGTGGGCCCATAGTAGGGATCTTCACATTGGGAATGTTTACAACAAGAACCAGCGGGAAGGTATGAATAACGAGCAACATTCGTGTACTTTTTTTCTACAGCATTCAACATAATTTATTTATCATAGTCTTATTATATATGTATACAGAATTTCTTCTGTATAATTATCCTTTTATAGTAGTGTCCATGTACAGAGAGTAGAATTTATGAATAGACCATTCTTTTCCATTAAAATTGTTTTAGAAATATTAAGTGAATTTAGAATTTAATTGTATTTTAAGAGATTTTGAAAATAAATCTGAATAATATAAATTCAGTTAATGATTAACAAATATATAAATTACTTAATTCATAATAAATAAAGGTATTATGGATTAAGTTGTTTAATATTTGTTTTTATTTCATTTGAGTCTACGTTCACATTGCGTTTCCTGCTTTCTTTTTTTTTTTTCCTTTTTCATTACTTTATCCTTTTCCGCAAATTTCATATTGGATATTTTCATAAACTGTGATGAGAAATATTAGCTTAGTTCAAGAAATTTTTTAAATATTTTTCAAGGGTAAAATATACCAAACTAAAAACGTTTTGATATTTTCAATATTATTAGAGACTGGTTAAAAGTTAATATTTGCCATAGACAAATAGGGATTCCTCTTCTTAGTAGGGTTTTCCTCGTGCCCAAGCAGTGTTTCTCTCTCTCTCTCTCTCTCTCTCTCTCTCCTGAAAGCTTGATTCCATAATAGTTAGAGCTCGCTATCAGTGAAGACTTAAGGATGGAAACTTAGCAAAGAAAGGTATTTAGATGATTTTAATATATTTTTTGTTGAATCAATTAAAAACATTTATTGCCAAAAAAATATGGAAACACTGAGCTATCGGGTCGCGTTATCGCTAGTTGCAATGCCGTGCCTACGATGCCCCAAACATAGATGCGGTTGATATGCTCCCCACATTCCTAGGGACGTGGGTATAAAGGCAAACGGAGGCCTGTCCCCGTTTATTGCATGTTCGAATAGAATCCAGAGAGGAGCTCCGTGACTTTGAAAGGGGCGTGATTGTTGGAGCCAGGCTGGCAGGTACATATGTAACCAGAATTTTGGAGCGAGCTCTTAGGCAACGTCCCCCCCCCCCCCAAGAACAAAAGTGAACTGATCCAGTTTCTGTCGGACGAACGGTGTAGAATTCTTCCTGGTGAGTTCCAAGCACTGACAGAATCTCTCCTTCGAAGAATGCAAGCTGTACTAGACACCCGGGGCGGACCAATGCCATATTAATTAAAACAAATCACAGTTTCCATTACCTGTAGATACTGATAAAAATGTGATTTACAGAGGCCTATTCCGAGAAAAATCATTTCAATTAATTTCATCAAATCTATTTTTAGTATTCGCTGAAGGATTTCCTTTAATTTAAAATTAAAATACCATTCTCTGACATTCAGTAACAATATCTTGAATTGTTGCACAATTTACAGGGAGCTGTCATTGGAATAATCGTTGGAATCTTAATGGCAGGATGGTTTGGATTTGGAATCAATACAGTAAAGAAACGATCCTCTCGTCTTCCAGTTTCTACAGATTACTGTCCAAATTCTACGAGCCACTTATACACAGAGAATTTTCTTAATACCACAGGAACAGAAAATATTTTCCCAGACTTCACCACACTTCCTTCAGACCAAGAAAACACAGAGTAAGTATATACGCTAGTTATAGCTAAAGCAACTTAGTTTTCTATCTCCTATAGAGAAACTGGTTCTATATTATGGCAATAAACATATTCGACACATTGCAGGATTAGTAAAATATGACATAATTAATTCTCTAATAATGAATAACATCAATTTTTAATAAATATTAAATTTCAGAGATGAATATTTTAATAAAATAGTTCGCCTAATGTAATATGCTTGTAGTAATCAAAAACTCTGAATATCACCTTTCTAATCTGCGTTAGTTTCCCAAAGTGAATGGTTTTGCACTTGTATATTGTTAATATAAGTAAGGAAAATTTTGTTCGTGCATCAATTGCAAACACATACATTTCAAACATCCCATACGTTTCAGAATTACTGTCATCTTCCAATGTGAAATACATGGTGATGTTTGCAATTTCGTTTATAAATACATACATTAGGTTTCTCTTTATCACTTTATATATATATATAATTTCAACAACACAGAACCACTCCACGATGATATTGAAATATGCTTTTATAGTTGAAACAATCATATTAAAATAGTTTTATATTTCAAACTAATCAGCTTAAAATCCTTTTTGATATATATCATATTTATATATAACTTTACAGCTCATGATAATTTTATAAGATGAATTATAATGAAACTATAAACATTTTATAATTTCATAATAAATGAGTTACAATGGTTTTCAGTGACTTATCAATTCATATATAATTTCAGTATCAAATTATTCATTCTTTCCTGTTTTATACTTACTCATAAATTCACATCGTATTATGCAGACTTTCGAAATATCACATAATTAATCCACTGGATAGGGAGGTGAATCCTTATTTCAGTGGGCTAATCTCCATATTGCGTGTGTAATATGGAGATCAAGCCGTAACGATTTCATAATAATGAAATTATAATGTTTTATATATTCATTTATTATTTCAATAATCAGTTAAATATAATTTATATGAGAAAATTGCTAAAACGTATTTTATAACAATGTTACGGCCGAGTTGGATAAAGGGAATGGATCCACTATGATAATCTTGGATATTTCTAAGGCATTTGATAGAATACCAGACAAAAGTTTTTTGCATAAACTGGAGAATACGGGTTGGAATATAAATTCTTGATTTGGATCAGGGGATGGTTGAGAGACAGATATCAAAAAGTGATATACAGTGGGTGTGAATCTGCCAGATTTAAGGTAACCAGTGGTGTACATCAGGGTTCGGTCTTTGGGCCATTATTGTTCAATCTATACATTAACGACAGCAAGCAGGGTCTATTATCAGATATGCAATTGTTTGCCGATAATGTGAAGATAGGTAGGGTAATCAGGGATGCTACTGATATTCAGCAATTACAAAATGATTTGAATAGACTGGAAATCTGGGCAAACGAAAATGGCTCTCAGTTTAATGTTAGTAAGTGTAAAGTTATGCACTTTGGCGTGATTAGAGATCCAGCGGCATATTATATTAGCGGGGGTATGCTACAAGAAACTGAAGAGGCAAGGGATCTTGGTGTATTGGTGGATAAGAATTTAAAGTTCAAAGGTCACATAGAAAAAGTTACAAATACAGCTCAGAGGATAATTGCCAAGTTGAAGCGAACCTTGATATGTAAGGATAAGGAAGTCAATTTGCCTCTTTATAAAGCTTGAACATCGCAGTTATCCTCTGAGTTGAATTTGCAACTTTTGCTATGGTTAATGTAAATCCCATAATCCGGATATAAGACCACACTTGAATTATTGCGCGCAGTTTTGGTCTTCCGGGTTTCAACGGGATAAAGAAGCTGTGGAAAGGGTGCAAAGAAGGTTACAAAGATATTATCCGGATTATGGGATTTAGATTATGAGGACACATTGCGAGTATGTGGATTGCAGATTCTGGTTAACGGAAGAAACAGGGGGTGATATGATAGATTTCTATAAACTTTTGAGTGGGTGCTATAGGATATCAAGTGATGAATTTTTCGTTATATGGAAGGCGAGGAGAGAACACGGGGGGGCATCCATGGAAATTAAGTTTGTTTACAGTCAAGAAAGGGGTAAGTGATGGATTTTTCTCTCAGAGCGCAGTGAATGAGTGGAATAATTTGCCCTTAGGGGTAGTGAGTGCATCTAGTGTGAATGAATTTGATTAAAGGTAGGATTTCCAATTTGGGTGATTTATAGCTTTTCTGGAAGTCACAAATAATAATAATAATAATAATAATAATAATAATTGCTAAAATATTTATACATACAATAAACATCTTGTGTGACATTGCACCTTATAATTTTACAGAGTTCAGCACTAAGTGCTGCAATTCCCACATTGGATTTCAATTAAAATTTTTAATAATACTTTTTTGCCTTTATATTATGTATTCACAACACATGTTCTTCTAATATTAACAATGAATTAAGTATAGTCTCTGGGAAAAATCCCATGTTACTCCTCTTAAACACTGTTATTATAAATCACGGCTATTATAGCCTGGTTTTGTTTAGGAGTGTCCCTTATTTAAATACATTGGCTATCAATACTCAACAGGGGTATATATATTTAGGGCATTATTAGTGAGTATAGAAGGCAATTAAGGTAGAATAAAAGAGGTGGAAAAATTTGGTACATACCTTTTTTGATTCTATGATGTCTTCCACTTCCATGATTTCGCTGAAGGTTGTTTACAAGTGGGGGGAAGAGGGAGGGAGAGTGGGGGGTGTTTAGACGCAGGAAAATAAGTTTGGATAACCCGGGTTAATATTAATAACATATATATAAATGTATACATATATTATTTTGAATTAGGGCGCATTTTTGTGGGGGGGAAGGGTAAAACTATTGTGGCAGGGTTAACGGGGTGTGGAACCTTTTCGGTCGTGTGACCATCATTGGAACTTTATCGGAAATGAGTGTAGGGTTATGTCAGGGCAAAGTTGCAACTGCCAAATAAGGGCATTAGTTGTCGCTACATGGCCGGAGGCGTGGCTTAAGTTATAGGTTCTGGATCGTCCAACATTCGGAAATTAGGTAGGGGCGGTGGATGTTGATAGAATTTTCATCGCATTTTATGGCAATAGTTTCGGATATTCTTAGCATTATTTCGTTGTCTTGTTTGTCTATGATTACGGCGTTGTCAATTTAGGGGATATGTTTTAGTTCAAGGGCGTGAGCTACAATCTCTGTCTTCCCTGTACTCTGTGTTTTATTTTTCTTTTTGTTGTTGCGATGTTTTTTTGTGTTCAGATATTCCGGAATAGGAATGTTGCAATCCCTGAAGTGCTCTTGTAATCTAGTCCATAAGAACCTAATTGTAGAGCCGGTGTAGGTGACGTCACAGTCCTCTTGACAAGGAAATTTGTAGACAACGTTGTGGAGTTCGAATATTTCTTTGTGTGTGAGAGATTTAGTGGGTTTTAAGAGAGTTGCTAATTTTTGGTTCGTGGTGAATACTAGCTTATAGTCCGTGTTTTTGAAAATGTATTTGTAGGCTTTGTATGTGTTTTGGATGTATGGCAATTTGATGACCATACGTGTCGGGAAGTCTGTTTTGGTTGTATTATTGTTAAGACGGGATTTTGCCGTGTTGTTCGCGTAATTTATTAGATTTGTGCGGTAGTTGCGATTTTTAAAAACCTGTGTTAAGAAAATTGCTGTTGGTTGAGAATTTGTAAGCACTGATAAATTGTGATAGGATGACTGATTTTTTGACGGAATATGGGAGGTATGAATTGAAATGGAGGTAGTTTCCGATATGTGTGGGTTTGTGGAATATCTTTGTAGATATATTGTTATTGCTTTTGATTAATGTCAGGTTTAAGAACTTGATGGATTTTGTTCTGTTCTGTTTCCATGGTGAATTGTAGTCTGTTGCTATAATCGTTGAGGGATGTTTGTAAGGTGGAGATGTGTGAGGGTTTGCCAATGCATAGAACAGCGCTTCCCAGACTGGGGGCCGTAGGTTTTGTAGAGGGCGGACCGTGAAATAATGAAAACAAATTTAAAATGTTTTAAGACTAAGTAGAATATTTTTATTTTAAAAGAAACGTATTTAACTTTTATTATTTATTATTTCTTTTTTCTTATTTTTTATATTTTAATGGAAAAATTCATACATTGGTGTTGGTTCACAAACTTTGCTTCCTGCGTATTTCGGCGCTTAATGAATATTAGTAAATATTGCTTATTCATATATTTCATTTCAAAGCAGTGGTTAATTGTATTTACTTCGAATGCTCTCCAGGGAAGCTCCAAAACTTCCTGTCCCTTTCTGTTGATATTGACTTTATATACATATCAAAACTCGTTTTATATTATCACTGTCATTCGAGCTAGTTTTCTGTTACCAATAAAAGTTTCACATATACTTCACACATGAAAAAAAGCTTAAACAAGTTCATGTTTGGAGATAGTAACTTGCTTGTAGTGGTAAACAACACCCTCCCTAACAGCCACTATACTGCAGAGGCTATAAAAACAAGTACTTTTATTATGCCAATGAATAAGGTATGAGGAGTCTGGGATAAAAACACACTAATTAATGAATCACGTGTCCCCTCATACAGAAACTATGCTGTATAGACTGAAACAAAACCACATGTTGCATGGGCAAACACAGTATCTAACTAAAAACTATTGTTATTAATTAGATGTGTGTGAGTTCGATTGCCCAAGGCAGCAATAAAATTCAACCGAACGTGTTAAAACTAAGTAATATATATATATATATATATATATATATATATATATATAATGAATGTTATGGCAGTTTCACATATGGAATTCGGTTGAAGAGAGTTAGCATTTCAACTCAATTGTCAGCTATGCTTTTATCTTTCGGTTGCGCGATCTTTTGTTAATACCGCACCAATCATATGCACGTTTTAATAACCTGCCTTTGCTGTCTATTTCGCTTTAGGCTTAATTACCGTAAAGGGAGAACAGTCCCAAAAGAGAAATTCCTGGTCCGGGGATTCCCTTATTCAGGTAATATTCACTAATTTCATGTTATCAGTCTGTGGTGTGCCAGTATCGGTAAGTGGTGATATTATTTGATCTTTTCTACGTTAAAAAATTTAACCCTGAGATGGATAAGTGGCTGATAATAAAAATAAAAAATCCCGCGAACAATTAGAAGAAGCAGAAACAGACCTAAAAAAAAAGGACAGTATTTCATATTTTACCAGAACAGCCCGCATCGTCTTCAGAACCAAACGGTAAGAGGCAAACAATGTAATATATGCATTTGATTTTTGCAATATTCGCTGTGTATGTTTTATACTGAATAAAAATACAATAAATATTATAATAATATATCTCTCTATTACGATTTTTTTTCGAGGGGGGCCGTGAAATATTTTAATTTTTGCAAAGGGGGTCCTGACATCCAGAAGTTTGAGAAGCATTGGCATAGAATATCGTCTACGTATCTGCCATAAAAGGTGGTGCCGGGGGGGGGGGGGATAGTAGAAGTGATTCAATGTGTGCCATGAATAATTCTGCTAGATGTCCACTGATGTTTTGGCCCATTGGGAGACCGAAAATTTGAACATATAAGGAGTTGTTGAATTTAAAGAAGTTGGCGGATATTGTGAGTTTGATCAAGCTAATGATGTCATTTGGTGTTAATTTTGTGCGTGCGCGCGTGTGTGTGTAGGGTCCTCAGTGAGAAATGTGTGTACGATGTCTAATGTTCTGGGGAGATCCACGTTGGTCTATAAAGAAATTGCATCTAGTGAGGTGAGGATATCATCATGGGATGGAGTAGTGTTATTTATTTTCCAGAATAAGTCGTCCGTATTTTTGATCATACAGAAAGACGTTGTTAGTAGCGGTTTGATGAGTTTGGCAACAAATTTAGATAAAGGAGCTGTGGTGGTGTTCTTGTAGGAGACTATGGGTCGTATCGGATAACCGTCCTTGTGGGGTTTGATGTTCCCGAACATATAGGGGTGCGTGTAGTGCGGGGGGTTGTGTGTCTCATTTGTGATTTTATCTATTTTGTTATGACTTTTTAAGGTATGTAGGGTGCTGTTAATTTGTTTTATGAGGTAGGGGGTAGGATCATTGTGGATTTTTTGGTAGGTGTGTTGGTGGTTTAAAACGGCCATAATTTTGTTGTGGTAATCGGTTTTGTTGATGATAACTACAGTGTCTCCTTTGTCAGCTTTTGTAATCATGATATCTGGGTTCTTCCTTAAAGATAATAGGGCTCTATGTAAGTTGGGAGTAATGTTGGATTTTACTATTATTTTGCTATTTATAATGTTTATTTTTTGGAATATTGTGTCTCTGTTTGGGTCATTTTCAAGTTTCGCTTGGAGTTCAATGATGATGTCTTTTTTCGGTACGTATTTAGGGGATATCGCGAAGTTAAGTCCTTTGTTCAGGATGGTGATTTCGTCGGGTGCGATGTGACAGATTTTTGATGGAGTTGTCAAGTGTGGGTTGTGGGGCGGTGGTATCTGAAAGATTGGGAACAGTATATGTTATGTATTTTGTGCCTGTTAAGGCAAACCATTTTTTTGTGTCGAGCTTCAGTTAACAGCGCGTAGTCGTTGATGTGTGTTTGGGTACTTTCGGAGAGACTTGCCCACTCATTTGGGGACAATAAGGTTTTTAATCTACAATAAGTTTAGTTTAATCCTTTATCCAAGTGTGAGCAAACAAAGTCTGTGCCTGAAAGTATCTTCAGGACTGGGGTAAGGTAGTGCAACACCAGGAAACTCGTTGCAAAGGTGGAGAAAGCTCTCATTACTCCAATCGCAGTATCTCCCATAATGCAAAGCACATCTCCTTGCGGATATGTGTAATGCTATGCAGTAGTCGTCGCATAGTTATGCAGAAGTCGAAACCGGTATGGGTAGTGGCCCTTGCCTTAATGCATAGCATTACACATATCCGCAAGGAGATGTGCTTTGCATTATGGGAGATACTGAGATAGGAGTAATGAGAGCTTTCTCTACCTTTGCACCGAGTTTCCTGGTGTTGCACTACCTTACCCCAGTCCTAAAGATACTTTCAGGCGCAAACTTTGTTTGCTCACACTTGGATAAAGGATTAAACTAAACTTATTATAGTCTAACCAAGTGAAAAATAAACTCTCAACGTTTTTAATCTACGTTTTGTATTGTGGATGTATGAATAAGCCTGATTTTTCTTTCTGAATCTATCATGTATGGCCTGCTTTATGAGTGCACGTGAAGCTCGGTAGCAAATTTTTTTATTCCCGGGAATGGCGCGGTTACCGCGAACTGTAGCAAAGTTTGGCGTGATGTTGTGATGTAGGCAGTTTTTGAGGAATGTTATGTGCATTTTTTGCGCGGTGCATGTGAGGATGGTTTTCTGGTAGGTTATTTTTGTGTTGGTTATACATTCATTGAAAGTATTGCGTGAGCCTATGAACTAGCCTAGTTTTAGGAGCGTGTGCTGAAACGATTTTATTATAAACGTGTATTTTGTGTCACGGAGGGGGGGAAAGAAGGGGGAGGGTATGAGTAGACAGCCAATGGTTGAAGGGTTTTATGGTTACAAACACAATATAAATTAAGCATAGTTTCTGGGAAAAATCCCATGTTACTCCTCTTAAACACTATTATTATAATCACGGCTATTAGAGCCTGTTTTTGTTTAGAAATGTCCCTTATTTAACACAACCCCCCACACTACACGCACCTCCTATATGTTCGGGAACATCAAAACCCACAAGGAAGGTTATCCGATACGACCCAAAGTCTCCTACAAGAACACCACCACAGCTCCTTTATCTGAATTTGTTGCCAAACTCATCAAACCACTACTAACAACGTCTTTCTGTATGATCAAAAATACGGACGACTTATTCTGGAAAATAAATACAACTACTCCATCCTATGATGACATCCTCACCTCACTAGATGCAACTTATTTATACACCGACGTGGATGTCCCCAGAACATTAGACATCGTACACACTTCTCGCTGAGGACTACACACACGCACAAAATTAACACCAAACGACATCATTAGCTTGATCAAACTCACAATATCCGCCAACTTCTTTAAATTCAACAACTCCTTATATGAATTAAAGGGATAAAATCCCTTATTCTTTTTCAGCCAGTATGCTGGCTGAAAAAGAATAAGGGATTTTTATCACCTTAATTTAACAACTTCGCCAGAAAAAATAGCCGTTTGGCTTTTCTTCTTAAACTCCTTATGTTAAAATTTTCGGCCTCCCAATTGGCCAAAGCATCAGTGGACATCTAGCAGAATTATTCCTGGCACACATTGAATCACTTCTACTCCACCCATCCCTCTCCCCCCGGCATCACTTTTTATGGCAGATACGTAGACGATATTCTATTCATTGGCAAACCCTCACACATCTCCACCTTACAAACATTCCTCAACGATTATAGCAACAGACTACAATTCACCATGGAAACAGAACAGAACAAAATCCCTCAAGTTCTTAAACCTGACATTAATCAAAAGCAATAACAATATATCTACAAAGATATTCCACAAACCCACACATATCGGAAACTACCTCCATTTCAATTCATACCTCCCATATTCCGTCAAAAAATCAGTCATCCTATCACAATTTATCAGTGATTACAAATTCTCAACCAACAGCAATTATCTTAACACGGAATTAAAGCATGTAACACAGGTTTTTAAAAATCGCAACTACCCCACGCATCTAATAAATTACGCGAACAACACGGCAAAATCTCGTCTTAACAATAATTCAACCAAAACAAACTTCTCGACACGTATGGTCATCAAATTGCCATACATCCAAAACACATACAAAGCCTACAAATACATTTTCAAAAACACGGACTATAAGCTAGTATTCACCGCGAACCAAAAATTAGCAACTCTCCTAATACCTAAAAAATCTCTTACACACAAAGAAATATTCGAACTCCACAACGTTGTCTACAAATTTCCTTGTCAAGAGGACTGTGCCGTCAACTACACCGGCTCTACGATTAGGTTCTTATGGACTAGATTACAAGAGCACTTCAGGGATTGCAATATTCCCATTCCGGAATTTCTGAACACAAAAAAACATCGCAACACCAAAAAGAAAAATAAAACACAGAGTACAGGGAAGACTGAGATTGCAGCTCACGCCCTTGAACTAAAACATATCCCCCAAATTGGCAACGCCGTAATCATAGACAAACAAGACAACGAAACTATTGCCATAAAATGCGATGAAAATTCTATCAACGTCCACCGCCCCTACCTAATTTCCGAATGTTGGACGATCCAGAACCTATAACTTAAACCACGCCTCCTGCCATGTAGAGATAACTAATACCCTTATTTGGAAGTTGCAACTTTGCCCTGACATAATCCTACACTCATTTCCGACAAAGTTCCGATGATGGTCACACGACCGAAACGGTTCCACACCCCGTTAACCCTGCCCCAGTTGCCACAATAGTTTTACCCTTCCTCCCCTTCCCCCCCACAAAAATGCGCCCTAATTCAAAATAATATATGTATACATTTAAATATATATTATTATTATTATTAACCCGGGTTATCCAAACTTATTTTCCCGCGTCTAAACACCCCCCGCTTGTAAACAACCTTCAGCGAGATGATGAAAGTGGAAGACATCGTAGAATCAAAAAAGGTACGTACCAAATTTTTCCACCTCTTTTATTCTACCTTAATTGCCTTCTTTTATTCTACCTTAATTGCCTATATATATATATATATATATATATATATATATATATATATATATATATCCTGTTGAGTATTGATAGCCAATGTATTTATATAAGGGACACTCCTAAACAAAAACAGCCTATAATAGCCGTGATTATAATAATTAACAATGAAGATTAAATAGAATTTTTTTTTTTAAAGTTTGAGAAAGAGTGATTATACATACAAATATCAGCATTTGCTTATAAGATTACTTGTAGATGAGTGAGGGAACTTAATCCCACCTACTTCGAAGCTTGGGTTAGCTTTTATGAAGAGAGTCGGATTTAGCCTTCACTATTTGTGTTGTTGCTACTGTTTATGTATGGGATGCTAGTGATTTGTGATGTGTATATTAGTGTTAATGGTTTCTTAGCTTTGTTGGTATATTTTACAGAGTTCGTTTTTTAATGTTCTGTAGTTATCTATGTGTTTGAATTTTCTTGGTAGGATGTTGAGTTGCGTGGGTATCTGATGTGATCTCACAAAAGAACCGTATGAGTTATTGAAGGGTGTAGGGATGTAGAGGGTTGTTGTAGGTCGTGTTATACGATATGTGTCTCTGTTGTTTCGATAGGTGATGTTGGATTAATTCCTTGTTAATGTCATGTAGTGCTTCAGGTTTTTAATGCTCAGAATTCTGTGTATCGCCATGTGCTTGTCAGATATTGGTTGTTGTCGGGTGTAAGGTCTCCAGATTACTGTTGACACGATTTTTCTGTGTAATGTTTCTAATTTTGTTAGGTGGCTGTTTGATCTATTTGCATAGACTGTTATTCCGTATCTGAGTAGGGATTCGCAGATACCGTGATATAGGAGTTTTTTTTTTTTATGTTGGGTGGAATAATGTCTTTAACTTGGAAGAGTTTTGCTGCGATGATCCGGAGTTTGGTGTGTAGGTATTCTATATGTTTTGTCCATTTAAGGTGGGAATCTATATAGAGACCGAGGTATTTTGCGTGTGTTACAGGTTTGATTTCGGAACATTGGCAGGTATTTTTGTTTTTAATGCAGCGGTATGTGCGACAATGTATCTGTAGTGATGCAGGGCGTATGATCCTTGGGTTGTGTATTATCAACATCTGCGTTTTGGTGCCGTTGATTAGAATTGCGTTTTGGTGGAAGTATGTTGTGATTTCGTTTAGATCTTGTTGTGCTTTGAAGAGAGCTGTGTTGTCTGTGTAGATTGCTAGTAGTGCTATGTCATCTGCGTATTGAAATATGACTTCTTATGGATATGTTATGAACATCGTTAATGTATATGTTGAATAGAGTGGGTTAATATGGCACCTTGAGGTACACCGTGTTTTACTTGTATACTCCGACTGTGACATGTACCTATTTTTGTTACTTGTGTTCTGTTTGAGAGGTAGTTCTTGAACCATGTATGCGGTGTTCCTCTTATACCTATTGAGTATAGTTTGGTGAGTAGTATGTCATGTTCAAGTGTGTCAAATGCTTTGGTTAGGTCCAGCAGTATAAGGACGGCGCACTTGTTTTTGTCGAGAGCTTTGTTTATTGTGTCGGCGATGTCTTCTAATAACGTAATGGTGATTTTTGTTTTCTGAAAGCCATATAGGTTTTGTGAGATGATGTTGTACTTCTGTAAATAGTTCTGTAGTCTGGTGTGTGTTATTGTTTCTAGAATTTTTGAGATGACTTGTAGTGCAGCTATTGGTCTGTAGTTCTGAGTATCGTTTCTTTTGCCGTGTTTGTATATTGGCGTAATTACTGCAGTTTATAATTGTTATGGAATAATGCCTGTGTCGAATAGTATGTTCACGAGTTTCAAAAGTATTGGATTTATTTTTTCAAAGTGTGTTATAAGGTCTGTGAGTCTTATTTTGTCTATTCCTGTAGTGGTCTTTGGTTTTAGCTGTAGGATTGCTTCTTTCAGTTCTTTTTGGGTGGAAAATACATCGTTTGTTGTTGACTTTGTGTTGGTAGTTTTTTGTTGATTGTTGGTAGTTTGTCTTTTTTGAGTTGTATGATGTTGTTTGTGAAAGCATGGTTGAATGAGTCTGCTAGTTCCTCTTGGTTTGTGTTCCTGACCGAAGCTTTTTGCAATAAAATCTTGTGGTGAAGTTTTCTTTTTTCGGGTTACTAATGCATTGAGTGTAGCCCATGTTTGCTTAATGTTGTCGTTATATTCCATGAATTTTTGGAAGTAGTAGCATCTTTTTGCCCTACGAATTTTTGTTGTTAGTTTATTTCTTGTGTTTTTGTATAAGGTTTGTAAATGTGTGTTACTGGGTGATTTTAAGTTTTTTCCATAGATTTTGTTTTACAGTAATAGTATTTAGTATGTCGTCATTTATCCATGGATTGTTGTCTGTTTGTCGCCGCGTTTGTGTAGGTTTTATTGCTTTTTTGTATATTTCTGTGAACTTTAGTTGAAAATTCTCGTATAATGTTACAGGATCGTTTGTTTTAAGTGGGAAATTCCAGTCTGTATTTTTTACTTGGTTATCGACAATACTCTTTAGTATGATCGAGTTTTGTCGACTTTTGTGGTGGTGGGGGGGAGGGGGGGGAGGAAACGTAATAGAACGAAATTGAGACAAAGTAGAGATCGGCAATTTTTACATTAATTACTGATGATGTACTGTATATTTATGGATGGGAGCCCGTATGTCGATATGATCAATGCATGATTGTGTTAGTGAGTTATTGAGTATTTCTTCTCAATATGTTTTTCTGTCAAGAAACGTATAATAGCTGATTTGGGTAATTTATATTCCTTGAGGTCATAGGTAATAATAATAATAATAATAAAGAATTGATTTCAATGTAAACAACTCAAAATCATAATGCTTTTTATATTTAATATAATTTAAATGTGTTTTATTTATATTTATAAATTAGCCGTTCGTGTCTTGAATTTAATTATTATCCTTAAGAAATAACCAAAATTCGCCTTTTCTCCCTTAGATACGTGTTCCCTTTTTATAGGGCGTCACATATGTGGTTATATACTTTTGGATGGATAGTGACTGCCGTTGTTGGCTATCTAGCAAGTCTTATAACAGGTGAAATCAAGCAACTTCCATTCTTAATGATTTATTTTTTGAACTCGAAACGTTTGTCTTCATTTTTAGTTATTCGAGTCATGATATCGATTTTGTGAAATGTGTTTAGTTTTGTTGGGATTAAACTAAGATTAAAATAGTAAAGTTAAAGGATAAATTTAAATAATTTCTTAAAAACATAATATATTTTCTTGTTTGTGTTTTTTTTTTTTTTTAAATATGAATTTGTGTTTAATTTTAGGACCCAATAAAGAGGTGGCACCCGAGCTGTTGAGCCCAGCAGTGAGGAAGTGGTTTACGTCAGACAAACAAGCAAAGTTTAGTCAAGATCAGGTTGGATTCCTTTCTCATTTCCCCTTTATGCATGTGCAAAGTATACTGTGCGTTTTATCACTTCGATTATTATAAAATATATGTTTTTTTTTACCAATTTACATGATCTTCTTAAATGTGAACATCTCTATTATACGCATATATTTTATATAAACAATAAATAAAATGTTTTCATTTTGTTTCAGGATTTGAAAGAAATGGAAGGACTGAAATTGACAAAAAAAATTACCTTCTAAAACCGTCAATAGCCTTCTCTCAATCATGGAGTCTACTGCCTCCTGCCTGTGATGTAATGAATACCGTAAAAGGATATGTTGATAATAAAATGGAATTGTTTTTAGTAAAACGAGTACGATCTTCCTTTGTATGACATTATACACATAAGCATGCCATGCATTCATTATAATTCAATTTCAGAAGCTACTCTGAATAAATAATTAAATATTAAAGATATCCTCAAACATAATGAAATTCTCCTTGGTAATACGTTGCTAATAATCTTTTCCAAGAACCAGCTAAAAATAAACAGAAATTTGCCTCCGAAAGATGATAATCTGAAGGATGAATGAGAAGTGCTGTCAACACCTGAGTGACTGCAAAAAGAAGTTCCTTGTTTATGTTGATCATAAACAAGGAACTACAGCTAAGGAAAGAGAAGTATTAGATAACACATAACGAAGTACAAATTGCAGGAACTCCATTTTCTGCCATTTCATGTGGACGGAAAGATAAGAAAGAAGGTGCAGTGGTAACAACACGATGTTGTTCATGATCCATCAAAATAATGCAGTGATTGTCCTGGACACGTTTTACTTGACATTTACTGTAATCTTGATTTCTGTAGAGGAGGCTGAAAGACGCTATCTACTAGAACATCTTTTCCTATTAAGTCCGCTTTCCTCTACTGAATATTAATTCTAAATGCGACAACATTACCAAAGGGAAAGCATGTTAACAGAACCTTCGTTGTCAGGAACTGTTAAAAGACATAATCCCTGTCCAAAAAGAAACCGAAGTTTTCAAAAATAGAAGAAACTATTGGCGCGACCTGTTGTATATTTTTGTTGTCGAAAGCGGCAACCCTCATTAGTGTTGTGTCAACTGTTTATTTATTTCATTAGAAGCCGAGTTATAGTGCCAAGAGTGACAGTGTTTTGACGGACGATCGTCGTCACGATATTCATGCCATACGTGACGAATTCTCGCCATCAATCGCTTCAAAACTTCGAGATAAAACTCACCATTGACCGTTTGACCAGGTGGAACGAATTCTTTGTGGATAATGCCCTTGGAATCGTAGAAACAAATCAGCATTTTCTTTACTTTTGACTGCTCCAAGCGACTTTTTTTTCGAATGCCCCTCTTCTGGTGGTCTCCACTCAGCACTCTGGCGCTTTGTTTCGGGCTCATACTCAAAACACCACGTTTCGTCACCAGTAGCGATCGTTTCAAGGATGTTTGAGTCCTTACAAGCGGTTTTAATGATGTCCTTGCAGTGTTCAATTCGATTCATTTTTGGTCGTCGATCAACTTGTGGAGAACAAATCACGAATTCAATTTACGAAGGCCCAAACTCTCGATCAAAATATTATGCACAGTTGATTTTGGAATCCACAATTCATCTTCCATCAATCTCACGGACGATTTCGGGTTTTGTTTGATGAAATCACGCACTTTTTGGATGTTAACTTCGCTCAGTCCAGTTTTTGGAAAGTCCGGATTTTCGTCGTTCTCAAGCGTCTCACGACCACCTTGAAATCACCTAAACCACTCGTAAACTTGAGTATGGGATAAGCATTCATCACCGTATGTTTTGTGAAATATTTGATGCGTTTCGGTAAAACGTTTACGAAGTTTAACACAAAAGTCAATCGCAGCTCTCTCTTTTTTTTTGAAACTCATTTTTCGACCGTTCGTCAAAACACACTATCACTCTTGGCACTATAACTCAGCTTCTAATGAAACAAATATCATAAACAGCTGATACAACACTAATGAAGGTTGCCGATTTCAACAACTAAAAGATACAACAGGTGGCTTCCATTTTGTTTCTTCTTTTTTCGAAAAGTTCGGTTTCGTTTTGGACAGAGGGTGTAGTAACATTACCTTATTGGCTCGGATATTGGTCCTAGGACATTGAATATTTTTGTGAAATGATGAAATTAGATACTTTTGACAGAATCCAAAGCCAGCATCTGATGGAACTTAAAAAACTATAAGGTACGAGTATGATACCTGTGGAGTGGTTTTTCGAAATCTTATCAGTACCGAGGATATTTTATTTAAGTGTCTATTTTATTTTCTTTAATCTCATATATGTGTATTATAACGTAATCTTTGTATGGTAATAGTTTAAGATAAGTGAACGAAAAATAAAAATAAAAATAAAAACTTTTAGAGATATATATGGATAAATTCAAAGGATAAATTTAAACAGTATACTACATGTGGTTTCGATATTGTGTAAGAGATTAGTATAAAATCTCAGAGTAACCGTAGCTTAGTTGATATTGACGATATCCTTTAGCTGGAAAGATCTGGGTTCGAGTTATGAGACCGGATAACTCACTGAAAGTCACGTGTCCGGTCTTATACGGAGGTAGATGGTTTCCCTTCAGAAAACTTGAGCTTTCATTCCCGCAAAAACAGGCAAATCGGACAGAAGAGCACATGTAATAATACACTATACAGATAGGTTTTGACTAAAATAGCTCTTTGAGCCTAACACGCAAATGAAAATCGAAAAGGGGTAATTAGCTATAACTTTATGTGCAAGCTCTGTTGTTTGATGCCGATAATATTTTTGATTGTTATTAAGGTTTGGATTTTATATTTGACTATTGTTGCTGTGCATCCCATTCTCGCAGTTTCCTGTTCTGTTGATATTTTTACATTCATGCTATTCCAAAGTAAGAAAAAGAGAGAAATTTTAGCACTAAATTATTGTTTTATTATACTTCGAGCTTTAAACAAAACGTAGAAATTCATTAACAGTTGAATTATTTACCTTGAAAATTTTCAAGTAATATGCATTCACTAGTGGTATTCTGTCACTATTTCACTATTTTAAAGATATTTCCTTTTTTTTTCTTTTTTTTTTGCTTCTCTTTCTTTAGCTTTTGTATATGAATACTATTCTGTAGTTAACTGCAAGTCTAGTCATCGATTTGTTGATCCCATTGCACAGCATTCGCCATCCTTATTCGACCAATCGTCGCTCACGAAGCGTGCATTTTCAAAATTAGCAGAAATTATGTAATTCGTTCGCCAAACTGTTCACGTGCAGAAAACAAGGATTTCTGCATGTGAACTTATTCGAATATACAATACACAATATCGAATATACTCTTACAAAATTTCTTGAATAAATAAATCATAAACATTATGTAAAGTAGTCTAAATATTTCTCATTCGCTTGGGAGTCATTTAACATCTGAACAACTGTAAAATTCCGAACATTTTGTATAATACTCCTGAGCTTCCCTATAAATATTGTCGATTCTGTGCAGAATACACTGATTCAGGATTCCGATCTCATATTATTCGGTTATCTGAATAGGTTTCCCGTAGATATTGCTGTCGCTTCTGGTTATCATTAATAATTTCTCAAGTTTCCTGTGTAACACTCAAACAAATCAGTTACTGTCCGTTAATAATGCAACTATTAAATCAAATATAACTTTGTCATTCACTTCATTATATGGATACTCTTTGAGACAATGTATCTTCGTGTGTGTATTGTAAATATATAGCGTACAAAATCTGCAGGGCAGTGAAATCTCATATCGATTGCCGTAGCCTGCCATTTAGGATTTTTCCTCACTGTCACTGTACTTCAGCTACTTATAGCAAAAAATTCTATAGGCTAATTTTTTTTACTTGTTTGGAATTACCATTATAATTTTGTGTTGATCCTAAACTGTCTTTCTGGTACTTCGGAGCTCTACACATATACACTATGTTGTAAAACGTCAATAGACATTTTTGTATGGAATATTATATTAGAAGACAACTATGTTCTATAGCAAAATATGATGCACTCCAGTTAGTCACGCTGTGCTTGCTTTATACAAACAATAGCTGAACTCAATAAACGATCGATATTTGGGACGAAAACATCCCCAAGAAACAATCGACAAACACTCTAAAATTTGACAGGAAAACGAATGAAGAAAGAAAAATTGATTCTTTCACTAGAAGTTCAGTGTTTTGTGAAGATTTTCCCCCAAAATACTGCGCACTAAATCCCCATCTTTGAGTTGAGTGAAAAGGAATCTGTTGGAACACCCGCTCCAAGCGATCCTCGGGTTCAACTTGCAACATTCGCTGTGATTCCAAACTCAACAAATCAGATAGACTGTGGTTATGAGGGATAGTAGGAAAACTTCTATTTTTTTTCTTCCAGAGACTACCAGCGTGGTACCTTGAGGTCAATGGCGTGAGAATGCTTTATCTTCGGGTGCCAAGGGAGCCTACGAATTAAAATCCCTCGGTATCCGTAAATTTCAACTCCGAATGCTATACAGATATTGTGCGCTAATGCCTTATCGATATTATACTATGCTTTTATGGCTATTCTAAAACCAATGCGGTTTATCAAGCTATACTGCAAGAAATGATGTAGTCACGAGGTTTGAGGAAACAGCATGATAAAGGTTAGTTAGTACAGTCACGATCGATATTAACTTAAGAACGTCTTTGAGGAAGCTTAAAACGTCGATTATGGGAAAGTATTGATGTAATTTGGTTGAGAAACGAGACAAAATACCAATGTTTATTTATCCAAATTTAGGCAAAAGTCTATCTTAGAGGATGACATCGGTCCAACGATGCAGTGAGATTCGCAAATAAATAAATAAGAATATTCGCGTAAGATGTAATTTTTACTTCATTAATGCATGTTTGTTATCCATATCTCCAAACTTATCAATTGTAAACTACTTTAATAATTTGCATTAAAAATATGCAGTAACATATTTTTACTGTTAGGGTAAATTTACACGTGCAATCGCCTTCAGCAACGGTTTATAGAATTTCGAGGAATTTATGTAACTTTAAGGGCAGAATTAGATAGAAGTAATGGCTGAATGATAGATTAGTAAATGTACAATGATTGTTTTGTAACGTTTTTGTAAAAAAAAAAAAAAAAATTCTTAGCACATCCAGTTTTAATGTGGATGTGCTAAGAATTTTTTAAAATATTTTTATTAATTTTACATCGTTTAAATATTTTTTTAGATTTGGTTTTATTTTTTACTTATTTAGTTATATTTAATTTAACTTGATATTTAATTTGGCAGTGTCGAACATGTTGGCATTGTTATGTATGTTGTGAATAAATACGTGTAGAAAAAATAAAATAAAACAATAAATAAAAATAAAACAAAATAATGGTGAGAAATCAACGAAAGGAAAAATATGAATAAATATTCCATTTTGATGTGGACAATGAATTTCGAGCCTGAGCCATTTGGCTGGAAAATCCCTTTTATGACACGAGTTACCTTTATTGTTTAGATAGCTTTCGTAATTTTCTAATGTGTTTCAGGAAAAATGCCATAATTCTAAATAATTGGATCAGTAACAGCCCATAGTTACGACAAAATAAAGTGATTTGTTGGTTAATCGTACAATTTAAAATTTACTATCCGTGGTCGAAATGTATAAATTAGTGGTTGTAATTCAATTTGCATCCTTATAATTTTATATAATGACCACCGCAGTATTAACTATTTATAATTCTTTTTAACTTTTTATAATTCTCTTCTGCTTTTCATGAATATCCTATGAGAAAATAGCACGTACAGGAAACAACTAAGCGCGCAGTAGAAAACAAACTCGGTACAACTCTGATGGTTTCATTTCATCGGACTGCTAGGAACCTTTCTGCTTCATTAATATGCATTGCAATTTCCTTGAGCAGTTGAATTAAATTGCATCGTCTCTGTTTATTTTAAAAGCGCCAAGAAAAATCAATGCACTTTTTTTTTCTTTTTTTTTTTTCCCGATGGTGATGGAGTCTCGATGTGAGACTTCTTACCTGAGATTTCTTATCTGAGACTACTTACCTAGAAAATAATACTTTTACTTGTAGCTTTTTTTTTATCCAATCGATGTCATTATTTGACTTCACTGCCTCGTAGTAGAAAGTTTATTTATTTTTCTGCTGTATTTAACTCTGATATTCGAAATAACTCGTTTATGATTAGACAGCAATTGTTTGAGAACCAAACTTTTATCCACGAGGTTTTTATTATTGAAGCATTTCACTAAAAGCAATCTCGATATAATTTTGGCCATTTTGACATCGAATTAATTATATTAAAAGCCCCTTTTGCTTCAATAAATTAAGTTTTGTTTATAATAATTATATAAAAGTCAAGTATATATTAAATTTAAGGATTTAAATTTAAAAAATAAATTGTTTGCATTTTTATGTGTGGTATTATTTAGTATAAAAACACCTTTTCTAGAGAAGATAATTCCATTATGTATAATATTCTTACCCAAGACAAAACAAAAGAACATCAACAACATCCCATAGCTGTTATTACAACCTGATCTGACGAAAATAACGCGCACAAAATTTGATTATTCTTCGCAGAGTCCAGATGTCAACCCAATAAAACACTGGACGAAGTAAAAAGTGGATTGTTTGTTCAAAGAACTTCCAGCAACATCACAGCTAACTCATATAAACTGGTAAACGTCATGTCTAGAAGGAATATGATCAAGGTCTACAGAAGGGTCCACAAACTAGTGTGTGTGTGTGTGTGTGTGTGTGTGTGTGTGTGTGTGTCCAACAGATTTCCTTAAAATTTATTCATTTGATGAATATTTCAATAAAATTAAGCACGAGGATTATTTACTGATACACATGCATAAGATATTAGCCAGTAGATCACCTGATGAATTAAATACTGTATTATATCCATTCATCTTTATCTCCATTTTTTGAAAAGAAAATACATCCATCCAAAGTTAATTGGTGGTATGATGGCGGACTTCCATTATATTTCCACCTTCCCTCAAAAATAAATCGGTAATTTCGGAAAGAAATGCGAATGTGTAGCAATAAGGCAAAGAATCTTAGGGGTGCTTAGCACCGTTGGAAACCGTTTCCTGTAGGGTCACGAGAACCCATCTTACATTTGTAATGCGGTCAAAACGTAATTCTCCACTTCACTATAGTGAGGTGGAGAATTTACATATAGTGAAGTGGATATTTTTTCTGTAGGTATAATATCAATTCATCTTACTAAGTATTATGAAGGAGAATTTATAAATGAACTTTTACTGCATTAGTCCTTAGCATTAACTACTTTATTAATGGTAATAATAATAGTTTGATTTATTATTGCCTGTTTGAGTTAGTTTACTCTATTCAGAAAGTTCAAAACAAAGAAATGTATGATTTGAAAATTAAAACGTTCCCTTTATTGGCATTCACTATATAAAAGTAAAAGAATTTGTCTAACTTATCAATGCTGATAGAATATATAAAATATGAGTGAAACATATGACAAATAATAATATTATTGTTATATGTAGGCAGCTCCAGAGAATTAGAGACTTACTGGGGGAGGTGCCTAGAAAGTGTGTGTGCTTTACAGTCTTCTTGAACACATACTTACTTGGCTTCCCGAAATGACACTGCGTTCTGTTGTAGTTGACCACAAGCTGCAAGGCTTCCCCACCTCCTGTATCTATACTGTAAGAACCTCAAAAAAGACACGTTCCTTCAGTGTTTCTTCATATACAAAGTTCCACAATCCAGACATATTTTAAATAAGCGGTGCCGAATCTTTTCCATCCTCTCCTCATCATCATGTAACCCATGTGATCATTTCTGAGCACAGGGGATTCCCTCCCTTATCATCCATCCTGACTTTGCATCATCCGCATATGATTCATTGTTACCTCTACCACCTCTATTTTTAAATCTGATACATCTGTTTTCGGAGAATTAAATTGATCTTATCAAATTGATTACTTAATAACTGGGCTACCTTCGAGTGTATTTGACACTCTTCTGCCACATGAAAATTACTAACGTTACTTATTTGCTCACCACCAACCGAAAGAATTTTCTCAGATTTCGTTTAAGCTGTTCAGTTAACATCTTTTCATAGTTTGATTTCACCTTCAACCAAAAATAAAACTCCGTAACCCCTTTCACCAACTGGAAGCAAAACAGTTTCGCCTGTTATTACCAGATCTAATATTCTTAAACAAAGACCTTCTTCCATCACGTGCTACCTAAGGATGTAGTCCCCGAGTAATTCCATAAATTCTCTTTCCCTTCCTCTTGTATGATTTCTCCTTTGGTCCATATTCCCATAGTTAAAATCACCTGTTGTGATACTCCGTGTATTCATAGTTTGCATTTGCCTGTGTAGTTCCGAGTTGTCCTTAGTTGACCCTGGTCTATAGTAGTACCCACCCAACTATGCATTTTGTCCACCAAACTTCTGCTTCATACCAGACAGCCACAAGACAAGCCTTGCGTTTGGCTACTCCAACTATCACAGTCTTTCTCAATCTCTACTAGATTTAGTTAGCTGTAATCCATCAATAATCATTAGCAATGTTCCTCATACCTTCTTATTTTGTCTGTCTTCTCTGAATACAGTCTCCATCATACTCTATTCTGTAAGGATAGACTCTTCTTTTAACAGGATTAAAATGGCAATAATATTCGGTTCATTTTCATTTACTACTGCTACGAATTCTTCTCGTTCATTCCAGGCTTCTGATATCCAACTAATACTCTGATTAGAATTCAAAAAACTCATATCCCGTCTTAAAAGTCACACTCCAAATTTGTAGCTACGCGTTTTTTCTTAGTATGACAATTTCGATAGCTGTTAAAATACCATTTTACTAGCTCCCATCTAACACCGGCACCCTTAGCCCAACCAAACACAAACCATTAACTCAACTACTTCCTTCGAGACATCGCTGCATCCCCATCACTCATACTGCTGGTTGGAACGAATCACACCACCCACCATACCTATTCTCAAAGCATATACTCGGAAACCTAGCATCTAATTCTCGTTTTTCTGCATGGACAAAATCCCTCCTCCACCCAGCAGAAATCTGCCCAGCTTCTTGCTACCATTCTCGCTCCGATGTTAAACCATCCTCAGAACACAGCGGTTTCCTTACCGTTAAATGTATCCTATAGATCCATACACATGATCTCGCATTCTACATTTGCTTACTATTTTGCCACTCATAGGCTTTCGTCTCGGGTCCTTGCTATCATACCCGAGCAATATGCTAACAACTACACCCTTATCTATTTGAAACTTCACAATTTCTAACAACACTACCATATTCTGTGCTACATCATTTACAAGACCATGCATATTATTCGTTCCAACCAGCAGTATCAATTGATCTGTACCTCCTCCTCTCCCCGTATCCTCAGTTACTCATAAAGAGGGATTCTTCATCCTTGACAGTTGAATTCCCCAAACAACACTTTCTCTCTCTCTCTCTCTCTCTCTCTCTCTCTCTCTCTCTCTCTCTCTCTCTCTCTCTCTCTCTCTCTCCAGTCCTTTTGCTACAATCAATCATTCCAATTTCCCATTTATTATTGGCATCTTTCATTTTCAGCTGTCAGTCTTTCTTCTAATTGCTGTAACGTATCCTGCACTGACATTAATTCACTTCTCAGGCTCCTTTCCGACAGTTCTGCCTCTACTTTATAAACACTTGATTAATTCCAAAAGCCATTCTAGGCAAAGGCCTCGAATGGCTTTTGGAATTAATTTTTTATTATCTCCAACCTTCCCCAGTTGATTAGAATCTCAACCTGAAGGTGAGGGAAAATGATAATATCAATCCACAAAGTGTCGTCTTGAAGTGCAAATAGTCAGGAGAAATATCTTCGATTAGAAATATCCTGATCTGATAAAAATAATGAATCATATCAAATATTCTCAATGGAGCTTCAAATGATGATTCCGGTTGGTTGGTTGGTTTTGGTGATCTTAGCAAATCCCACACAAATGTTGTGAAAAAAACCTACATGCATTATGAACTGAATAACGTAACTTCTTCTGAGCGACATGTGAACCTTGTAGTTAAAGTTCCTGGTCACGTAATTCATGATAAATTAGCGCAGTGATAGCACCCACTCCAGATGTATCTGAATACGTCGTAAAGGAACCAATACGTATGTCATGTTTAGGATCAGCAAAAGTGAAACAGGACATCTTTTAAAGAAGACAGGATGCAAGGTTTGATGTCTTGTATTATAATTTGAGTACTACAGCTGGATGTGACTTACGTGGTTGAAGAAAGAGGAATTAATACTTGACTCTCCAGATGACCTTAGCCCGCCCACGGTACTGGATGGGCTAAGGAATCTGTGAACACTTAGATGCCTGCTTTCACACGCTAAAATAATATCTATAATATCAATTACTAAAAAGTAATTGATAAGAACTAATTAAAATATTGATTTGGTGATTGTTTCGTTTCATACAGATGTGCCAATTTCCTATCTTTTATAAATTAATTACAGTTGTTCACTAAGTTAAAGAAAGTACTGATCAATTGTAAAATTCGAATTTATTTCTATATATGTTAAGACAACAAATAGTCTTCGAACTCTAATACTATATTTTCAATGACCATAATAATTTTATTATCACGCTCATATGAATTAGGCTTAGGAAGATACAATGAAAATTTCCTAAACCTATGAAATAAACATACCAGATTGATGAGTTTATTCACCAAAATTCCTAAGACGTTTGTAATCACTAATATTCAGATTTAGCATACCGTAATTTATTAATATAAATTACAACATATGAACCGAAAAATACACGATATTAACTAAAGCATCGCCTATCGTAGAAAACATTAAACAGTATAAAACATAGCAGAATATGGAGAACAGAAGATTAAAAAAAATACGCTAGAAATAAAAAAGTAGCAATTATAAAAAATTTTGACAGTTGAAAATAATAACTGTAGTAGAAGAGACGAAAAAATAATAAAAGTTGAAATACATTGCTTTCAAAAAATGCTGCAATATATACGAATATCTTAAAACAACCGATAGATGGCGCCTCTTGAAAAACGGCAAGTTGATCT
This sequence comes from Typopeltis vanoorti, assembly GCF_054136105.1. NCBI lineage: Eukaryota > Metazoa > Arthropoda > Arachnida > Uropygi > Thelyphonidae > Typopeltis > Typopeltis vanoorti. Next base: position 77,527,707 of record NC_143554.1, on the reverse strand, counting down.
AACAGATGGGTGAAACTATTTCCATATTAAAATTCTATTATTACATTATTGCTGAAGAAGAATTTTGCTAGTTCTTAAAACTTTTCAGTTTAATAAATGAATCAGTTTATGATATCTTCTTTCTTTCTCTTTTATTCCTATGTAGTGGTTATTGTTGGAACCATTAAATAAATTTCCCAAAAAAAGATTCGTGCAGTCGTTTTCTGATACGTGTGTTCTCTCCGACCATCGAAACATCTTTGTGATAGAAGACAGCAGCAGACACTTCAATAACAGTAATATCGATCTTGTCTCATCTCGTTTAGCGTATGAATGACACACGTTGCCTTTTTTTGTTAGGCAGGTTTCAAAACTTTACTACGATTGTGACTGCTTTTTTTTATATTTCCTACTTTCCCTCACTAGGTACAATTCGTTCCTGATTTTTCTAAGATGTATATATTTGATGTAGGAGGTCCAGAAGTGAGCAACCTTTGCTATGCGGAACAAAAATGACAAATGCAGTTTTTGAAACCCATCTGATGAATGGTTAGAGAAAACAGCTGCCCTGGTAGAGTTTGTTCCATCAATCAAAAGTTTCCAACTTTCAAAGTTTGCAATTGCAAACATATTTCTCTCCATTCCAAATATAGAATATTTTATATAATATATAATATAGTATAGTATAGCATTCGTTTCATTGACATATTAGTTAACTTATTATTAAGTCACATATCGCATGATAACTTAGTACCTTACTTCCTATAATCTCTACAACTTTTCTTATATAGATATATATGTATAACAAAAAATGGTGTATTTGATTTTCAGCATTAAGTTTGAAAAATAATCAAAAAATATTAAATTAATTTATTTTGAATGCTATAAATAATTGAGTTCATAATTTTTTATACTCTGTTATAAAAATAAATAAACTATTAATAAAATTAAATAACACTCAATCTTTAAATTACTTAAGCTCAGTCAATTTATAAATATTCATTTTATTAAGGTATTATAAAAAGGTATACACCAATTTATGGCTTAAATTCATTATGATTATTAATTATTTATATAATCAGTTTCACATCTGGGATGTAAATTGTAAAGCTAGTTGTTCTTAAAAAATATTATTTAGTTTCGAAAGATTGCTTTCTGGGATTGTAATAAATAATAATATGTTTAATTATAATAATAATAGTATACTATGTATATCAAAGTTTATTATTAAATTACAGCGTATTTACATGCAATTAAAACGTTATTATTACCCCTTTTTTGAGATAAAATACGAGATAATATTATATTTTATGTTTTTGTCTTTTTTTTTGTCATCGCTGCACTGAAACTTTTGTTTTTTATTTTATTTTATTATTTTTTTTTATTCTGGTGGCGTTTCGATTTATCTGTTCATATGTATGTGTATAGATACACATATATAAAATTATATATAACTGCATTTTTTACCTGATTAGTGTATAGAAGCATGTGCCCAGAGACACACCCACTGCTCATTCGCTTTAAACTTAACCTTTTTTGAAGAGGAGTAAGGGTATTGGACAGAGCGTCGTGTTTGCCGCCTTGTATTGGTGTGTGAGATAATAATAATAATATGAAATTTGGAATGTCTTCTTCTTAAAGGAGTAATTTTCTTAAAATTAAACCAAACAAATATTCGATAAGCAGCTGTAGTTTACAAGATTCGTACGTCTACATTTGCTAATTTTACTCGTAGAAAAGATTAAAGAAATTATCAATATTTTAGGATAATACGAATACGAAGGAGATGTTTCTGTAGTAAATGATGTATTCATTGCGATAGCGCCCCCCCCCAAAAAAAGATGTATTTCTCAAATGAAAAAATAATAATAAAAAAAATAGAAACATCGTAGAAAACTCTTCAAGGTTTCGGAACCATTTCCTGACCTCTGCTTTGACCTTTGTTTTCAAAATGGATAACCTTGAAATTTGTGTACAGTTTAGGAAATAACCAGAAGTTTATTGGAACCAAGCTCGAGCTATATGGAGAATGTTCCAGAGGCTCTCCTATGGAGCATTCTCCATAGAAACTGAAAAGAAAATCAAAGAAATCGAATTATTTTTTCCTTATTTCAGTAACAGTGATACTTGTTAACTCTTTAATATTCTGACATTTAGAAACATTACTCAGCATCGCGCTACGATCAGTAATCCAATGCATAGTTCTAAATGTTGGTTCTAAATTTCTCAATCCTTATGGTAACTTAATCATCCCCCCCCCCCCCCCTCCTTTCCGCATACGTTAGCAGTCGTAGCCTTTATAATAGGTTCCTGACACGCGATGGGTGTCGTGCAGTGAATCACTTTCGTATATTGAAATAGTATAATAGTAATCATGTCCGCTACTTCCAGATCTTTAAATTTTACCCAAAACTGAGATGACTAGGCAACCTTTTTTGTAAAGATTGCATTATACCTAATTTAAATATAATTTCTACAGTCGGATCAACAGATTTCATATATGCGTACACAGGAAACGATAAACAAAGTAAGATGTTCGAATATTTGGTGAAATCATTTAAAAGGACTTGTTTCAGTTCCAAAGGCAATTGTAGTTAAGCTAATAATATTAATAAGCGCAATTATAACAATATTCTATTTATATTTATTAGAAATAATAATGTAACTTATATTTTATTTAATAATTACTTAAAAAATTTAAAAATATTAAAATAGTTCTAAAATTATTAAAAAAACATTCTACACACCTTTAGTTATTTAATAGAATAATAATAGAATTGCTTTATAAATTTTTTGTATATCACTTGAATTCTGATCCAACGTTTTGCTGGCATAATGGCGGTTGCTAAGTGTTTATATATGTGATCAGTGATTTAAATAGTCGTTATGATTTTATGAAGAAAAATTTATTTTGTAAAATATTTGCTACTGATGCTGGTAGATCGATTTGATCTACGGGATATATGTGATCAGTGATTTAAATAGTCGTTATGATTTTCTGAAGAAAAATTTATTTTGTAAAATATTTGCTACTGATGCTGGTAGATCGATTTGATCTACGGGATATTTACATTGGGCTCTAGGTCCCACTTCTCAAACTTTATTCTAATAGAGTTGTTGCCTTCTATCAATCATGACAAAATCTCTCAATGAAGGCATATTTGAAGAAGTTTACAGAGAATTCCTAAGATTTGGAAAACTTTTGAGCGACAACTGGCCAGGGAAAGTAAAGCTGTTAGATACATTCCCCCCTACAGCAGTCACAGAAGATAGGATGGATGATTCTAATGAAGGAAGTATGTTGACTGAACCAGAATCAAGTCACTCCACGAATACAGAGAATGCTGCATCTCAGGATAATACTCCGCAGTTTTTGGAAACCAACACAGAATTTCAAACAGTCAAAAAGAAAAGGAAAATCTCCTCTACTGCAGATACACCCAAAACAGTGGAGATAGAACCAGATAATGTAATTAAAGAAAGGGTACCCTCAGTCGTCCTAAGGGCCAAGGAGCACTGGACGTCCGTTGCATCCACACTGAAATCTTCAGATATCACCTTCATTAAAGCCACAAACACAGAAGAAGGGATTCGCATACAACCTAAAACATCATCAGATTACAGAAAAATGACCAAACTTCTAGACAACAACAATTTGCCATATCACACTTTTGCACTCAACAGTGAAAAAAATTTAAAAGTGGTGTTAAGGGGAGCAACTGAAACATTACAAATAGAAGACCTCACTGCAGACCTCCAACTTAAGGGATTTAGCCCAATTAAAGTCAGCCGAATGCGGAGAGCTGATAAAACACCCTATCCCCTAATTCTAGTGGAAATAAGCAAAGACCAAAAACATATATACAATCTCCAAACCATCTGTGATCTAGTCATAAAAGTTGAGGCATTGAAACATAAATCAACTACAACCCAGTGCCATAGATGCCAGAAGATTGGGCATGCCCAACGATGCTGCAAGGCTGAATTTCGTTGCGTTAAATGTGGTGGCAAACATGCATCAAATGAATGCCATAAACCTCGTACACTTCCAGCAAAGTGTGCAAACTGCGGAGGACCACACCCTGCAAACTATAGGGGCTGTATAGCATTTCCTCAAAACCAAAAATTACAACTCAAAACCAGTAAACCTCTTCAAGAACAAGCGTCTTCCCATCAAACCATAGTCTCCACAATGGATGGAAGATCGTATGCTGAAGTTACAAGATCAACCTTCCAAAAAGACCCAAAACCAAAGCAGTCACAGCAAAGCAACAAACCTATCCTACTGAACATAACAAGCCACTTAGGTGAAATGCTTGCTGAACTCCAACAAACCAACCCAACTCAAGAAGCCAAAGATATCATCTTAAGGCATACACAATCACTCTTTATGGAAATTCTTAATGGATAAATCTAAAAGAAAACCGAAATCATTACAAATTGTTTCATGGAATGCAAATGGTTTATCTATCAAATTACAGGAGCTGCAGGAGTTTGCAGCAGAAACTCAAGCAGACATCATCCTCATAAATGAAACACATCTTCGTCCAAGTAACAAAATCAGAATCAATAGTTAAGTACTTACCGTACAGACAGATGCTTTGCTAGAGGTGGAGGCACTGCCATCTTTGTGAAAAGTAACATAAAACATAATTCAATAGCAGAACCCCAAACAGAACACATGGAAACTACAGGAATAGAAATACATATGGAAAACACAAGCAGCATTACGATATATGCAGCCTACAACCCCCCAAATAAAAAACTCCTTGAATCTGACTTAGAGGTGATACTAAATACAGGCAGAGCAGTGATTATAGCCGGAGATCTTAATGTCAAACACTCAGTCTGGAACAGCAGAAACTCAAATATTAATGGAAGAATACTCAACTCTTACACCACTTCAAGAAATATAACAGTAATAGGACCCACTGAACCCACACATTATGGAGCTACCGGTCGTCCTGATGTACTAGATATAGCTATATTAAAAAACATAGCGCACAGCTATCAGATACAAGCAATCAACGACTTAAGTTCTGATCATAACCCCATCATATTAAAACTAGGCACCATACAAGATATAACAGAAAACACCACCACATTTATAAATTGGAAACAACTTCCCTCAGCCTTCCAGGAAAACCTTGGTCCAATACCGCATATAACATCTGCTGAAGATGTAGAAAAAGCAGTGAAGACTCTTGAAAAACAACTGCTGACAGCTATAACGCAGGTAACAAATATAAACAAATGTACACCATCAAATAAACTTCCACAGGATATAAAACGTCTTATCCAAGAGAAAAACAGATTAAGAAGACAATATCAGAGAACAATGGACTCAGCGGATAAACAAGCAGTCAATAGAGCAACAAACCAGGTTCGATATGCCCTAAAGGACCACCGTAACCAACTCTGGAATAACAAAATTCTCCAATTAAACACAGAGGATCAATCAATATGGAAAATGATGAAATCACTCCGTTCAAAGCGTTTTACATTTCCTCCAATCCAAGGTGAATCTAATGTTGTCTACAGCGACGAGGAAAAAGCTGAAGCATTTGCTGACAGTTTAGAAAAACAATGCAGCCCCAATTATATCAATACAGATATAAATTTCATAAGAAAAATTCACACCCAAGTGGGTAAAATAACTCAAAATGCCTCATTCCAATCCAATAACAAATCCGTGTCACCAACAGAAGTATATGAGATTTTAAGAAAACTAAATAGCAAAAAGGCTCCAGGTCCAGATGGAATAACAAATAAGGTACTCAAGTTACTTCCTCGCAAAGGGGTTATGCATCTAGTAGCCATAATTAATGTCATCTTCCGGCTAAATTATTTCCCACAACGATGGAAAATTGCCGACGTTTTCCTAATTCCCAAACCTGGGAAAAATACACAGTTTCCTGAAAATTACAGACCAGTCAGCCTTCTTTCATGCATAGGTAAGATAGCTGAACGTGCTATTCTCACACGGCTTCAAGGGGCAACAGATATCAACCATATAATTCAAGATGAACAATTCGGCTTTAGGAAATATCACTCCACAACGCTACAAATTTACAGAGTTATCGAACATATAACCCAAGGGTATGAATGGCACCAACACTCTGGCGCAGTTGTCTTAGACATCACTCAGGCATTTGATAGAGTGTGGCATCATGGACTAATTTTTAAACTACACGAAGTTGGTATTCCATTGCCACTGGTGCTACTTATCAAATCATATCTACACAACAGAAAATTTAAAATAAAACTCAACGGTATCAGATCCACAGAGAGGAGAATCACGGCCGGAGTACCTCAAGGCTCTCTACTATCTCCCCTACTCTTCTCCATATACATGGCAGATCTCCCCAAACTGTCTCCAGCTATCACCGCTCTGTATGCCGACGATACAATCATTATAGCCAGATCCCTCCATCCACACCTGGCCACAATCAAGCTGCAGAGAGCAGTCAATGAATTGGAGGATTGGTACACTAAGTGGCGTATCGCAATTAATCCAAACAAAAGCTCTGCAGTACTTTTCACCAGACGTAAAGCAGAATCGAATACAAGCATACAAATGTTTGGTAAAATCATCCCTTGGCGCAATTCTACCAAATATCTGGGAATTCATCTTGATAGACGTCTAAACTTCAAGTCACATATGGATAGTGTTGCCACTAAGGCAAGTCAGACTATAGCACAGCTATATCCACTTTTGAACAGGAACAGCTTCCTAAGCATAAGCAACAAAATCCTACTTTTCAAATCGGTAATCAGACCGCAACTAACTTATGCCTCTCCAACCTGGGGTCACACGACTAAAAGCAACATCAACAGACTTCAGATAATACAGAATAAATGCCTAAGAATGGCATTTAATGCCCCATGGTTCATCAGAAACATCCAGTTACATCAAGAAGCCAATCTTCCAGATATTAAGACCTACATGACAAGCATTGCAGAGAAATTCTTCACAATCACGGATAATCACCCAAATCAGTTAGTTCGACAGGCAGCGGACTACAAGCCCTCAGATCGTTTCAAACATAAAAAACCGAAATCCTCCATCGCAAGAGAAAGCTGATACAGCCTCAATGCTCACAATGAGCGGGTAAATTACCCACAATAATCTCATCACCCACAATCTAAAATCCAGATGAAGGGATAAAGAGTCAAGGACGCAGTCCATCAACCAATTAAGTTCAAGTTCAAGTGTATGTCACTTATTATGTATATGTATTTTTTACATAATGTTTTCTAAACATATTAGACAATATCAAACAATCTTTTTTTACAGTGTAGCAGTACAGAATCTTTGTAAGACAGGTTCCATACTGTGCTCTTATTAATCGGTGATTCGTAAGTATTTTCAATAGTTTATTTTATTGGATTTAATTGATATCAGATATTTTAACGTTAATTATCATCCATATTAACTTGTACAATGATTAAATACTACTATTTAACATTATCGAATGGTAAAGCAGACTCACAAGAAAAGAGTGAGAAATTGTCTTTCTTCTCTCTCCCCATAATTGCGAGACATGGAGTCCAAGCCGAAAAATTCCTGCCAAGTCGATAACAAAGGAAAAATGTATCCCCAAAACATCTGTCTACCATGAGCAAGGCATACAAAATATGTCAAGACCGAACACGGTAGTCATATCACGTTATCAGGGGGGTCAATAGCATGCACCGTAGCTATATCTCAGGCTGTGCACCAAGTCGCGTGTAACATTTGTCACGTACTTCAGTTAGATTAGCCAAGCGATATTTCCATTGTTAAAACGGTTATTGTGTTCGTACAGCTGAGCTTCTAAAATCTCGTTTATATGATCGATGATGGCTTCTTGACCCATTTATTTCTCCTCAGATCGTCGTACAATTTCTTTTTTCTTCTTCTTTACAGACCATACCAGTTCTGCAATAAAATATTACCACGTACGATGAAGCGTCGATATGTAGAAATCCTATGTTTGGACTACGATCCCATGAAAAACTTGTTAATGTCTGCCAAGGGAGATCTTCTACTGAACCATGCCAATTGTTCGGAACTGCACTTTAAGCCATTTTGGTTTCCTCTAGGATTTAATGTTATTAAAGTACCAAGTTATGTTCGCAATAAACGGATAATTGCTCTGTGATTGTTCCAGAACTCAATAAAGGTGACGATTACGGGGTTTGCACTATTTTTAGCCATGCAGTATGCGTTTAATAAAATTATGAACTTAAGATGAAAAAACCACGCGAAGGAAAATAGATATTTAAATATCGGTAAATTTCAAATTCATTACGTTAACAATAAAAGGATTGAGTCAATTTATACGTGTGTTATGACGCTTTTGTCATTAACAATACAGCACGTGCACAGGAATGATATTTTCAACAATTACTTTTGGCATACGACAATAATGCTAGGATCATTGTTCTAATCACATACAGAATGCAAAGTTGTTTTTGCACTTATATTAGTTTATGCTATCGAATATCAAACTTAGCTAAGGGCACTTTATTGGAAAACATTCTTATTGCAAATGAAGTTGTCATTGACATCGAAACTGGTAAGTTAATGTGCTGCCATCTTGTGTCGTTCAGACTAACTATACTTTCGTAGAGAAATGTATTCGTGTAACATCTAATGAATTAATAAAAATTAATTCCCAATAACTTGTGTAACTCTGAACTACATAATTGTGAATTATTACTGTGATTGTTATTTTAAAAAATAGCAAAAAAAACTATGTTATCATCATTATTATTGAAATCTTATTATATGTAGCACTTAGTGCTGAACCTTGTAAAATAATATACTGAATGTTACTCAAGTTGATAATTGTATACATGTAAATATTAGAGAGATCAGTAAAAAAAAATTATTATAAAAAGATTATTATTATTATTATTATTATTATTATTATTATTATTTGACACCTCCAGGGAGTCCAAGGACTCATCGAGGGAGGGCACATACTCTATAATTCAGTTTCCACTTTCAAACACCGACTGACTGCAACTGCACAACGCCATCTACCGCCGGCCACATGAATTTACACGAACAATACTGTCATTGCAATATTCCCATTCTGATATCAAGCTACAAACGGGGGAAAAAATGATTGTAGCAATAAGCAAATTTTCTACGATTGAAATAACTTTAAGTGCTACACAAACACACCTCGGAAAGTGAAAATATCGTGAAAAGAGAACGTGAAAGCCAATTAAGATGCTTACAAACTCCACAATACGAAACTACCAACGTGCTATAAATTCACGCAGAACTTACTTAATCTCGTTTCGCGTAGTAATTAAGTTACTCGCCTTTGCTCACTAACCTATAATTGCATGCCTTTAAAATCTTCACAGCAAACTGCATAAACTGGCTTTCTCGCCTTTTCTTCACAATCTGAAGACGAAATCCTCGTGAAGACTAGCACGCAGTTATTTGTTTGCTGGATTGTTGTGCATATTACAGATATTTCGTTCTTATTCTGTTCTGTGCATTCCTATATTCATATTTATATTACATTTCAATATTTAATTGATGTACCATTGTATTGTTTTGAATATTTTTTTCCGTAATTTAGATGAATGTACAAACGGTTTTTTTTTTTTTTTTTCAAGAAGGTTCAAATATGCCTCCGTATCAATATCAACGTGTATAACCTCGCTTATAAAATTTTATATGAATTATTCAGTTAGGTTTATATATATTTTATTTTTCAATTTGTAGAATTTAGTTAGCATTAGCAACAGCGAGCTTGTTGAGGGAAAAAAAATTAACAATGGGAATAATAGTCTACATAATCCAAGGAACAACCAACAATGAAAATAGCCTTTTATCGTGCTCCAGGTGACGATAACTCTTGATTGTTTATATTAAAAACTGAAAATTGTATTGTCAGGTAAACTACGAAAGCGTATAAAAAAACCTTCCCTGGAGAAAATGTGTATTAACTGCCTATTGAATTTATAAGCAGCGTTTAAAAATTAATCAGGAGAGCCGTAGTTGAAATTTGAATTTCGAATTATTAATCGCTCCAATATTTCAACTGTACGTCTTTGTATAGTTGAAATTTTGGAGCCATCAATAACTCGATAAAAGATATGTAAAATCCAAAATATTGCATTTTATCACTTTTTTGAGATATAAAATCCTTATTGCTATTTGTAATATTTGGATCATGAATAATAAATGTCGAATTTGGATCTGGACTCCAAACTCCATATATGGTTTCCAAAATATTAATTCCTCTTCCTAAGCCAAAACATTAATAAAATGTTTAGCCAAAAAATAGCGGGGCCCTTTTACATCAAGACCGTAAGTCATTGGGATACGGGAAAGCTCACAGTATAAAATTGAGTGTTTAAACAAACCAAGATTTGCATTTATTTGATATTATGAAGAGAATTATTAATGTTATTGTACGTTAATATTAATGATACATTAAGATAAATGCGTTTCTGAAATTCTCTTATATAGTAAATGTAGTTTATATGCTAGAGCTTCGATAAGATTTTCTATTTTTTTACCCGATTTATCAAACGGAACTTATATCTTCTAAGATCTGCTTCTTCTTTTTTTTTCTATTGAAGTTTTCTTTTTTCATTTAGTCAACGATACATTTTGACTGGCATTACTTTCTTAAACCTCTATTTCTTTTATTCTTTTCTTGTCTTCAAAAACTGTTTGTTGGGTTTTTTTGTAGTATCTCCTCTGTCAATATTTCACACGTTCTCTTCTGGCCAAACGATATACTTCCATCTCCTTTATTACATTTTTTCCTTCATTTCTCTCAGCGTTTGGTATAGTACCACTGAAATATTTCAAAAACATTCCTTTTGGAAAAACATTAATTTCATGATAGAATGTTTTGGCCACCAAGCAAAGGTTTTCTCTTACACTGTAAGATGCGTTAGCGGAAATAGCAACTTTCATGGAGAAAAAAATGTGCATTATTAAGTTAAATCGATATCGTTTTGTAATATCAACAATGGATAAGAAACACGATAGAAATAAAAACGTGTGCTTGATCAGTTTTTGAAATCAACAATGAAAATTACTTCGATGTAAAGTGTTAAATCAATAATTTAACAATTATTGATATTAGCTATAATCGGCAAACGATTGTTCTAATTGTTTGTTGATTTCAGTTGCAACTATACATTTTTGCTTTTTATTTTATATATTTGGAATTAAAGAGTAATTGTTGTGTGAGTTTATTTGTTTATAATCTTAAAATTAGAATATAAATTCCTAATAAAACTTTGTCTATCGAAATTATAGTTGCTAAAATTGAGCGTCTAGTTGAAATGATTTCAAATATTGGCTTATAGTTTATGATTATGTAATAAATCTCAGAAAACACAATTCTGTGGAGTAATAGTTGCAGAATCTTCATTTCCCATGCAAATAACCAAAATATAACGTTACCTCAAACGCCATTTTTTGAATATAGTTTTGATTCGTGACTATAAAATAAATCGCCGATTTGTTATAGCTGGTTATTTCCAAGAGACGAATTTTTGAGAGAAAATAAGAAGCTACTTTGCTCATTAAATAAAAAAAAACTAGGAACGTATGTATACACGCTGAATTGTCTTATGATATTCAGAGAGAGAGAGAGAAATTGAGAGAAACATTTTCTAGCAAACAATGTGTTCCACATCTGTATCGTTTCTGAAAGTTTCCACTGTTTTTGTTTATGCGAACGTTATTTTAAAATACAGACTTGAATCGAATGTGATTTCAATGGTTACACGATGGACCAAAAAAAAAAAAAAAAAGATTTTTTTATTTATTTTGCTTCCATTCTTACAAACATCTTTCCTCTTGGGCACGCACAGATAAATCTATGAAAAGTTTAAAATAAAATTTGCACTTGTTATTGCAATATACCCATTGTTGAGGACCATCAATTTTTTTTTTAAATGCAATAGGTTATCACCTATTCTTAAGAACAGTAAAGAATTCGTGTATTCAGATTAAGAAGTGTGAAAGCTTGACAAAATGAAAAGGAATGACATTTATATCTAGGATTAGCATCTCCAAATATACACCTTTACGTAATCTGAATGCATGACGTCATTATTGACAATCATATCATTGTTGTTTAGTTCCATTCTTAGCTACAAGCATTTTTGTTGGCGATCATAATCAGTAATTGTTGAAGCCAAAATAAATACGTCTGTTTTATCAATCAACCAAAATTCATTCTTGGAAAATTTAGAATCACTTACCCGTTTTAACAATGCCGATTTTCGTAAAAAAAAATATATTTATAATCGGGATATCAAAATGATATATGAAGTTTCTCTTAATATCAATTTCAAATAAATTAAGGTCATCATACATCAGTATTGGTCGGTTGGAGAGTGATATTATTTTAAGTTAGCGGTAGAAGGAGGAAACCATAATGTTACTGACCTAACCATTCGTAAATCATTATACGAACATTTGCCGAAAGGTCATAGTTCTAATGCATTTAACAAAATGTTGGAAGTATAGCGTGTTTTTTTTTTTTTTTTTTGACTAAATCTCTCAGTTAATGATCTGAATTTTCTATTATAAAAACAGTTTCCATCCGTTTTAATTCTGCAGAAAAGATAGAAAGATACTTATGATGTGGTACGAGAGAATTACGACTACATTCAACATAATGTAATTGTTCAAGTTATCAAAGTCTGGGCCATTAGCTAGGCACTGCTAAAGCAAAATATGTTTGTACGAAATCGTATCTTTCGGGCATTTATTTAGCCGATAGTAAATTGGGGAACTAGTTCTGTCTCGTATTAGATTTCCTCGAGTGGATGTACCTACACTAGAAAAAAAAAATGTAATTGGAGAATGCAATCGAAGAGAAGACTGTAGGGATCGTTGAGAGTAAGTTGCTGTATCGCGTTAAATGGAGTCTGCCACTCATCTAAACCGTGCTACGGGCAAGGCAATTACCACTACTCGATGCTGTCAATTGTGCGTAAATGTCTGTTGCAGTTTCTCTTTCGTCTGCCAGGAATTTGATGAACTTACGTGGCAGCTATAGACACAATAACTAGGGTTTCACTAGACCAGATAAGACATCTCCGTACTCACGCATTCGTGTGTGTGTGTGTGTGTGTGTGTGTGTGTGTGTGTGTGTGTGTGTGTGTGTGTGTGTGTGTGTGTGTGTGTGTGTGTGTGTGTGTGTGTGTGTGTGTGTGTGTGTGTGTGTGTGTGTGTGTGTGTTATGCAACTGTTTTACAGCTAAGTATTTCGTCAGCAATTTATATTAATAGAATCGAAGTAGGAAAATATTCTCCTTAGGTAAGATCCATCATTCTGTACGACTAGAAAAGATTTATCTCCATTGGATGAACACAAATAGAACTAAAAAAAGGGTGGAACACTGAAGTTGGCAACATTCCCAACCTGATTGGAAAGCCATCACCTGCGACGTGGATTAATAATTGCAAAACGCACGTGTATGGTTGATAAGATCTTTTTTTTTTTTTTTTTTTTTTCATTCCGTTCAAACTGTGTGCAGCTTATTTTCCAATACGCATTGGATTTCTATGAAGTTTACAAAAGAAGGTTTATTAGTCAATAAAATATGATAGTAAAGTTCTGAAGTTTTGAAAGACGTTATGTAGTTTCTTGGTCAATTGTGATGACGCTTTTTGCAAACACTTGTGATAATTTTTTTTTTTCAATTTCTTTCTTCATGAAATTAAATAAATATTCATCATCATCATCATCATCATCATCATGCATATCAAAATTTAGGCCTAGCATGGCCTGTTCCGGCCTTAGAAGTCATCGTTGAATCTTTTAAGAGGACGTCCTGGTTTTCTTTATAAAAAATAAATATTATTTACTGGAATATTATTTTCAAAACATCAAAATGCGTAATAAATGAAGTATGGATGAGCACAGCAAAATTATAAGAATATCTTTTCGTCAATAATTTTTAAAATGGAGATTAAAGGCAATACATGTAAAATGGAATCATATAAAATTCTTACACTCTATCAAGTGTACTTAATATCGAATCCATTGTTTGAAAACTACGTATTAGACTGTCTCTGTGAGAAAGTGTCAGTAGCCAAAATGTATTACTGTTATAGAAAAAATAAAATAAAATAATAGCAGATAAAAATCGAAATGGAACTAAAAAAAAAAAAAAAAAAACGAAAGAAATATACCAATGACATTTACAATGATAATTTGGTTATAATTTCGTAATTTGATCCCATAGCTGCATCTGTTAAGAACAAAGCTTATCATTTATCATTATACTTCATTTTTGAATTGGATTCCATGCTAATATGATGTAAATGATTTAAATTTATTGATCAACTGTTTGTTCGCAGAACGCTATTATTGTTTGTATTTAAAGTATTGTTTAAATAAAACAGTATTTGGCCATGAATAGCAACAACCGATCGAAAAATAAGAGCCGATTATAAATTCATCTGGTCAACAGATGCAACAATTGACTGTATATTTATTAATATATTGTTCAAAAATTCTGATCGAGATTATAACAATATGCACAACAATCTTTCCAGGCAGAACAAGTGGATTTATTTTTCTTTTTTTGCTATCCTGGTTGGTTGATTGAATTCTGGATTTCTATTGCATTTTCGTTGTTTGAATGTTTAAGACAACAATAATCTTCTGCCGGTTCCCGAATTAGCCGATCTCTAGCAAGAGCAAGCGATTTTTTTTTTTTCTCGGAGACTTTGGGATTTTCATCCCATAAATCCAAGAAAATCGACTGTACAATTGACATTGTTTCTGGCAATAATAATGCTGTTAGGGTTAGGTTAAACTTGTCTGCCTCTCTTCGCCGTATACGGTTTAAAAATTAGTGAGGGTTTGAGTTCGCTATCAATGGTTGGCTAAGATGTAATTCAACTCTCCCTTAGACACCAAAAGTTAAATACAGCTAAAACGATCTCACTTATTCCCTATTGGGAATAAAAGAGGTTAGGATAATTTTAATAGAAATGTGTGGGTTATGTTTAATATATATTCCAACTAAATTTCATCCAAATCAGTTCTGGGCCATCGCAGAGTATTTGTTGTTATTTTTATTACAATATACCACGAGCTTGGATGAAATTAGAACGAAAGATTAAAACATAATTAGAGTCAAAGGAGATAAAGAAGTGGGGAATTATTTTTGTAAAAAAAAAAAAAAAAACTGAAATATAAAAGTATGGATAAGAATCAAAAAATAAAAGCTCTACAAAATAAAATAAACAGAGCAAACTTATATATGTCTGGAGTCTGCGCATTACATAATGTTTCATCTTCGTGCAGAATTTCTTTAGTTCCGTACATTTTAGCATTACGTTTGTCATTACTCACATCACGAAATTTGATATAAAATTGAGGATTTGATCATCTGGACTTCCTGGGTTAAGTCTGTAATTATCTGACCATAAAAATTGTCACTTTATTTGCATACTTGATAGAGGTATTAAGCTGAAGTTCTGATGGAGATACAAACAGACAGACAGACAATAGATAAATAATCAAAACTTCTTGTTTGGATAGTGTGGAAGTATTTTCGAAAGACATACCAAATAACGCATCTATATAAAAGGAAATTTCGCAGCCCCTACGGACCGGACTGCAAACACTTGAAAATATTTGTATCCCTGAAGCTACAGAGAATGTTTAATGTATCGGTAAAAAATAATAATAAAAGACATTCGCTTTGTAGAATAAACAGTCTTCTCTTTTTTTTATGATTTCAGAAGAAATGTTTACATTGAGAAAGAACGCAGAGACGGATTTATATCAGAAAGAAATCGGACGACCAAATAAATGAAAACAACTTCATATGTGAAGTCTAATGTAAACAACAGATGGAAAAATATTCAAGATAATTCAAAGAGAATGATATGGCAACGAAAGAGATAAATCAGAATGCTAAAAGGGAAACAATGGACATCTGGGTTCCCAGAAGAAATAACGGAGTTTGTTATTTCACGGAAGTTTTTAGATTAATATTCAGAATCTGTTTACATTATCCATCCCATAAGATTAACGCAATTGTTACGAAGTGTTAGAAAGTATATAAAAGGAATGCATTTTATATATTAAATGTATTTGTTCACAGGTTTGTCTGTTTATCTGGTAGGAAAAATATCCGAGTTTTCTGGGGGAAAAAACTGACTCCTACCTGAGACTGGTTAGCTTGGTTTGTTTGTAAAAAGCCTAAACAAACATTTCGACCTTAATTTTGATTCCAATATTTTTTCAAGAAAACACGTTGTCGTTTAATATTTCTTTTTGGTAAGGAATCAAACACTTAATTTGTATATGACAAAGAAACAGAAGACTTCCATTGATAATTATCTTTACTGAGAAAACACACATATTTGAAGTTCCTGAAAACTCGCAGATTTTTCCGTACTTTCAGCTGAAGTGTCACATCTAAGAAAATGATTTCGTAACTTTCAAATGATGGTCATATACAAATAGAAATTGTTCTGGTTTCAATCCCCAAATGTGTTCTGATTCTTTTTCTCTTTCATCTCAGAGAAAAAGAATCAGTTGCGAAGTTATGAAGTATTTCCTGTCTGATTGAATACAATCTGCTGCTTTGGCGAAATGCATTTCACCACTTCCATATTATAGCGATAAGTTGGAGAGATGTGTCTGAAAAGACTTATTGTTTACAACAAACACATGAATATTTCCTCTGACAGATATACCTTGGGACAAACTTAGCGTATGGCATTTGGAATTTTAAGCAATAACTACCTTTTTAAAAAATATCCAAAGAATTCTTTTGTCTTTTACTATTTTGCAAATCGATTTTATTATAATTTTCGATTATAATTTACAATTTTGTATAAATGCGAAAATCCACATTCATATAAATATTACTGCTAAAATAAATTGTTATAATCTAGCAATGGTTGTTACATTGTTGTTCTCCAACAATAAGTAATATATTGTTGTTCAGCAACAATATCTATTACATTGTTGTTCGGCAATAATATACACTGCATTATTGTTTCGCAAGAATATCCAATACATTGTTGTTTCTCTAACAATAATTGCCATATTATTGTACCTAACACTATTTTTAAAATATACACATGACTGCAGAAATAACAACAATAACAAACCCAAACTGACAGGAAAGCAAATCTGATTTGGAATGAAAGATCGAGATTTGAGTAAAGTGACTGACATGCAATGGTAAATTAAAGAACAAAGAATTTATGAAATGGCAGTGAAAGATTTTCAACCAACGGGTAAACGACAAGTAAAAGATGGAAAAATGTACTTCAAGAAGTAAACACCAGAATGTATTTCCACAAAGAAGAAGAATCAAGATAGAAAGCAAAGCAACAAATGCCATGATGAATAAGACACTTCAGAAAATACAGTAAAGAAGGGGAAAAGAGCCTAGAAATAACCAGAAAAGTTTTCAGGAATTCAGTCTTCAAAGTTTATAAGACAGTTGTTAATCTAGTAAAAAAATCTAACCAAACTTATCATTATTAATTAATGATGTCCGAATTATTGACATTATTAATTCTTTTTTTTTACAATTAACTTAAGGAGCAGATATTCAAATGATGTTTATAATTAATGTTGGCGTGCCATAATGGAAAATTTCCAAAACATACCAGATGTGAAATATTATTTGTAATATTCTAACCCAACTGCTACTCGCTATACTTTAATCATTTCACTGACTTGAGTTTTCTGGTTGATTAGCTGATCCAAGGACAAAACAATTCAATGAATATTAAACTCATCTGTTTTCAATCGCATTTTCCTATAAATTGAGATGCCATCCTCATGTTTTCATCATCAGATTATGTTACCTACCATTGGATTTGGGGTGATGCACTTTTTAAGAATAAAAAAACAATTTTGATGCTTGCTCTATTGAGAGTACGTACATCCTACCGTAAGCTCCGTTGATTTTTGTTCGCAGTGTTGACCACGCTTGACGACTGGGACGTCCATACTAATGTGTTTCATTATTAAACAGAGGCATCTCGATACTGTTTTCAACAGTATCGAGATGCTGTTGAAGGTTTTGAGTACAGTCGTTTCTATTCAGCATTCGTCTGGGGAGCATAACTTCACACTTCTGTTTATATAGTCTTTCTAAGAGGCAATGACTTGGGTTTTGATTCATTGTATTCTGTGAATGAAAGAAATCGCACTACACAAGACAGGAATTCACAAGACCATGATATATTTATACTCTTGGTATTCTGTATAAATATATGCTTACCAAAGCGAGACGGATCACACGAACAAACAGTTTAGTAAACTCTTGAAGTGGACAATGAATCAAGCTTGTCTTTTGCAGAACAAAGGACGGAAGCTAACTTACATATTAATGGAGAGGTGATCGGTAAACTATAAGTTTAGAAATCCGAGCATGCTTTTCAAAGTACAGGACAGATACGGGATATGATGACCACAGCACTTTAGCATCTTTTCTCTGAGACGAT
This sequence comes from Typopeltis vanoorti, assembly GCF_054136105.1. NCBI lineage: Eukaryota > Metazoa > Arthropoda > Arachnida > Uropygi > Thelyphonidae > Typopeltis > Typopeltis vanoorti. The sequence goes on along the minus strand of NC_143554.1, from coordinate 77,509,254 downwards.
TGCTGTAACATTTCGATTTTTATACAAATAGTATCTATAAAAGTAAATGGTGTGTTTACTTAACTGACAGTTGACAAATAAGTTTTTCAATTATGTTTTTCTTTGACAGGTGCAAGAAAGGAAGATAATATTAGTCAAAATGTTCTAGATGACTGACCTTTCTTAGACTTCTGAAAATAACTTCAAATATAAAGTAAAAGGGAATAAAAAGAAATGATAGCTATTCCTATGATGGTGAAGATCTAATACTTTAAAAATCTAGAAATTTATAACAATTAAAATGAAATTAGACTTCCCTCTGAGGGAGAGCTTTAAGTTGAACAAAAGATGCAGTTCGTTCTCACTTTATTCGTTGTGTCCGCCTTCTTAATGTCAGCCTAAATTGGTCAATGTCAATTGTATCTTAATGAATGTCCCACTGAAAGAGACATTAAGGAAGTTTGTAGATCAGGTTTTGTGTCTTCAGTTATTAAAATTATTACTAGATGATTCTACTTGAAAGAAACTTTAAAAGCATACAGTATATTGCCATGATTACCCCAATCTTATCAGATCTTCGTTATCCAGCAATGGCTAATGTCGAGTAAAACGGTGTTGAAACTATCTCTTGGTGTAACTGGATTGGTGAACTTTGTAGATGATATGCTGTTCGGAACGAGAAATTGCATGAGTTTCTTCAAAAGATTAGTTCATTCCTTTCGAGATTGCCTTCACCTTAGAAATGGATCATGGTTTTCCATTATTATAAAAATCAAATGGATATTAAACCAGCATTATTTCAAAGCCGAATACAGAAACTATAAAAATTTCGTATGAAATTTGAGCAGAGAGCTTACAGGAATATACTCGTCGGCATTTACGAGTTGCCCTAGCCCAGGGGTGGCCAACCTTTTATAGTTCATACGTCAATTTTTTTCATTTTTTAGTTAAGATGCGCCATACAAACTTATACCACTTTTCAGCCCTTTTCAAATATGGTAATACGGATATATTTAACAGTTATGCATAAAATAATTTATTATATATATATATATATATATGGTAATATAGACACGTTTAGCAGTTTTAAATAAAAGGATTTCATATAAAGACAAGATAAACATGAATTATTTTATTGACTTTTGAAATTTCTTTGTTTTTGCTAAGCTTGTAATGTTTGGAGTTAAATCAGTTACAGAAAGCATCAAATAGTTTTTCAAATTTGAATCAGTCAGTCGCGACCGTAGTTTGTTCTTAATCATTTTCATTGATGAAAATGCTTGTTCGCATCTGTATGTAGTTCCAAAATGACAGATATAACTTTGAGCAAATTTTCTCAGCTCTGGAAAATGTCCCCAGGGCAACAATCGCCAGAAAGTAATTATATCAGAAGAATCTGGGAGTGGTGGAAGTTCATTAAATTTCATTTTCAATAAAGAATTGGTTTTGAGATCAATAAGTTCCATTTGTATGTTGCTAGGCGTCTTGACGATGCCTAGCAACATTATCGGTATATTCTGTAAAGTTGCTTTTATTCACTTTTAAATGTGGAAGACTCAAATCCGCGTTTTCTAACTGGGAGATGAGGAGTTTTAATTTCATTTTGAATGCATTGATGTCATTTATTAAGCTAGGAAACAATTTGTTCTTGCCCTGAAGTTTCAAATTTAGATCATTGAGGTGGCTGGTAACATCAACTAAAAATACTAAATCAAATAGCCATTTCTCTTCAGCAGGGCTTTTTCCTCATGCAGCTCATCCTTCTCTTCAAGAAAATTACGAACACTTTCTTTCAGCTTCCAAAATCTACTGAGAACTTGTCCTTTAGAAAACAAGCGCACCTCACAATGAAGGATGAGATCACCATATTCCATATCTAGCAGTTCACAATATTCTCTGAATTCTCTTCTGTTTAACCCTCTTGCTCTAATTTTATTCACATACTTTACAACTGGTATCATAACATGCTTCAAATTTCCACACAGAAATTCTTCATGCATAATACAGTGATACTTTAGTAGAGAACGACCTAAAAACCTTTCAAGTAAAGTTACAGTCCCAGAAACTCTACCTATCATTGACGGTGCTCCATCGGTGCAAACACTGATGAGCTTACTAGAATCTAGTTGTTGATTTTCTAGACATGACTTTACTTTGTCAAATATGTCTGACCCTCTGGTTTTTCCATGAAGTGACTCAAGACCGATAAGTTCTTCAAAGATGTTAAAATTACCATCAATTCCTCTTATAAAAATGCTTAATTGGGCTACATCACATATGTCGGCGGATTCGTCCAAGGCTAAAGAAAGCACAATCATGAACATGGTCTTTTAATTGCTCAGTAACATCATGAGAAAGTTCTTCGAAGCGTCTTGTAATTGTTTGCTTGGACAGAGCAATTTGGTTTACTTTTCTTACAACATTCTTACCACCAAGACATTTTGCAAAATTTTCGAGACAGGGCTTAACAACTTCCTCTCCATCAGAGAAAGGCTTGTTTTTTAGCCAACACAAAGGCAATTTCATAAGACGACTCCAGCATTGCCACACTTTCACAATTTCGTTTCACAAATATATTTTGTCTCTTTTTTATTTCTTCCTTTTTCTTAACCACCTATTCTTTACGGAACTCAGACCCAGGAACTAACTTCAGTTTTTCTTCTAATTGAACTTGATGTTTTCTATAGTGTCTGTTAAGATCATATCTTCTATTATCTGAGAGAGTGCTTTCACAAACAATGCACAAGGTTTTCCTGAAGGACCCGCAATAAATAAGAACTATTTTCCCACAGTTCATCAAACTGGCGTTTGCTATCACCTTCTGCTTTTCTTCTACTCATTTTCTTTTGCAAAGTAATGGGTAACTGACTGTAAAAAAATTATTTCAAAAAGTAAAGCTTATTATTAAATAATTTATTTAAATTATTTTATCATTTTAAATATTATGAACATTCAAAAACAGTTCTACAAGTTTAAGATAAGATTCCTGTTTTCATGAAGGCCTAATGCAGTTCTATAAGTTTAAAAATCGTATATATATATATATATATATACAGGGTGTTCGGGATAAATTTGACAGTTTCGTAAGGAAAAAGAAAATCTTCTTTGTATCTATTAAATTTAATGAATTGACAAAAAAACATTACAGGCAGAGTTAATTACAATACTATCAACAAGATTTACTCAAAATAACCACCATTAGCATCGATCACAGCTTCAATTCTGCTTCGGAACCTCGAACAAGCTGATGCTACAGTCTCCCTGGGAAGGGCCGCAAAAACTGTTTTAATTTTATCCATTAACTGGGCTTTTGTATTACTGGAAGTGCGATTGGTGTCTTTTTCAACTGCGCCCCATACAAAATAATCCATGGGGTTAAGGTCTGGGGAGTTTGGAGGCCAAACATTTGGACTGGTGAAGTCGTAGAAATTTTCAGACAACCATTTTTGACTTTTCCCACAGGTGTGGCAAGGGGCCGAATCCTGCTGCCATACATACGGCCTACCATTGGCTACCCTTGTTATCCAGGGCTTGACTACAGTTAGCAACTCCACGAACAAAGCCCGAATTCCAATGCCAGGGTTCTTCAACACCTGTTCCTGCAGATTTGCGAGGAATTCTGCTGTACGAACGCAATCAGATCGTCTGCTAGGGATCTTTCTTCTTGCTACATCCTCGTAGTCACCATTGCAAGTCTCTAGTTCATGCCTGATTGTTTTTACTGTATTCAGGGAGCATTGGGCAGCAGTCGTAATATCCTTATTTTGATGGCGGGCACGAATCATCATGATACAAGTTATTCTCTTCCATGATTCAGGTGGGTTCCAGCTATCCATCCTTTCTGACATCTTGTATATGAATGAAGAAGGGTCCAAACTTTTAAATGAAGAGAAGTGTGTGTTAATACATGTAACTTACGGAAAAATATAATTAATTATAAATATGTCAAATTTATCCCGAACACCCTGTATATATATTTTTTTTTTTTCATAGAGAGTTTTCTTCTCTCTCTCTCTCTCTCTCTCTCTCTCTCTCTCTCTCTCTCTCTCTCTCTCGTAATATATTATGTCCAATGAAATACGAGATCTCTTCCTGCCATAAAACAGTCGATCAACTGGCAATCACACACACAACCCAAACATCCTCATTACGAAAGCTTTGCTGATCATCAGCAAAGTTTTCGTAATGAGGATGTTTGGGTTGTGTGTGTGAAATTTAAATTTTAGGAAATTTCGAAATTTAAATTTTATAAATAAATCTACTATACGTAAATAAAAATGAAAGATATTGTACAAAAAAAACATAAAAACATACACATACAAATACACCGAATAATTGCAGGTTTCAGTATCAGCAAATTAGGCAGGCAAGAACTTGACATACGCGTTCAAAATGAAAAAAATTATTTTAAAATTTACAGAACTATATTAAGCCTTTATGAAAACAGAAATCTTATCTTAAACTTAAAGAACTGTTAATGAAAACATATAAGTTCGAAAACACACAATTGTTCACTCACATCGAATCAGAAGTTCATCGAACGTTTTGACACGAGTGTCAGCTGTAAACTGATTGAGTAACTGGTGACGCATGTCAGCATTTGCCGGTTCCTGTTGCTTCAAGATCAAACAAGTATAATAAGTGCGCCCTCTAGAATTCTGTGGTAGCTTAATTGTGTGTTTATATATAAATCGTATACAAAATTTTAAAAAAATTTTCTCTGGGGTTCAGTGCGCCACTTCTAATCATGCAATGCGCCATAGGTTGGCCACCCCTGCCCTAGCCAGACCTTATAAGAGACACGATCGCTATGCCTAAACTTCCGTATATTCGCCTCCTATTGGTCCATTTTGATATACAGGCGCTTGGGCATAGCGATTGTGTCACCTATAACAGTGCTTCCCAAACTTCTGGATGTCAGGGCTCCCTTTGCAAAAATTAAAATATTTCACCGCCCCCCCTCGAAACAAAATCGTAATAGAGAGATATATTATTATAATATTTATTATATTTATATTCAATACAAAACATACACAGCGAATATTGCAAAAATCAAATGCATATATTACATTTTTTGCTTCTTACCGTTTGGTTCTGAAGACGATGCGGGCTGTTCTGGTAAAATATGAAATACTGTCCTTTTTTTGAGTCTGTTTCTGCTTCTTCTGGTTGTTCGCGGGAATTTGTTTTTATTTTTTATCAGCCACTTATCCATCTCAGGGTTAAACGTAGAATAGATCAAATAATATCACCACTTACCGATACTGGCACACCACAGACTGATAACATGAAATTAGTGAATATTACCTGAATATGGGAATCCCTGGACCAGGAACATTTTTCTCTTTTGTGACTTTTCTCCCTTTAAGGTAATTAAGCCTAACGCGAAACAGACAGCAAAGGCAGGTTATTAAAACGTGCATATGATTGGTGCGGTATTAACAAAAGATCGCGCAACCGAAAGATAAAAGCATAGCTGACAATTGAGTTGAAATGCTAACTCTCTTCAACCGAATTCCATATGTGAAACTGCCATAACATTCATTATATATATATATATATATATATTTTTTTTTTTTTTTTTTTTTTAACATATATATATATTTTTAACACTTAGTTTTAACACTTTTACCAATTTTAACACGTTCGGTTGAATTTTATTGCTGCCTTAGGAAATCGAACTCACACACATCTAATTAATAATAGTAGTTTTTAGTTAGATACTGTGTTTGCCCATGCAACATATGGTTTTGTTTCAGTCTATACAGCATAGGTTCTGTATGAGGGGACATGTGATTCATTAATTAGTGTGTTTTTATCCCAGTTGTCTCTAATTGCACTATTTGTTGAGAAATATATTACACAGACTCCTCATACCTTATTCACTGGCATAATAAAAGTACTTGTTTTTATTGCCTCTTCAGTATAGTGGCTGTTAGGGAGGGCGTGTTGTTTACCACTGCAAGCGAGTTACTATCTCCCCACATGAAATTGTTTAAGCTTTTTTTTTATGTGTGAAGTATATGCGAAAAATTTATTGGTAACAGAAAACTAGCTCGGATGACAGTGATAATATAAAACGAGTTTTGATATGTATATAAAGTCAATATCAACAGTCCCTGATTACGAACGCGTGATGAAAGGGACAGAAAGATTTGGAGCTTCCCTGGAGAGCATTCGAAGTAAATACAATTAACCACTACTTTGAAATGAAACATATGAATAAGCAATATTTACTAATATTCATTAAGCGCCGAAATACGCGGGAAGCAAAGTTTGTGAACCAACACCAATGTGTGAATTTTTCCATTAAAATATAAAAAATAACAAAAAAGAAATAACAAATAATAAAAGTTAAATACGTTTCTTTTAAAATAAAAAAATCTACTTAGTCTTAAAACATTTTAAATTTGTTTTCATTATTTCACGCCCCCCCCCTCAACAAAACCTACGGCCCCCAAGGGGGACGCAGCCCACAGTTTGGGAATCGCTGCCCTATAAGATCCGGCTAGGGAACTCGTAAACGCCGGCGGATGTATTCCCGTAAGCTCTCTGCTCAAATTTCATGCGAAACTTTAATAGTTTCTGTATTCGGCTTTGAAATAATGCTGGATTTAATATCCACTTGATTTTTATAATTTTTGCATCGCCAAACTGAAGCCTTTTGACTCTTTATTTAAGTAAATGGTTTTCCATGTTTGGACAACCTGAGAACTCTACGTTTTTTTTTTTTTTTCAATCTAGAAAATTTGTGTGTGTGTGTGTGTGTGTGTGTGTGTGTGTGTGTGTGTGTGTGTGTGTGTGTGTGTGTGTGTGTGTGTGTGTGTGTGTGTGTGTGTGTGTGTGTGTGTGTGTGTGTGTGTTTCTTTGCTTTTCTTTATCCTGCTTTTTAAAATCATTTAGACATCCATAAAGAACACCGTCATTAACTTTCGAAACTTATAATTAATGCTTTCGATTGAAATGATTTGCTCTTCAAGACTAACCTATGACATTGCTAAATTCTGATAAACTAGCCTTCATTTCTAAATCCCGTCGAGCTAATACAAAACTCTTCTACATCTGTCATTAAAACGTGGAAAGTGCGAACATAAAATTAATCCCACTTTTACAAAGTATCATCATTTTCAACCATCGCTTTGATATCACTAAGCTCTGCTTGAAAACTTAATACAAACTTGGGTTTATGCATTTCTTCTAACTGTCATTTTCTCTCGTTACAGTCATGCAGAGAAAGCCTAAACTGAGGATGAAGCAGTTTGTTCATCTCTGGCTGCCTCTTTCTACTTCGCATATTTGAGGTACTTTTGTATATGCTTTCTTAGCTATAACGATAAATCAGTGAGAACATAAACGTCACCGAAATTTCTAACTATTACCGTTGTAAAGTCTAACGACTGGCTGTCCTGGCGTCATCCTTCTAGGTGATCTCAGAAAGATAATAAGAACCATTCGACTCGACAGGTTGAAGATTCACGCGACTTTTATGTTCACCTCATCTTTGTATACCAAACATCAACACTGCGGAACAGTCTTTAAATATACGCATAGAATAGCCTACTGTTCCTTCATAGTGTGCTATAAAATCAAGAGACTCTAACAATACTTTTCCGTGCTTCAGATCAACGTTAATGTTACAGTTTCGGAGCGTGCGTTTGTTATTCGAATATGCAAGCGAATATAAGTCGTTTGTCGTTATCCTTATGGATGGTGATATAACGTAGTTTAAGAGAATCGCAAATAGACTTCATTATTTCATGTAATATTGGTCGTATTTGTCTTAAAGCATCCGCTGTAATAAAGTGAAGGGCTATTAAAGATGAAGGTTATTTTAAGACGCCTTTAGTAGAGCAATGTTTTCATCCTTAGAGAATTGCTTACAACTCGTGAGAAATTCAATTATTTATGTGCTAAATCGAATAATTACTCATTCATTACTCTTAATACCCTTCATTTATAGAAAATGACGAAATTATGAAGAACTGGAAAAGATCATCAATCATGAAATTTAGAAAGATCAGTAACAATATTATGAAGAATTTCGAATGCTGAAATTCATGACGATGAATTGTTAAATTATGAAGATTTATCAATCAATCAAGAAAATTTAAAAATAAATCTTTATCTAATGAATATAATTCATAAAATTATGAAATTTCCGGGATCATTAAATAGATGATAAAAATTCAAAAAGCATTAAATGATCAAGTTTTATGAATAATTAGGTGATCAAAATTTACGAATCATTAGATGACAAAGAGCTTCATGAATAATTAGATGATCAAGATATATTAATCATTAGCTGATAAAAATTAATGAATCATAAATTACAAATTTCGTTAAATCTTGGAATTATGAAGATTCATCAGTCAAAAAGGTTCATTAATCATACGATTACTAATATTTAAAAATCGTATCACTATTAAGCATCATGAATATTTAAATTATAATCATCTCTCCTGGCAGGAATTGATGTCTATTCCGATCTCATGTCATATCCAACATTATTTTCTAAAAAAAAAATTTTAAATATTATAATATACATGTTATATATGTTATTTTTAATTTGAATGTACAAATTAAAAATAACATATACAGGGTGTTCGGGATAAATTTGACATATTTATAATTAATTATATTTTTCCGTAAGTTACATGTATTAACACACACTTCTCTTCATTTAAAAGTTTGGACCTTCTTCATTCATATACAAGATGTCAGAAAGGATGGATAGCTGGAACCCACCTGAATCATGGAAGAGAATAACTTGTATCATGATGATTCGTGCCCGCCATCAAAATAAGGATATTACGACTGCTGCCCAATGCTCCCTGAATACAGTAAAAACAATCAGGCATGAACTAGAGACTTGCAATGGTGACTACGAGGATGTAGCAAGAAGAAAGATCCCTAGCAGACGATCTGATTGCGTTCGTACAGCAGAATTCCTCGCAAATCTGCAGGAACAGGTGTTGAAGAACCCTGGCATTGGAATTCGGGCTTTGTTCGTGGAGTTGCTAACTGTAGTCAAGCCCTGGATAACAAGGGTAGCCAATGGTAGGCCGTATGTATGGCAGCAGGATTCGGCCCCTTGCCACACCTGTGGGAAAAGTCAAAAATGGTTGTCTGAAAATTTCTACGACTTCACCAGTCCAAATGTTTGGCCTCCAAACTCCCCAGACCTTAACCCCATGGATTATTTTGTATGGGGCGCAGTTGAAAAAGACACCAATCGCACTTCCAGTAATACAAAAGCCCAGTTAATGGATAAAATTAAAACAGTTTTTGCGGCCCTTCCCAGGGAGACTGTAGCATCAGCTTGTTCGAGGTTCCGAAGCAGAATTGAAGCTGTGATCGATGCTAATGGTGGTTATTTTGAGTAAATCTTGTTGATAGTATTGTAATTAACTCTGCCTGTAATGTTTTTTTGTCAATTCATTAAATTTAATAGATACAAAGAAGATTTTCTTTTTCCTTACGAAACTGTCAAATTTATCCCGAACACCCTGTATATATATATATCATAAATACGTTTGTATGTACATACAAATTTGTATATACAAACATATACAAATATACATACATATGTATGATTTGTATTAATGATTCAGGAATTTTCATAATTTCATGATATATTTTTTAAATTTTTTGATGGATAAATCTTCATAATTTAGCATTTCATCGTCATGAATTTCATGATTCGCGATTCCTCATAATTTCATTACCGATCTTCCTAAATTTCATTAATCATAATTTAAAAGTCTAGTTTTTTCTTTAAGCAATCTCCAAATACCCTCTGACTACATAAAAAATGAATATAAGCAGGCTCATTCCACCTATTACCTATTCATTTTACCTTCTACCTTTTATTATTAAACATTTAAACATGAAATAATAGGGATGTTAAATCAATGCCGTCATTATGTTGATAATACAGATATTTAAGATAAGGCATACACATCTTTTTAGCCAAGTCCGGACATGCCGTATAATTATAATCATCCAAAGATAATTTCTTTCTTCCTACTTTCTGCACATTAAATAACTTTTTTATCTACTCCCTTGAGTCAGTTCGTTATCAGTTAAAAATATGACCCTAGTAGCAATACTTCGCTCATTCTGGCAAATATGCTACAGAAATATGCACTTTAAAAATTCACTGATAATTAAAAACCTTACTTCGAGGTGTCAGATATATTTGACAGAATAACCTGTGATTAACTATTATTTTAACTACTGTTTTAAAAAAAAAAAAAAAAAAAAAGTCGGAAAAATACGGCAGAATTGTGTACATAAGACCGTAGTGGCTCAAAACGAAATGACAGAACCACTTTACTGAGATGTATTTGATTCGTAGATTGCATCCAGTAATATTTATTTTATTTTTATAAATTCATTTTAAAAAATAAAGTATTTTGTAATGCTGAGTAAGTAGCACTTCTTTTTACGGTATTTAAAATAAATACCAAAGTACTTGTATGGCGACAGCTCTGTTATTGTTATTGATGATATCATTTTAAATCAGTGTCAAATAGACTAGTTGCATGCTTTTAGAATGAACAGTTAAAAAAAGAAAAGCCATATTTTTTTTTTAAAACGTAAAAACATATTGACAGATATCCTCCTTCCCTACCCTTCTACTTGTTAGTGTTTCCGCAGATAACCTCCCCTCTCCCACTATTCTACTTGTTAATGCTTCTCGCTGATGAAATTTATGTACTTTTAGATGTTTTCTTTATGCAGTAACTCATCAAAATGCGTTTGCATTCTCTATTGTATTAGTATCTCTCTTGGGACAACCGTAAGAGGATGCGAGATTAAAACGGTAACGAACTCTGACAGACTACAATACATCTTTGACACCATCGAAAACAAACAAGCTAAAAGAAAAGTGATCAAACAAACAGAATTGGATTCTGTATTGTTTTCCCAATAGAAGAATTCTTCGAACTTAACAGTCTAATACATCAAACAATCCTGTTAGTCGTGTAAAAAAAAAAAAAAAACAGTGAAAAGAAATGTACAACAAATTTTATTAAATTTACATCCGGGATATTTTTTGCTTGCATGCCTTTATTATTATAATTGGTTTTTCATTGTTGTCGTATATAGTTTGAAGATTTGTTTTTGCATTATTTTTACTTTTTACCATTTTTTATGTGCACTGTAAACTATCTTTTTAAATCCTCATAGTGCTTGTTATGTATGAGATTATAGTATTGTCTGTTTAAACTATTTCTAAATTGATGCTCGGAAAGCTTTAAATGAAAACAATCAGGATACAGTAACGTTTCATATACTATTCCATACAGTAGAGCAACAACAACATGCAAATAAAAGAAAACAAATTTTGACACTTTCTCTCTTTGAAAGTAAATACGAAAGTTGGCAGAAACAAGATGTTGCTTTACAAACTTCAGCTCTTAAAGCTCAGTGCCGCTTGTTTGAGCATCCCGTCACATGTCATTTGAAAGATTAGCACGTGAAGCGCATGCACTTTTGTTTCTTTCAGCACCAGTTAACGACGTCATTTTCAACAATGTTGCTCTTCGCTAGACTGCGCATGACTTACACAACAATAAACAGTATTTTTGACAGCCCTTTGTGATAGTCACGAAGGAAGTGTGAATTAAATTTGTGAATACTGTATGCTTCTCTTTTTTTGTTATTGTTTAATATTTTGAAGGGTATTTTTTTTTTTTTTTTTTTTTTTTTTTTTTTTTTTTTTTTTTGCTATTTTAGAATGCATTTACATTGCATGAACGTTTGCTATGAAAAATGCATTTTCATATAGAACAAAATTTTTTCATTAGAATTTCAAAGTGCCTCTGAAATAACTTTCTTTTATTATTTATTATTTATTTTTTTATTTGGAAATAATTGAATTCCAATTCGGTCTAGAAAGAGGGTAACCTTTTGTAAGAGCTTTTCAGCTGAAGACGAGTTTTTCAATCTTTTATACACATCCTATCCTATCCGTCTAGGACGGGTTGAGGGATTACTGGCGTATTAATGCAGCCGATTTGCCAATCCTCTGCTGCATTCCCCTAAGGGCGATATTAATAACTGTATCCGTGTGTGTGTGTGTGTGTGTGTGTGTGTGTGTGTGTGTGTGTGTGTGTGTGTGTGTGTGTGTGTGTGTGTGTGTGTGTGTGTGTGTGTGTGTGTGTGTGTGTGTGTGTGTGTGTTCACGGGACCGGTTTTCCTGCTTGCGGGATGAAAAACCCTAGATAAACTGGCGAAAAACCCTGCTGTCCTCGCCCAAGACCGGCTGACTTGGCTATGGCTGAGGAAAATCCTTAAGCTCCTCACGTCGTCGACGGGAATCGGACGTAGGACTTTCCTCAGGCATATGGTTAAGAAGCGTATAGCCACTCGGCTAATCGCGCGGACCTTATAAACATAGCTGAAACAATTAACACTATGACGCAGTGTACTCTCCGACCGCAGATACGAGATCCTTCGACAATTCTGCGCATGTCAGAAGAAGGCGAACCCATTCCGATAATAGAGTAATCAATGAGTTTCGCGGGACGGGTATTCATTATTACACGGCGAAAAATTAGTTTTTTTTTTAATGAAAATTCTAGTTTTTAAAGTGGTAACTATTTTCTTTGTATAACAGTTGGAAAATGTGACGTATAAAGCAAGTGATTTAGCATGTTGTGGAGGAATTCGTACATCGCCTTATTCCTTTCTCCCCTTCAACACGAATTAACTCTTCCTGGCAATGTGCCAGCTAGGGGTCTCGCAACTGTGAGCGAACAATATTATGTCTATTAACTACATGTATTCTTTGCCGGTTGGCCTGTTTGAAGGGATCAAAAACGTCTTCACCTCCATATATGAGATCAGGTAATTTATTTTCAATTGCAAGACGATTATACTCCTGAAACATAATTTTTAAAAGGTTTTCGTTTTGATTTAGAGCCGACAAAAATGAGTCGCCATTTGGGGTGGGGGGGGGGGGTTTAGAATCACACCGATGATTTTTTTTAATTAGAAAAGCTGACAACCTAAGCTTGTGATCACATATTTAACGAAAGAACTCCTTACGAATCTCAAAGGGGTCCCTCGAGACCAAGGATTCGAATTTCTTCAAATCATAGATCTAATGGCATTTATACTTATTTAGCATCTCGGATAAATTCATGATACTCCAAAGTAAAATAAATCAAATTCATTTTTCTCCGACAAATGAATTTTAATATTATTAGAATCGATTGGAAATATACTAGCTGTAGCATTAATTTCACTATTCGATTTCAGAAATGCGCAGAAAAAAAAATCATTATTAACTCCTGTACCAATAGATCATTAACACGGAATACTGTTTTGAAGTCAATACCATTAATTACTTAAACAAAAGAAATCCATTATGAAATGCGATTGCCAGCAATAGCCAAGTAATAGCTACTAAGTAGGAAACTGATTTTCAAAATGTTATTTCTTTAAAAAAAGTAAAAAAAAAAAAAAAAAGATAATAAATATTAATTTTCAACTAGCAATCTGAGAACGTACTGCATCCTCTTATTAAACGGTACATTATTAATTCGCATTATGTCAAACATATCTGTAATGGACTTCTTTTATTAGATAAGTTTTAGTTCCAGATTCTCTGAATAGCTTCAGATGAATAAAATGATTAAATTCTACAGTGTAAGGAATTCATGCGAACATTAAGAAGAATTTCTTGGGCGGAAGCTGTTTAGATTAATGTCTTCATTCAAATTTCGGCCCTCCACTACGTAAAAAAGTCGAAATTCCTATTAAGTGCAAGCTATTAAGAAAATTATTTGTTCCAGTGGCGCGGAGATAAAAGAAATGGAATGTCTAATGATGAAATCAAATAATCTTTTATGGACTTATTATTAGATCTGTGAGAGATTTTCTTATTTTAAAAACTGCCAGTACTTTATCATGTTTTTCTTTTTTACTAGATATTGTGAACAGCAATGACGGTACTTCGATCTTAATAGCATAACACAGTTCGCTTTATTAAAATATTGAACAAGAATGCAAAGCACTTCCTCTTTCTCACCTCTTTTTTGTAAAATATGATTGTTATAATTATTTCGTTTTCGCAATAATCGAAATTAATAATGAAAAATATTATGCGCTAATCAAAATTTCGAATAATAGCAATTTCAACAATTGTAATACACTGCGTGCAGTTTGAGGAAATTAAGAACAAACATTCATGATTTTTGATTTAATATTGAAATTTAAGAATAAAAATGTGTGCATTTTGGATTTAAAATACTTTTTTCTTTCATAGTCCTTAAAAGGACTGGCTAGATGGGCGAAGCAAGAATGCTTTTCATCTTCCCCGTTATCTGTAGAGGACAGTGTAAGGATAGGGAGTTATTGAGTTCTGTAAAACTCTGATCGTGGCAGGAGGGTAACAGCAATAGCCGAGCCTCATTAACACGGAATACTGTAGCCAATGAAGTTGTTAGAACTTCATTGGCTACAGCATTGCCATCCATTACCATTCCTGGATACCCATTTTAGTCGCCTCGTACGATACGACATACATGATCTACATTGGGGCTTATATGTAAGTAAAGCCGTTTCTAAAAAAAATTAGGACGATCCTTAGACCACTCCATAGTGGCCGAAAGATCGTCCAACTCAGCGTTGGTTCCACTCAGTGACCCCCCCCCACCACCACCGAGCAGAGCCGCTCATATTCCAGGGAAAAGCATCCATCGACAAGGCTCCTCACTGGCCATGCCGGAGAACACCCTCCCCAGAGACTCAAAATGCTCTCCCAGAGCAAACCCACGAAATCAAGCCCCCCTCACCGGGAGCAAAATTTCGGAAGAAACCTGAGAGAGCAAACTCGAAACTCAGCGTCCATTTTAGTCGCCTCTTACGAAACGCATGAGTTGTGTTGGCGCTATTCTTATCTCTGCCACCACACGGGAATTCAACCATATCTCATTTAAAATTTAAAATACTGTCCATTCGGCTATTTTTATATGGTAAACTTATATATACCAAAATATGGTGTGGAATCGAATCTTCTTATTCTTCTCGTATTAGGTAACTGTTTGCATGTAACGTTTTCAAGGGTTTAAAAAGTCTTCTGCCCATCTCCTCCTGAGTCTTCTTCTTGATGGGTGTCCCTTTGGTTTATATTTTCAGGCGATATTTGGCCGTCTGTCCTCAATCATTCTTTCTACATGGCTTTTCTAGTTCTTTCTATAGTTTGTGATGTCTTCTGTTATGCTAATTATGGATAATTGTTTTCTTATTTCTTATCTTGTCTATTCTTTTATAGCCTGCGAGCGGTCTTAGGAACTTCATTTCTGCAGCTCCCACTTGTCTTTTATCTCATTCTCCCCAAGTCCATGTTTCACTGCCATATTTCAGAATTGGTCAGGCTATTATTTTATGTAGTTTTATTTGGGTTATTCCCAACATCTGTTTACTGAAGCGTGTGTTCATAGTTCCAATGGCTGCTAGGAATTTTTGCTTTTTATACACCTCTGTCCAAAAGGAAACCGAACTTTTCAAAAATAGAAGAAACTAGTGGAGCCACCTGTTGTAGCTTTTTGTTGTCGAAAGCGGCAACCTTCATTAGTCTTGTGTCAACTGCTTATGACATTTGTTTCATTTGAAGCCGAGTTATAGTGCCAAGAGTGACAGTGTTTTTTGACGAACGGTAGGAAATTGAGTTACAAACAGAGAGCTGCGATTGACTTTTGTGTTAAACTTGGTAAACGTTTTACCGAAACGCATCAAAGGCTTCAAAAAGCATACGGTGATGAATGGTTATCCCGTACTCAAGTTTACGAGTAGTTGAAGCGATTTCAAAGTGGTCGTGAGACGCTTGGGTACGATGAAAAGTCGGGCCGTCCAAAATTTGGACTGAGCGAAGTTAACATCCAAAACGTGCGTGATTTCATCAAAGAAAACCCGAAATCGTCCTTGAGATTGATTGAAGATGAATTGGGAATTCCAAAATCAACTGTGCACAACATTGTGACCGAGAGTTTGGGCCTTCGTAAATTGAATTCGCGATTTGTTCCCGACAAGTTGACCGACGACCAAAAAATGCATCGAATTGAACATTGCAAGGACCTCATTAAAGCCGCTCGTGAAACGTGGTGTTTTGAGTACGAGCCCGAAACAAAGCGCCAGAGTGCTGATTGCAGACCACAACACGAGGTGCATCCGAAAAAAGAGTCGCTTGGAGAAGTCAAAAGTAAAGACAATGATGATTTGTTTCTACGATTCCAAGGGCATTAACCACAAAGAATTCATTCCACCTGGCCAAACGGTCAATGGTGAGTTTTATCTCGAAGTTCTGAAGCGATCGATGGCGAGAATTCGTCGCGTGTGGCATGAATATCGTGACGACCGACCGTCTGTCAAAACACACTATCTCTCTTGGCACTATGACTCGTCTCCTAATGAACTAAAAGTCATAAAAAGTTGACACAACACTAATGAAGGCTGCCGCTTTCGACAGCAAAAAGATACAATAGGTGGCGCCACTACTTTCTTGTAGTTTCGAAAGGTTTGTTTTCTTTTTGGGCAGAGGGTGTATGCAATGTCGATTTTTCCACTGGGGCTTATGTAATTTCCTACATATTTAAACTTGTTCACTTGTTCTATTACTTTGTTTTGAATGACTAGGTTTGCATCTTTTAATTTCTTTACCTTGAATTGCTATTGATTTCGTTTTATTTATTGAGATTCTCATGTCGTACTGTTCTATTGTTTTGTTCAATACGTGTAGATTTTTCTGTGAGTGGTCTTCATTAGCAAAAAATAACTTGATCGTCAGTATATAAAAGGCTCCTTAATTCTCTTTTTCCTATTTTAATTCCCATGATTTTGTTTTTCCTCCATTCTCTTGACATTTTTTCCATATACAGGGTGTTCGGGATAAATTTGACATATTTATAATTAATTATATTTTTCCGAAAGTTACATGTATTAACACACACTTCTCTTCATTTAAAAGTTTGGACCCTTCTTCATTCATATACAAGATGTCAGAAAGGATGGATAGCTGGAACCCACCTGAATCATGGAAGAGAATAACTTGTATCAGGATGATTCGTGCCCGCCATCAAAATAAGGATATTACGACTGCTGCCCAGTGCTCCCTGAATACAGTAAAAACAATCAGACATGAACTAGAGACTTGCAATGGTGACTACGAGGATGTAGCAAGAAGAAAGATCCCTAGCAGACGATCTGATTGCGTTCGTACAGCAGAATTCCTCGCAAATCTGCAGGAACAGGTGTTGAAGAACCCTGGCATTGGAATTCGGGCTTTGTTCGTGGAGTTGCTAACTGTAGTCAAGCCCTGGATAACAAGGGTAGCCAATGGTAGGCCGTATGTATGGCAGCAGGATTCGGCCCCTTGCCACACCTCTGGGAAAAGTGAAAAATGGTTGTCTGAAAATTTCTACGACTTCACCAGTCCAAATGTTTGGCCTCCAAACTCCCCAGACCTTAACCCCATGGATTATTTTGTATGGGGCGCAGTTGAAAAAGACACCAATCGCACTTCCAGTAATACAAAAGCCCAGTTAATGGATAAAATTAAAACAGTTTTTGCGGCCCTTCCCAGGGAGACTGTAGCATCAGCTTGTTCGAGGTTCCGAAGCAGAATTGAAGCTGTGATCGATGCTAATGGTGGTTATTTTGAGTAAATCTTGTTGATAGTATTGTAATTAACTCTGCCTGTAATGTTTTTTTGTCAATTCATTAAATTTAATAGATACAAAGAAGATTTTCTTTTTCCTTACGAAACTGTCAAATTTATCCCGAACACCCTGTATATATATATATATATATATATATATATATATATATATATATATATATATATATATTGAAGAGTATTGGTGATAATCCATTTCCTTGGATGAGACCTCTATCGGTTTTAATTTTTTCGGTTGTTTCATTATTAATTTTAATTTAGCTTTCTTCCATTATATTTGCAATTGCTTTTGTGGTTTGATGTGAAGCTTTCAATTCATACAGGATGTTGATTAATTTTGTTCTGTTGATTTGATCGTATGCTTTCTCATAATCTAGGAAAGCCATATATATTGGCAGGCTAAATTCTATTCTTTTTTTCTATAATTTGTTTGAGTGTAAATGTGAGATCTATGCAGGATCTTCCTTTCCTAAAAGCCGCATTGCTCTTCCCCAATAACTTCCTCGGCCCGTGGTGTTAATTTACTTTTAATTATATCTAGATATATTTTATAGCACGTATTTAATAAGGAGATTCCTCTGTAGTTTCCGCAATCCTTTCTGTTTTCTTTTTTGAATATGTTATTGACTATTACCGTCTTCCATTCTTTTGGGATGTTTCCTTCTTCCTATATTCTATCTAGAATTTTAATTAATCGTAATTGAAATGGTTTAGAGCTATATTTCTATAGTTCTGAATTTTTTCCATCTTTTCCTATAGTTTTTCTATTTTTTAATTTTTCCAATATTTTCTTTAGAACATTAAACTATTGGTTCTTCACTTGTTTCTTGATTTATTACATGTTTAATTTCAATTTGATTATTATTGTTTAGAAGCTGGTGTGGTGATTGGTCCATTCTTTTGTGGAAGGGCCTTCTAATTGTAGATTATCCTTTGTTTCTTGAGTCATTTTTAATGATTTTATAGCTCTTTAGCTCTTGGAAAAACACTTGCAGTTAACAGACGTAATGCACTGGCCTCGTATTGTTAGTTATTTGAATTTTAATTCAAGACAATCCAACTATTGACTTTACTAATTGAATAAGTATTTATGTGGAACGACTTTTCTATATTTCTTTATGTTCTGAAATATCAAAATGAGAACAAAATTCTTCATTTATTCTAACACTAATATATTATTTCCGTTTCTATTGTTGCAAACTTCCTACTACTAGCAACAATGGTTCTCTGATTGATGACGTCATTACAAAGAATTTCTCCTGTAGTGTAAACTAAGCTATTTTATTTTTCGCTCTAATTAAATATGAAACGCATGTAGAAATGGAGCTGCATTTAACATATAATTAATGGATAAATATATCAAATGGTCTTGAGAAATGATGCAATAATAAAATGAAGTCGATGCATCAGTTTGCATAATTATATTTATTTATTTATTTACATTTGCCTACATATATTTTTCTGCTTACATAAATGTTTTGATTTATTGGTTGCTTTTAGTCATCAGATACCGTAAAATTCACTACCGAAGAAATAATCACGTAAGTGAATAGTTTTATGAGAATAACTTTCATATTACCAGAAGCAATTTTATGTGAAAAAAATAATAATAATTTATCTTTAGAACAGATGCTAATGTTAAAATATAATAATTTATCATCAGAGCATTTGCTAAAACATTAACGTACCTTTAGCCATTTAGATAGCAATTTATTATTCGGTACTATAAAATAGCATTGGATATCTTTTCCCATTGGCTTTTTCTTTTATTATTTTTAAGAATATAAATTCTCGGGAGACTTTTCATCACGAAAAATGTATTCTTATGCTATGTAATATTCATACCGGATATTTCGAGTATAAAGTTTTAGAATTACTGAAGGAAAAAAAAATAGAAAAAAATGAAAAACGACTTACATCATTGTTATTACGTTAAGGAGTAAAGTCGGGACAAAAATGAGTTTTGGAAACTTTTTTTTTTATAATGATTTTTTTTTTCAAGTAGTCTTTCGTTTTAACAATTCCTAGTTTGTTTCCAATATTCCTCATTGTACATAAAGATTGAATTTCTTAAAAAAATAAATAAATAAGCAGTTCGTAAGATTTTTCGTCTACTCATATATAACCATCTCTCTATTCACAGAAACTATGTTACATTCCGATACTCGCATTTAAAGGTTGGTTTTTTTTTTTTTTTGTACTGAATTACATCCCACTAGAGATTCCCATCTTATTCACTTCCTGACTCATTTGTGCGATATCCGACAGAACTGCACTTTATATGTAAAGTGCCCATTAGTCCTAGAGTGACTTTTCCATTCATCAATATCCAGAATACGTAAGTTCGTATCTCTCACTCAAATCAGTACTCATATACGATATGATAAAACCAACAGAAGAATACATTGAAAAAATAAAAAATAAGACTAAATAAATAAATAACTGTTTCATTTCTCCCATATTCTCTGCGAGGACATTGTAAAAAACATATCTGAATACCAATCCAAAGAAACAATTTTAAAGAATGAAGAAGAAGATATTTGATTTGGTAGCTATGCTATAATCCTCAGCTTAATAATAACAACGATAATAAAAGAAGCGAACCTATAATACTGAGTCACAACAATGTCTTGATGGTGATTGTTGGATCGCGATTCTCTTCTTTTTAAATTAAAAACGAGAAAGAAAACGAAAGAAAAGAGCAGATTATAGTACTGATAACAATATCTGCGCAACACATTCGCACACGCATATGGAGTATTTTCTTCTCTGTTGGCAATGAATAAGCCATTAAAATTAATGCTTCATTGATTTTTGCTAATGTTTTTTCAGTTAAATACCTCCTGCGGAGGATTGTTCCATCGATGATCATTTTTGCGAGAATCTCTTCATTGATGAGGGCGCGTCAGGAAGGAATGCACTGAGGTTGAAGGATTGTCATCAGACGAAATGAAACTGATCTATGATCTTTCGCCTCACAACCTTGTAGGGTGGAGCTCCCTCAACCGGGAAACATGTCAGGAAATAATTGAGCTAAGAAAGAGTAACATTATTTACCAAGTGAATTCTGAGTAATGTCTAAGAAGGGGGGGGGGAACTCTTGTGTTGACTAGGGCCGATGACATTCGGAATACAACTGCATTAGCTTAGCAGACTCGCTTTAACAAACAAATGATTATAATATGTATTCATTGTTAAAAGAAATAAAATTAATTTATAGCTAAATTCAAAATTTCAGAAAGATACAAACACGTTTTCCTGTATTGAACTTGTTTAATCTAAATTTAGTTAAACTAAGAATTAAAAATAAAATAGAATAATAATACTAAAAAAAAAGTAATGCGTTACAAATCTATTCAGCCAAAAAGTCTATAAGAATAATTTAGGGAATAAAAAAAAATTAATAAACAATCTAATGTAGTTTTACGGTATAAAAATAGCTTTAAAATAAAATAAAGGACTACGTTGCCTCTTTGATTAGCCACACTAAGTAAATAAACGGATATTTTATTAAAAAATGTATTAAAACATTAATTTAATAATTTAGGTTTTAAAAACATTTACTATGAAATCTATTAAGTTTTACATTTATTAATCTCAATGTGTGTGTGTGTGTGTGTGTGCTGTCGAAGATAATAACTGGGAATTTTAATTTTAACTTTAGCAATTGTAATTATGAGATTTTTTTTACGGATTCAAACATTGTCGCTAGAGGGATCGTCACTTGTAGTCAAAGTGCATATTATACGTTTGAATTAATCTTAATTATGGAAAAAATATTGAAACTAAGAGAACGATTTAACACGCATGCTTGGCCTACCCATAATTATTTTTTTTTTTTACAAGGGCTATTAAACTGAACTATTAAACTAGTCTCGTACAGATGAGACAAAGTTTTTTATATTAGAATCTTGGTTTTATTCTTGCCATTAAACGTATAAACCGACCCAAAGGAACACACAGAATTAACAAACAGTACAATAGTTTCATAACCTTCTTCTGCCTGACAACTACAACAACAACACCAAATAACCCCTTCGGTATTGACTTTAGTTTCTAAACCAGAGTTGCAAAAGTAGTTCATGTTCATTAAATACGCTGGTTCCTAAGTTATCCAAAATATTTTTACGCAATTCACCTTAAAACTGGTCCTTACCGAAAATTTTGTCAATAATCAGAACTAGTTTCCAATATAATCCGTGAGGCTGTTATTGGAGAGCCCCCTGTGGATTACATTTGAATAATTGAATCAGACAGCTCATATCAGAGAAGGAGTTGTTGACGAATGGGCCTGTCAGGTTAATTATAACAATGAGTTCCCATTCTGTTTAGAACAGCAGTTTGTATCTAACAGATATGCTGCAGAGTGATTTATTGTGTCACATTGTTGAATATAAGTCAATTCTAAGTTGCTTCTTCTGGTAGTGAAATTGATTATTTACATAATATTAAAAATAAAATCCAAAGAAGATATTTTCATTATAGTAAAGATGTTAATAACAGAAGGGAAAAAAAAACTTATTAAACGTCCACTATAATTATATTTTAACAGAGACACCTAAATTGGACTATTCATTACAATATAGTAAAAGGGATTACGGTAAAAGACGTTATTGAAAACTAAGACAGATAATTTAACAAATTAATGTAGCCATAGTCTGTCATCAACAACTAATGTGGACTTACCTATTTGGATAACAATATTATGTTAATATATGCATTTAAATGCAGTATATACTCTCCTATATAAATATGCGATTGTAGTTTGTCAGTATAGTTCCATTTTAGCAATAGAGATACATTTCTTAATGGGTTGTTTCGGACTAGCTCGTGTCCTAAGGAAATTCCATACACGGTTCAACATATATTATCCTTTTTTTTTTTTTTTTTTTTTTTGTTACTTAGTTTCTGCGTGCTTATGTGTAGTTCATCTATTACCGGACAGATAGATGCATGATTCTTCTGTTACCAAGCAGATTCCAGTGTTTACAACGACATGTCAGTGAATAGTTCCTACTTCCCTTGCGACATTTCAATATCTACTTGGAAACAGCGGGATTTATACGACACCAAAATGTATAATCCTAGTTTAATAAATAATAACATATCAATCCTCGATCCCTTTCTATAACTATTTCCGGAGATATATAGGCTTCTGTGACGTCTACAAAAAATACTTCGTAAATGCCATCAGTTTTTTATTTTGATTCTATCTTTAAAATACTACAGATCGATTTATTCAAATATCATACACAGAGTACAAAATTAAAAAACGAAAAAATATAATTTATACAATTCTGAAACAGTTTGGTTGACGTTGGTAACAAAACTTCACTCCTGATCAAACAAACAACAAAACATGAGGTCGCATTTAGTTGTTGCCTTAAGCCATTCAGCCATTAAGGTGTAACATATAGCAGACCTCGGTTCTCATTACACAAGGGATGCAGAGTTAACCCTCGTGATTAATTCCACCTATTGTTCCTTCGCTGGTTGATGCTTGCCAGTTGTATGGTCCGCTACAAGCATAATCATATTTGCTGTTGTCTAGATCCAAACAGTTTGCCGTTTACCGTTGAAAGGTTAAATGCATCATTTGTTATTAAGCCATAAATGTTTTCCAGTTATTTCACTTAGGAATTTTTCGTAAAATGCGAGTTTTATCTTCTTTGTAGATTATTCATTTGTCTGAATGTTTGTTTAATGCTCTATTGCTCTTCCTACATATTTAAATAGCTTTGCAGTTTTATAATGGTTATCCTATTCATAGATCGATAGCATTTTATTAGGTTACGAAAATAATATATAACCTTATGTATAATCTACAATCTATCTACTTTTAATCTACAGTTTCTAATTGGTCCTAAAAAAATACCAAAAAAAAAAAATCGTCCCCCAAATTCCTAGTGGGTAGCATACGTTTTTCAGTTATGCATCTAGTGCAAAGAGGTGACAAAATCAATTGTTCGTTTTAAAATTAAATACAAACTTGTTTAAAACTTCTGTAACATTAATTATATCTAATTTAATTCGGAGCAAAAAAATACACTGAAATATTAAAATTTCGTGGAAAAAAAAACAGCTTTCTACAGCCACAGATGCGTGTATTGTTACGTTTTATTATTGTTTGGTTGTTTTCATGTTGGGCTGAAATGATGCTGCTAACAATATACGCTACTAGCGCCACCTTTTGAAATAACAAACATTCACGAGATATAATTAATGAAATCTGTTTGCTTCATTGCTTTTAATTCGGTTGCGTTACAGAAAATTGAACATCTCATAATCTAATAAAGGAATGAATAAATGCAAATAAGCTAACGGCAATTTAATATAAACGGAGACGAATAAAAAAAAGAAAGAAATGAAACACATTCTTTGATACCGATTTTATAAAATAAATTATATCAGCTTTAATTTTTCGTTGACTTAACAGATGTTGACGCATTACTTGAATATTTAGGCTGACAAATCTAATCATCTCGCTTGTTACTTCTTTCGGAAAACAGGCATCAAATTTGCGTATTTTTCAGATAATTAAATAGCGCTAGAAAAGAGAGAGAGAGAGAGAGAGAGAGAGAGAGAGAGAGAGAGAGAGAGAGAGAGAGATTGCATTAGTTGCTCAGATTAATACGGGGTGAGAAAATTACCCAGTCCACAATTTCTCTTGCGTCTTTGTTTAAATTAAGTTAGACATTACATTGTCCTGTGTACGCAAAGGATATTTATAATGCCTTTCCTTAAATAAACAAGCTATTTAATATTCTGCAAAACCCTGCTTCTTTATTACCTGGTAAAAGATGGCCTTCAGTGGCTTCTGAATCACATTAAAAGTACGCGAACCTAACAGTAAAAACAAGAATAATATCTTGGAGAGAGAGAGAGAGAGAAAGAGAGATTTGCTTTAATAAATGTTCACCTATAACGAGAGTATATATATATATATATATATATATATATATATATATATATATGTATATTTATTTATTTATTTATTTATTTATTTATAAATTATAAAAAAATGGCAGATTTTGATCTTGTGTAAATAAATCTGGAAATATATTTTATATTTAAATTATAAAAAAAGTAATAAAACTATTGCATCTTGCATAATTCATACTTTTAATGATTTTAAACAATTTGATGCATGATGCAAAAATTTCATCATTAAAAATTTAAATCTGAGAAAATTTTTAATGTAAAAAACCGTATTTTTCTATTAAAAGAGCATTAAATAATATAATCTAATCATATTCTTTTCAAAACAAATATATATGTAATATGTAATAAACTTTGATGTTATTTATTTGATTATATGTATATTTACCATAAAACCTACAATAAAATGAAAGTAATTATGTTTTCTTATTTTTTTTAAACAATTATCTTTATCCAGAGAACTTAACGAAAAAATGCATAAGAGCAATTAATTTTACAACTCGGTACTGAACTGAGCATGCTCAAGAAGCAACAATGAGACAAGTATGTTATTTTCATGAATTAATAATATCAAATAGTGTTATTTTCTTCGCTTTGTCGTGCAAAATCTAATTCTCTGGATGTTCTAAAAACGCTTGCAAAGTAATTGATTCCTTAACCAGAAATTCTTATTAGCATCAAAGAAACTTACTTTGCGAAACTGTAGACACATTACGCTAGCTGAACACCCCGTCTCCGCATCCATTAACAAGAGCTCTAAAAATTCATTCTTTACGACTTCATTTTCGTGCATTATTAATGCTAGTGGGTGAGACTTCAAGGTTGGTTCCACTCTAGTTGCCGTGAAGCAGTCTTCAAATAGATCATTTTTTCCCCTTCGGCCCCATAGGTAATCCCGAAATGACGTTTGTGGCTTAAGGTACTTATGTACTACAACGCTATCGCAGTAATCCTTCTTAGCACTTTCTATCGAGTCGTAAGTTTTAACATTTTTTCCCCTTTTGGCTGAGATCAAAAGCGGTTGGCTTTCACTCCGGAAAAAGAATAAGAGTTCTCTTTTAAGAAAACCAACTCATTTTGAAAGTGCATTTCACTTAAAGTCATTTAGGTACAAAGACGTCGTGTCAGGATACATGTATCATTACAAAAGGTAAAAGAAACAAGGCGTTCTCTCTATTTTGCTTTCTTAAGTTTTTTCCCCCTTCTTTCTTCTCTCTCTCTCTCTCTCTCTCTCTGCTTTCTTCGCTCTTTTTTTCCTTCTTTCTTTCCTCTATCTATCTATCTTCTGATTTGCATTCTTCGTTATTTTTCCCTTCTGCTTTGCTTTCTTCGCTCTTTGTCCCTTCTTTCGTCTCTCTCTCTCTCTCTCTCTCTCTCTTTCACTCTATCTCTTCTTTGCTTTCTTCGTTCTTTCCCTTCTTTCTTCTCTCTCTCTCTCTCTCTCTCTCTCTTTCTTTCACTCTCTCTCTCTCTGTTTTGTTTTCTTCGCTCTTTTTCCTTCTTTCATTCCTCTATCCATCTATCTCTGCTTTGCTTTCTACGTTCCTTCCCTTCTTTCTTCTGTCTTTCTCCCTCTCTCTCTCTCTCTCTCCTTTCTTCGCTCTTTTTTCCTTCTTCTCCTTTGCATTCTTCGTTCTTTTCCCCTTCTGCTTTGCTTTATTCATTCTTTTCCCCTTCTTTCGTCTCTCTCTCTCTCTCTTTCACTCTATCTCTGCTTCGCTTTCTTCGTTCTTTCTTCTTTCTTCTCTCTCTCTCTCTCTCTCTCTCGCTTTCTTTCACTCTATCTCTCTGTTTTGTTTTCTTCACTCTTTTTTCCTTCTTCTGCTTTGCTTTCTTCGTTCTTTTTCTTCTTTCTTCTGTCTGCTCTCTCTGCTTTCTTCACTCTTCTTCTTTCCTCTATCTCTCTTCTGCTTTGCTTTCTTCGTTCTTTTCCCCTTCTTTCTTCTCTCTCTTTTTCTTTCTCTCTCTCTCTGTTTTGTTTTCTTCGCTTTATTCCTTCTTTCTTTCTTTCCCTCTGTCTATTTATCTATTTATTTCTGCTTTGCTTTCTTCGTTCTTTTCCCTTCTTTCCTGTCTCTCTCTCTCTCTTCCTTCTTCTCTCTGTTTCTCTCTCTTTATTATTTGTTGCTTTGGTTTTCCATTATGCTGGTCATACGATATGATTCTCAGTGTACTTCATCTACTCCTAGAACTCCGAATTTTTCATGAGAGATATGAGTGTAATATCCTGTCTAGTAATCCCTTAATGTTTAGAATACTCCAGCAATAAAGCTCCAAGAAAATGTCGGGGACAGATAACTTCTCGAAATGCAGCACTATGGAAAGTATAGATGACATGCTATACCAATGAATTTCAGTTCTTGCTTCCGCACAAAGCTAATAATGAAATACATTTCTATCGAATGTAAATGCGATGACGCATGCGTACTCTTCTTTACTGAAACATATTGGGTAAAGGATAAAGTTAATCTTCGTGTTGTGTTGGGAAAAATAACAGTTTCATGGATACGCAGTTTTGAGTCCTTCGCTGGAAGTTTTACGAGAATTTCTCTTTTTTATTTATTTATTTGAGAATCTAGGAAATGGCACAGATGGGGAAGAAGACTTTCCTTCTCCAACTCTGTACTGTTCGTGACTATATTAGCATAAGACATAAATGTAACTGACCCTAGTGTTTGCTATCTTCTGCAGGGACAAAGCACACACACCACTCCTACTAGGAACCACTGAAGGAACCTAAGCCGTTGCCATGACAACTAATAGCTTTAGCACTCTTCGTAGAGAAAGCGTTGCAAGTCTTTCCTGGACAAAGACATAAGCCGGGAGAATACCCACGTTTAATGTCAAACACTAGATCACCAATGTTTTAAGATTAAACTAATCGGTAGTGTTAGTTAATCACATACAAGTGCCATTGAACTCTCCTGGGTACAGCTTTTGTTGAGCATTTTCAGGCTTTAAGATTTTTGTGTTAGATACATTTAAAGCCTTTGTTCGAACTGATTTCTCGGATCTCTCGCAGTGCTGGAATTTCACAATATAGTAGTAATTACACCTCCTACTACATGGTAAATGTTGATATAAGAAACCTAATAATTATATGTATATATCTTTATGCAATAACCAAAGCGCCATCTATCAAACTTGATTCTATCCTCAGTTGAGTTGAGGAACAAAGATAGAAGAGAGTTAATTTCCACTGATCTTTACAAATTTAAATAATAAAAAAGAAAGAATAATTTAAAAAAAAAAAACACAATTTTCCTACTTTAAAATGAGTGTTGGAATGGAAAATTTAACACAATTTAGTTTTTCTTAGAAACACCAATTGCAAAATTGCATATGAAATTTTCAAATATTAATTATCTTGTTTCAGACTGGGAAGAATTTCGGACCGAATGATGAATCAATCGACCGCGAGATGCGGTGATTGATTCATTCAATCCAATACCCTTGGAAGGTAATGGATGCAATGCTGTAGCTAATGAAGCTCTAACTGAGGTTAGTTTATTGCTGTTACCCTCCTGCCATGATCAGAGCTTTAATAGCTCAATAACACCTTATCCCTACACTGTCCTCTACAGATAACGGGGAAGATGAAACGCATTCTTGCTTTTCCCATTTAAGCCAGTCCTTTTAAGGACTTTAATTAAGGGGATATTAAATCCCACATTATTTCAAAACCGAATAAGAAACTCAAACTAGGCCTATCTACTCACTGATGAGACCTCAATAAAGGTCGAAACCGGTCTGGGTAGTGACTTTCTACCATAATGTGTAACATCATACATCTCCTAGGAGATGTGTTTTACATTATGGGAAATACTAAGAATAGTGATCAGAACTTTATCCACCTTTGCTACGAGTTGCCTAGTGTTAAACTATGTGCTTTAACTTACGCTTCAATACGCCGAAACTTTTATAGTTTTGCTATATTCGGCATGAAACTCTTTGATTCCTATCGTTGAGTTTCTTATTCGGCTTTGAAATAATGTGGGATTTAATATCCCCTTAATTAATTTAAATAATGTTACATCGCCGAAGTGCTCTTTATTTAAGTAATTAATTATCTTGTTTCAGGCTGTGAATATTCAGTCAGAAAATATCACACTATTTTCTATTTTGCTTCATAATTTGTGCTCCCAAAAAAATATTACGAAAAATCTTTTATTATTAGCATTAAAATCTATGCGACATGCATTGCAAGCAAAGCTTACTAAGAGAACAAGTATAGTGATGAGTGGACTATAAACACTCATCCAACTCTGTTGCTTACGGTTCTGGATCTACACTTCAGTATTTAAACCTTTACAGGACATGAACCTAAATAACACACGGAAAGTTCCAATAACGAATGCTACTTAGTGTTCGAAAAGAGAAAACTACAAGTTTGATAAATAGCTATCCTCAAACTATCGAACATCCACTTGAGAAAGGAGAAATCAATCTGAACACCTCCATCTTTGAAAGCGAAGATGTCCACTGTTGTTAAGGAGGATCAAAGCATTAATTTTGGTGAATAAGAAACTTTTGAAGGAAGAACACGTTAGCTGATTTCTGTTGAGAGTGTTCATTGCGTCCGAGAAGTAATCATAGGCACCGTTAGCGAATAATGAATGTCATCATACATTTCTCTGGTATTTAAAGAGGAATGTTAGAAGCCTGAAAGGCATGTGTGTGTGTGTGTGTGTGTGTGTGTGTGTGTGTGTGTGTGTGTGTGTGTGTGTGTGTGTGTGTGTGTGTGTGTGTGTGTGTGTGTGCCATTAGAAACCTGTATCAAAAGTTACTGGGATAAACGTAGAGATGTACGAAGAGTGTGTTTATTATTATTATTACATCACACCTCCAAGGAGTGCAAAGACTAATCAAGGGAGGACATCTACTCTACCACTCTCTGTTTCTACCACTTAATTCACTACAGCGAACCGACACAACAATCATCACCTACTGCCATCTACTGCCCATCACAACCACCACTAATATTTTTTGTCTATAAATTGCATGTGTTCTCAAGGCCGATTTAGCTGTATGGTATTACAATTTATTCAGCCGTATATATTTAAAAATCGGATTCGAATCCGGTGTTGATCATTAGAGCATTTACATTCTGTTGTTATATTTTATGCGTATGCAGAGAATCTATGTCGGAATACGCAAAGAAAATGCTTTTATCTATCTAATATTATACAGATATTTATTTTCGTATCTGTGCGGCCCCTTCAATTGACCCCATTATCTATTTGCCCTTTTAGAGACAGCTTTAAAACTTCACAGTGAGAAATCACTTAGTTTATATTGGCATTTCCGACTAGCTAATCATTCCTTCTGTATTTACCATTGCTAAGACTTAATATTAATGAATCATTGTGCTTTAGTCTTGACTGGACAGCTGGCTTCGATATATCAAGGCATGTGCACTGATTTAAAGCTTGTACTGTTTGCTCAGGGCCATGTTACACCTATATTTGCTTCAATTAATTCTGTTGTAGTGTGTGTTGAATCACACACAGAACGAAACGATACTTTATCTCCCATTAGCACTCTATTAATGCTAATTATCTGTTTATATCTATTTAAACAACAGCGAACAACCAGCAACTATTAATATCTACTGGACATCTACGCTTGAACAGATGTTTAGGATGATCTGTATCTGATTATGAGATGACTGGAATAAATGACTACAGGGGGCAATACTCGATGAAGTACTTGTATTGTGGGAGTGTACTCGGCTCTCTCCAGACAATGTAATTAATACAATGATCGGGGAGGTGTGAAATATAGTGAAGGAGAGAAAAGCATTCGAGTAGCAGATGCGATTAATATTTTAATGCTTAGTCAGTCTATTTAAATGCAGATAAGCTACTACCTTTCTTACTTCATTTTTCATAGATGTCGCTAACATCTAACAATGACTAAAAGTTGAATGTAAAAACCATCTCCATTATAATCAGATTTGAACCTTCTGAAATAGTACCTACTTAATAAATACAAGTAGGTACTATTTCAGCATAGGGACGTATTGTGGGCATCCTTTGTTTTCTATCATTGTTTCTTGGAGGGAAAAAAAACAATGTGATTCTAAACGAAAAGACCATTTCACTTGCGTATGAGACCTCATTTTAATTTGTAGACTTAAAAACGTTGATGGAGTTCCAAACCGAATGATTCAAATCCAGATCGCTTTCAATCCAAAGTGGTTCGTTGCTAATCCCTGTGCAATGAAAATCTCTATCATATAGGGAAAGTACTTCTAATAATACTCACGACTAGAAGTAACAACAGGTTGAAATAATCGGACGTTCTGTGAGTTACAATTCTGTAGGTTACAAAGGTTTTTTGTTCGTTTTTTATTCCTCTAAACCATGTCAATATACACTTGTGAGGCGGAACATTGTGATCACTTACCTAATAGCATACTAGACCTCGTTTCGCTGACATAATCGCTTGCACATGTTGGCATTGACTACTCCACTAGACCACAGACGGTATTCTGAGCAACTACGAACAACTGTGCACATTAACGTCGCAGAGATCAGTGAACGAATAACACTGGCATCGACCGATGAATGCTGCGTTCTTCATGATCTTACAAATGTTCGATGGAATTCGAATCGGAAGAATTAAGAGCCCGTAGTAATACACGAAACGCCCGGATATATCCTTCGGACCGTTACTTTTAGAACAGTCCAGATACATCCCATGACATTGTCACCTTGTAGGCCAATATCGGGGATGAAATAATCCCCCAGGTAAAAATTAGTGGCCAAGGTGTGTTCAGCGCGAATGAGAGAACTCGGTTATGTCCACGAGGACAATTTCAATACCGTCTTCAGCCACTCTGTTCTCATCTTGTCTGGTTGGATGAGAACAGACTGGATAGTCATAATTTTTTGGCTCATGAGTGTATAGATTACAATTTTTTTTAAAAAAATGAGCATGGTGACTTACTGTGCAATTGGAATACTTTTTTTTATTCAACTGCAAATAATTAAAACCAACTTACGAAATAAACTATTATTAAACTCATAGAAAAGCCGCAAAGTTAAAAAAATTTCCTTCTTATAAAACAAAAAATGTATAATGACACATAGATCACCCCTTAAAGTTATAGAAGAAATTATGAGTCGTTTTGAAAAGCGCAAATATCGCTTACACCAAATGTTCTTCTTTTAGTGAGATATATATTTCCATTAGTATTTAACTTCCATTTTCTAGAATACTTGAGAAAATCTTCTTTTATCGGAAAAGTAAATGAGAGGAATTTAAGGTAAGAGGTTGTTAGAATAAACTGCGTTCCGTCGCATTAAACAAAGTAAACGGGACCCCCTTCATTGATTTTTCTAAATGCTTGGCGTATCTATAAGTCCAAGTCTTGAGGATTCCGTGAGAAAATAAAAAAAAAAAAAGACGTTAGGAATGAAACTTCACTTTCTTGCCCAAGCTACGATGTGACATGCTGGGAGGGATGGGGGATTCTTATTATGATGAGTATCCTTAAGGCAACGTCTTCGAATGCGAGAAATTACTCGCTGAAATCTGGCAGCTATCTCGCACGTATAGCAGCAAACATGGCATCGAGTATTAAATGGGCAGATGGAAAGAAAGATGGGCGTTTATAATATTATTTTAAAGTTTATGTAGCAGACAGACACCATTAAACAATGAAATATTGTTTTAGATACGTTCCTTATATTATCTAACATTACTACGCACACACTCACATACATACATGAATACATTTAGGCCAATCTTAAATCACAGTTTGCTTGATTAGACTTGTTCGGTGCATTTAGGCAACAACCTCTTCTATATAAGAGATTAATGTTAGTGTGGTCTAAATGACTTCAGTTTCTCTGAGATAAATCCTGCGGTGATTTATTAACTTTAGGAGACACTGATTTCTCATCTATACTCAGGTAATTTGTAAGCCGTTTGTCAAAGTCGCTTTATGTTCCGTGTTTGTCTTCTTATAAAAATGCACCTGAAAAGATTAACCTCATGTCAAATCCTTTGTTCTATCGACATGTATCAAGATATTTGACGATGTGTGATCATTAAGTTTACTCTCTCTCTCTCTCTCTCTCTCTCTCTTTCTCTCTCTCTCTCTCGTGTGTTTTGGAAACCAAGAATAATTAGCATGCTGATTTCTTAAATACGAGTTTAAAAAGGACGAAGAATGTAGCATCGGGCTTCTGTAAACAGTAAGATTGTCTTGCTGTTTAAAGTTGTAGAGAGTGTCGGCTGTAATGTAAATAATATCCTGTCATTAATATAAATGTAAATAATTAATGTCTGGATATTTACCTTACATTAATGTAAGGTAAATATCCTGTCAACATAAGTGAAAACAAACTTTCTTTCCCATTAATGATTAATGGGAAATACTTCAGTGTTTATCTTCAGTTTCCATCAAACAGTGTGAGCATTTCAGCAGGCTTTAAAAGAAAAACAATATAATGTAAAAATACTAATATGAAAAAAAAAAAAAAAATACTTGTATAGCTTAGAACAGGGGTGTTCAACCAGGCGATCGCGGAGTGATTTTTGGTCGATCTCTTGTGTATTCCTCCTTAATTACAAATTTAATTAAAACTGGAAACATAATATTTTTTATCATTATTTTGTATTATTTTTAATTCGCTTTAAGTGTATTGCTATTGTTTATTTATTTTTCGTTAAAATTGTCAAATCAGTAATTTTCTTATAAGTCCGGGTAAATGAATTAATTTGGATCAGTGGAAGTCAAGCAGCGAGCGGAGTGAATACGATTATAAGCAAAGTGTAAAAACTCGATTGTAGCTTAAATATTAAATATTCCAAAGCACATTACATCGATTTTTTACTTAGGTTAAGTCCCATGTGAATATTGTAAAAAATAAACTTTGTTTGTCTCGGTATAGTTTGTATTAGATGTTTTTGTAAAACTCTTTTGAAGCTAATTGCATATACTGCTTTAATAAGAATATGTTAGAGTGTTAAAAACAAAGGCAATGTTTTTGTCGCTGAAGATGTACATGGCGGCATTAGAAAGATTGCTATTGAAACTTGTATGTATGAGAAAGGCTCTAAGTGCAAACATCCCCGAAGTCAGCCAGGAAGAGTTCAAACAACTTTCCGATGGCCGGCAACTTACAATCAAAAGAAAGCGGAGGAGAACCAAAGGCGTGCCGAACTCGAAACTTAAGATGAAAGACTCATACCGATTCTTTGGGGTTGCCAAACTTCATGCGAGGTCTGAGATGAGGCCTAATAAAAAGGGACTTGAAGCAAGCAGAAGGGGTCCTGGTTCCAGAATTGCGGTCAGAGAGACTGCCCGGATTCACGTTGCTTGAGAGAGGAGTTTCCCGCTTCCAGAAAGGAGCTTCTCAGTTCGAGACGTCGCTAGAGAGAGACTACTTCTAGGCCGCAGACAAGGTTTGAAATTGCCGAAAGGAAGAGTTCCATTTGCCGGAGAAAAGTTTCCAGGCCAGGTTAATGTCAGACATTCACCAGTGTGTTGCATTTTCATTACAATTTGATGAATCAAACGACTTCACTGATATTGCTCAGTTAATGGTATTTATTCGCATGGAATTTCAAGATTATTCAAGTAAAGAAGAACTTTTGGAAATTATACCATTATTGGGAAGGACTAGGGGAGAAGACATTTTTTCGGCATTTGATGAATTTGTGAAACAACACAAACTTCTGCTGTTTAAACTTGTGTCAATTACTACTGATGGTGCTCCTGCAATGATAGGTAATAAATCAGGCTTCATTTCATTATGTAAAAACGATGACAAATATCCAGATTTTTTAATGTACCACTGTATTATTCACCAACAAGTACTGTGCATTAAAAGATTAAACACAAAAGATGTTTTGGATATTACATTTAAAATTGTAAATTCTGTTCGAGGAAAAGCCCTGCAACGGCGGTTATTTAAATTACAGACAGATGATGATAGGGAACTTCTGTTGTATCAGTTTGTTCGCTGGCTCAGCAGAAGTCAATTTTTAGAAAGATTTCTTGTATTAATTAACGATATAAAAATGTTTCTTGATGAAAAAGGAGATATATATATATCCACAATTGAATGATAAAAGATGGTTGTTACACTAATCATTTGTAGTAGATTTCTGTAGGAAATTAAGCAATTTAAATTTAGAGTTACAAGGTAGAGATAAAAATTTAATTGACATGTTAAGTTCAATAAAAACTTTCCAACAATACTTACTTTTATTAAAGAAAACTATAAATGACCGAGAATTTAGACATCTCCCATATTTATTAAAATTTTTTGAAGAAAATCAAGAAATTCTTCGCTATGATTTAAAAGAATTTATTCGTGAAATAGAATTAGTTGGGGAAGAAATAAATTCAAGATTTAAAGATTTTAATAAAACTGAAATGATTGTATCTTTTATCAATAATCCATTTCAAGAAAACTTGAACTTCACAGAAATTTCAAATACAATTAATGGGTTGTTTGCATTAGTTTAGTTTACATTTAAAATCAATAAATAATGACGTCATTTGGAAGTATGCACATGAAAAATTCCCAATATTAACTGATATTGCGCGAAAAATTCTGTCGTATTTCGGATCGACATACTTGTCAGAATCCACTTTTTCAAATATGACCGTCATAAAAAATCAATTAAGAAACCAAATTACAAATGATCATTTGGATGATTGTCTGCGATTGGCCACTTCTTTATATCAACTTGACTATGTAAATATTGCGAGGTCCAAACAATGCCAAATTTCACAATAACTTTTTTTTTTTTAAATCAACCAGCATTTCCTGTAACTTGTGAGTTTGTAATCAATCTGTTGTTTTTTCTAACTTTGGTTTTCCAAAATAGAGAAATAAATATTTTATTCCAATATTTTTTTTGTTGTATTAAAATAATTAAATTGATAAATAAATTTTTAAATACACAGATAAAGTTTTTAGTTGTGTATTTTTTTTTTTTTAGTTGTTTATTTTTAGTTGATCATTTGTGCGTAATCAGAGATCAGGTTTGGGTAACGTGATCTATATAAGAGAGAGAGTAGATCGCCGAATAACTTTTTATAGAAAAGCAGCTCGTGTAGTAAAAAAGGTTGAACACCACTGGCTTAGAACAACATTTTTGGTTCCATAATGGTAGATTGCCAGAAGAAAAGCTAGTTAATTGTACAAAATTTCGTAAAAAGTTTGTTAATTGTAGAAAATTAACAAACTTCCCAGTTTCTTTGACATAGACCAGGTAGAGCTGTTTTACGAAAAATCTTTTAAAAAAAAATCAGTTCGTCCATAAAACGCACACTATTACGGACAAAAATTCCCAAATGCGAGTATTAGGTTTGGGATCATGAGATGGCGATATGCCGTGCACTCTCCCAGTTTCTTCAAAACCATCAAATGACCTTCTTGGCATCGATAATGGCTACAGGTGGAGACTAGCTGCCCACCGATTTCCAAATGTTTGTTGAAATTAACCACTTTTTCTTCGAATTAAAAAAAAAATCGATAATTATTTTAATATAAAGAAATGATTACAGACAAAAAGGAAAAAAAAAAAAGATTTCATCTTGCTAATATTGGAAAAGGTCTGAGTTCGATTCTCATCGTGAC
The DNA here is from genome assembly GCF_054136105.1 of Typopeltis vanoorti. Classification (NCBI taxonomy): domain Eukaryota; kingdom Metazoa; phylum Arthropoda; class Arachnida; order Uropygi; family Thelyphonidae; genus Typopeltis; species Typopeltis vanoorti. The sequence continues at coordinate 77,473,044 of NC_143554.1, read as the reverse complement.
GGGAGGAAACTTTATTTATATGGACTTTTTTCAATCGAAGGTGAGTTAGCCGATCTCATACGGAGGTAGCAGGGTTTTTTCTCCCGGAAACTCGGGTTTTTCATTCCACATATAGACAAATCGACCCTTCAGAACACACACAATTTACAGACAAAAAATACTTGTTGTGGTGGTGGTGGTGGTGACGGTAGATGGCGCTGATGTAGTTGATTGATAGTAGAGGTTCGGTAGTGGTGGAGACGGAGAGTTGTACAGTAGGTGTCCCCTCGCAATGAGTCTTCGGACTCCTTGGAGGTGTCACGAATAATAATAATAATAATAATAATAATAATAATAATAATAATATTTGTTCAGAAAAAGATAAAATTAGTTATGATGTTTTTTTTTTTTTTCTAAGATACGAAAGTTATGGGAAGGATGCCTGAAGTATCCAAAACCCTACTCTTTTTTTTCCAAAGAGTACATACTTTTATATACTTCAACTTATTTCTAGTTGAGTACTATTATTATGCGCACACATTTGAAATACCCGCTAAGTTAGATAGACGGCAGTAAGTATTTTGCAATTAAACTTCTAAGTACCTCTTTTTCTGCTACTCTTTTTGATTTAACCATGTTTTAGCCTGCCTTTTATTTCTTTTAAAGTGTATTAAAAAATCCACTTTGTGAAATGTCCGTAAAAATTATTCTATAAAATACCTAGGCGAAGAAAAAAAAATGAAAGTTGAGCGAACAATAATTTCCTACTAATTAGTTCAATAATGAGTTTTAAAAAAAGGGTGTAGTTTTTTTATCTCAGAGAAACATGGCATTTGCATCAGCGGAAGTAATGAAATACAATTCAGAAAAACTAAAGTAATATTCAATGCAGCTGTAGGTGCCATTCCATTATATACAAAAAAATCTTTAGTCACATGGCAGTTGCGAAAAAAAAAACTGACTCTTGTTCGGAAAACCCTCTTTGAATATAAGAGTTTTCGAGTGCGCCAAGAAAAATGTTTAATAAAACATCAGTTATTCATAAGGTAGAAATACTAAGAAATTCCAGTGCCTTGAATTCATTTACGTTTTTAAATTCAAATCATTTCAACTCTTCTGTTTGTTTCCACTAGAATCTCGTGAATTTGTAATGAATGCTTAACTCGCAATTGAAAAAAAAAAGTTTAAAAAAAAAAGACTGCAATTTCGCTTTTTGTTAAAATTATTAGCAACAATTGAAATACGTAATTAACGCAAGCTACAATAGATGTAGTGCGTTTTTACTCATGCGCTAACTTCCAATTGTTGAAACCTATTTAAATAATGCATTATTGTTTGCTTTCTTTCAACGCAAAACGTTACTAACAATGTAATTGCTTTCAAATTGCAAAATTATATTTTTATATTCACAGACATACAAATTTATCTTCCAAAAATCCCTAAACGCATAAAGTAATTTATTTGGATGAATTTGAATGAGTTTACATTCACGTTAACACAATATTAATTACCCTTTGAGCTTGAGTTTACCCTACGCTAACTGGAATACGTTTTCCCAATACACTTAACCCTCAAGATATCGAAACAATCTCGTATTAAGTATTTGAAGAAACAGGAAAATACCGAGTGAGTATACCGAGACATTTTTTAACTAGAGTGTCCTTGTTTGCAAGTCTCAAGTGTTTTCCTTAGATGCAAGTAAGTTAATAAATTGGCTCAAGTCCTGTAACACTGGCCACTATCAGACGTGCATGTCTTAAAGAGTCATTAAAGGATTACCAAGAAATTACATTAAGTAAAGAAGCTTTCTTTTTTGTTTCGTGTAAGCCAACCCAGATTACAACAAAAAATGACTCCTTATTTAAATATTAATGAGAATATTCATTATCTCGGCCTTTGGAAGAGAAAGAGTTTCTTTCTACTTTCTCATTGAGGGCCATAATCGTATTACGCAATTTCATTAATTAAGCCATGTAATTCATAGTAAATATTTAAAGAACCATTCTGAAAGTTAGTAGACTTATTAAGGATTTTAGAAATTAATCATAGTTTAGAGGCTTCAGTTTACAGACCCAAATGCGTATTTTTGACAGACCATTAGCTTAATTGCGCGAAAGGTTACATCCCACGTGAACTTCTAATACAAGTCAATAATTCAAATAATCTTTTATATGAATATTATTTCCAGAGAAGATTAAATTTTTGATAGGAAGGGTAATGACATCAACCCTAATGCAATGCTAATTTTAAGCTGTTTTTTTAGAAGTTTTTCCTCTCTTTTTTTTGAGTAAAAACTTTATGAAATTGCACCGATAAAATCTATTCTAATTGCATTTTCTCTAAAAAGAATTTTTTTTTCCTCTTCCAGTGACGTTTGTAACAATTTGGATTATCAAATTGCTTCAGATTCTGTTTCTAGAATAGCATAAAAGACAATGACCAATTCTTTTATTAGTACTATCACTAGACAATTAGGTATTGTTATATATCGTCTGCATTAATTAATATGAAATTTCACATTCAATCGTTTCAATTTTTCTTTCGAGAATAGCGTAAAACAACAACCAGTTCTTTAATTCATAACTAAGTAGTAGATAATTAAACAATGTTATTATATCTATATATATCGTCTGCATTAAATAAACTTGAAATTCTATATCAAATTATCTTTCAAGAATAGCATATAACACAATAATTAATTCTTTTTTCATTCTTAAAAGCACTAAGTGACAAATAAATATTGTTATCATCTATCGTCTGCATTCGATATAACTGACATTTCATCTCCAGTTGCTTCGCATTCTCTTTGAAGAATGTGAAGTTGAATTTGAAGAATATAACCACAACAATCAATTATTTTATTCATTGTTAGGAGTTCTAATCAGGACAATTAAATATTTGATTATATCGTCTGCTTTAAATAAATTCGAAATTTCATAACTACTCATCAAAAGATAAATTATAAAAGTGTCGATCTGCTTTTCTACTAAATTTAGACTCAAATTTGCAAAACTGTATATATTTAAATATTTGAAACGAAATACTTAAGCGTTAATAGGTAATTCAATAGGAAAAATTCATAATTTAAAAATTAATAACTACATTAAACTGGATTCGTGCGAGAAAATAACATCACAACGTTCCTTTTACTTTCTCAGCCTAGCATCCTTCATTATCGATTTAACAGTTTATTAGAAACGTTTCTTGATCTTTAAGAACCTTTGCAAAAGTTATAAAGTATAATTACACTGCATAGTTAAAGTAATTGCCAGTTGGAGCATTTTGCACGTTCGGGTCTTTGAGCAGAAATAATGCTTAATTATTCAGCTATTTTCGCACTCCAGATGTTTCAAGGTACTGCAATGGATTTTACTATAAAAGAATATCAACATACTTCTCATCCCGTAAGTAAAATAATTAAGATTCTTTATCGATTACGAATGCTTACTTTCGCAACCAATTTCCAGAGTACGGAAATTAACCGCTAACTTTTCGAAAAACTACTCCCTCTAATATCCATTTATCTCGGATGCTGTCTGATTTCCCTCTACGTAACTTTCGCAATCAGACTTCAAAATGAAACCATATTATGTTGTTTCTTTCGATCGGAAACACAGTGCAGATGTTCAGAATCAAAGAATCGTTTTATTCACAATACGATCTTGATAATACATCAATGTATACTTATCGATAAACCTCAACTAACTAATTTTCCGGTTTTAAAAAATTTCTCTTGAAATATTTTTAATTGGTGAAATTTTTATGATTAAACTGAACTAATTTCTAAATTTTGACTAATTTTTTTTCGCTTTATTGTTGATTTTCATGCATATTTTATTACATCACTTATTCAATTTAGCCAGGGAATTCTGCCTACTCGAACTGGATTTATTTAAGAGTATAACATGAGTTGCATGTGCGCCTTTGTCTCACACCTGATTCAGCATCAAACTATGTTTCTGTAGCTCAGTCGGTATAGACGAAGCTCTTTGGTTAGAAAGACCTGGGTTCGATTCCCGTCCGTGACGTGAGGAACCTTTATCTGGTCTCTTTCGATTACAGGTGAGTTAGTCGGTCTCATATCGAGATAGAGGATTGTCGTCCCTCAGAACAGGCAAACTGACCAGTGAACACACACGGATTTACAGTCATAAATACATACTCAATCCTTCATTAAAAAGGCTCAAGATGAAGAACGGGGGAACCCCCATACGAAGAAATAAATAAATCCCGATCTACAAGACATAAATGCAAATCCTTGTTATATACCCATGATTTCTCCACTATTTGTTTTAAAGTGAAAATCCGATCCTGACAATCTCTGTTTGACCTGAATCCAACTTGTTCTTCTCCAAGTTACTCCACCACAATCTTTCTCAATCTCTTTTCAAGTATGCTTGCATAAATCTCACAAAGAAACGCTTGAAATATCTCTGTAATTATCACATTCAATTTTATTTCCTTTTTTACAGAAGAGTCCTACGACAGCGCTGCTTAAATGACCAGGAATTCGATCCTCTGATGAGGATCTATGAATAAATATTCCAGCAACTGTAAGACTTTTATACCTCCATATTTGAGCATTTCTGGTCGAATATCATCTCTCCACCTGCATTTACACATTTAAGTTTTTCGATGACTTTTTTAAAAGTTTTGATTGCATTTTCTTGAATGTTTTCTTTCGCCATGTTTTCACTACTTATTTCATTTTGAAATCTTTCAAAGTTATTACTCCAGACATGTAGAGAATCTTTATATCCAGTTTTCATGTCACCTTTATCATCTCTAATTCCTTTTTCAGTACTCTTTCCTCAATTTCTGATATTTTTCAGTTGCTTCCAGAATATTTTACCACCATCCTGATATTTATTTTCTATGTTCTTACCAAAGTCTTCCCATGACTTTTGTTTAGCTAGTTTTACACAGTGTTTCGCTTTCTTGCATTTTTCTCTGTATTCTTTAAGTTTACAAGCCGAGTTGCTTCTCAAGAACTTTCCATATGCTTTCTTCTTTCCTTGACTTCCTCTTTAATTTCCTGAGTCCTGATGGAGTTCTGATTTTTCTCTCTTCTCAGACAACCTCACCACAGGCCTCTATGGCTGAATCAGTCAATATTTTCTTCAGTGTCTGCCACTAAATCTCCAAGGTTTGGTTCTTGTTTAGAAATTCTTTCATTTTTTTCTTGAATAATGTTTGAATAGTTGAGTCTACAGCTCGTCTCGTCTCTGAAAGCTGTTTAACTTTGATTCGTTTTAAAACAGTCTTGAAATCCTCTTTAAAACTCATTTTTCTTTGCACTATAAAATTCAATTTTTATGAATTTGTTCACTTCGAATTTTAATCTCCTTTACACACTTCTGTTCCTGAACAGGAGTGAACATATCTACAATAAATCATTCAATGATACTTTTCTTATTTCTTGCATCTTCTCTCCACATTACAATCAAGTTTATTTTAATATATATATATATATATACACAATTTTATATTACTCTATATAATCTACATTTTATATTACTCTATAATATAAAATGATAAGCTTTTTTTGTAACGTTTTTGTGTCACGTTTTTTGTCAAGTTATTTGAAACGTTTTGAAACTCAGGGGCTACCCTGAGTGTCGAGTCTTCAAAATTCGAGTCATCAGAATTCAAGGAGAACCGGCCTACCAGTCGGGAACTCGGGGGTTGAGCGCCGTAGGTGCACGGGGGGGGGGATGATCCCTCTTTCGAGTCTTCAAAATTCGAGTCATCTGAATTCAAGGAGAACTGGCCTACCAGTCCGCAACTCGCTCGGGGGTTGGGCGCCCCCTTTCGAGTCATCAGAATTCAAGGAGAATCGGCCTACAAGTCCCAAACTCGGGAGGATTGGGCGCCGTAGGTGTCAGTGGGGGAAGAGCTCCCCCTAGTATATATATATATATATATATATATATATATATATAAAGATAAGCCGAATTTTGAAACGTTTTTATGTCACGTTTTTTGTCTCTTCATTGTTTTGAGCCAGGCTAAGCCGATTAAGCCGTTAAGCCAAAATTTCACGTCTAACAATGTGTTTGCCTTCATGAGACAACAATTTGTTGGACGTTTCAAAACAATGGAGACTGGCTTACCAGCCCGGAACTCGGGGGGTTGGGCGCCACAGCCCCCCCCCCCCCGAGTTACGGGGGGGATGTGGCGCTGCAGCCCACGCATATCGTACGAGGCGACATTACCTAGGGAAGCTAATGGATGGCAGTGCTGTAGCTAATGAAGTTCTAACTGATGCTCGCCTATTGCATGAGCTGCAGTGGAGCTATTCTTATCCTGGCCACCACTACTGTTCATGGAAATGCTCATCTCCTTTTTCTTTATACTTCCACCACAACCTTTTCTTTATCTGCAACTCGTGCTTAATAATATTATTCATCCATCTTACTCCTACTTGATTTCTCCTTCTGACTCTGGAAATACAGTCTGATGCAGCTTTTTTTTAAATGCTCCTTGACAATCTCTCACGCACCATCAATAACTCTCCCCTTCAAATTCTCATGTCATAGCACTGGTGAAAGCTGACCTCTCAGCTTGTCATAATCACCAGCCTTGTAATTCCACATAACCCCCCCCCTTTCTTAACAGAATATTCAGCACATCTTACAATCTCCCCGGTCAACCATCACGACTGCTTCCCCAAGTGGAGACAGTGTAACTAATCCTTATAAGGACTGGCTTAAAGGGTCGAAGCAAGAATGCTTTTCATCTTCCCTGTTATCTGTAGAGGACAATGTAGGGATAAGGTGTTATTGAGCTATTAAAGCTCTGATCTCGGGTAACAGCAATAGCCGAGCCTCAGTTAGAACTTCATTGGCTATACCATTGCCATCCGTTACCCTCCAAGTATTAATCACCGCATCTCACGATCGATCCATCATACCCTCTCAACCAGTGTAACTAACGGTTTATAAAATTTTCACGTTGGTGTCTAACAAAACTTTAATTTATGAACTCTATATTAAAAGTTTCTTATATATTTACATTATAATAAATGAATAATTAAACATTTCATATTTTTAATTAAATTAGTAATATTATTAATATTATTAACATAATTTTCCTAAAAAATTATTTTCATTTGTTTTATGAATAGCAATCAAAAGAATTAAGGAATGCCCCCGGAGTTCAACGATGCCCTTCTAACGATCTTTCTTTATGGAATCCATGTTCATTGTTATAATTTAGGAATTTTGTTATAATTCTCCATACTTGGTGCTCAGTAAAAGTTATATTCCAGTCGTTTAGAAAGACGTTCTCAATATATATATATATATATATATATATATATATATATATATATATATATATATATATATATATATATATATATATATATATATATATATATATATTTTTTTTTTTTTTTTTTTTTTTTTATTATTATTATTATTTTTTATTTATTTATTTATTTATTTTTTTGAATTTTGAATTTTGAATTTTCCACAATGAGAATCCATAATCCATATCTTCCTATTAATGATAACATTTTTTTTTAATGGCTCTGTTAGTCTATTTCCGTAAAGTATTTTTATACCGTCTTCATGTAATAATTCAAAATTAAATTTATTTCCTTATGTTTCATTATTTTACTTTTATTACTTTCTTTATATTTTGTTAAAATCTACATTTGTCCGTCCATACTTCACGGTCGCTTCAAATATTTGTAGATGTAAGAACAGTAATATATAACATTTCACTTGGTTTTACTGTTTTATTTGATATTTTATAATGCATTGTAGACATTTGGTCAACACCAGATGATTAATATATTGATTGGCCAAAGGGATTTCAATTTTGCAAAGGCTTTCCATAGATTGCCACCACAATTGGAACAGATGGGATTAGATTAGAGATTGACTGTTTGATTGGTGTCAGCAGGTTGTGTATGGGAAATGATATTCCAGAATAGGAAAGTCACTATGGGTTTGCCACAGGGATTTGTTTGAGGGCTATTGTTGTTTAATTTGTATGTACATGACATTGAAAAGGGCTTAAATGGTGTTATACAGTTGTTTGCAAATGATGCAAAGTTGGGGAGAGTTATGAGAAGCAGAACAGATGTTGTAACTTTGCAAGTGGGCCTAAATTGACTGTCTGAATAGGCGAGGGTGTGTGGATGTTAGTTTCATGTTGTAAAGTGTAAGGTTTTAATTTTGGGAAGCAAAGATGGGATGCAGAATATAGGATTGGGTAGAATATTTCAGAGGAGGTGAAGGGGATATAAAATTTTGGGGTGATGTTGCATAGAGACTTTTTTGGAAATTTTGAAACGTTTTGGATTTTTTAGGAAATTTCATGGATATTTGGCTAAAATTGTGAGGACAACACAGCAGATTACGGGAATGATACGGAGAACACTTACTTGCAGAAGTAAGTGTTCTCCGTATGTTTTGTTTCCATTGTACATGAATTTAATCAGGTCACATATGGATTGCTGTACACAGATTTGTTCGCCAGATTTTCAAAAGGATGAGGAGATGTTGGAGAGGATCCAGAGGATAACTGACTAAATTGGTCTCTGGAATGCAGAATATGAGAACAGATTGAGAGAATGCAAATTACAGAGTCCAGTGAATAGAAGGAAGAGGAGGCAGTCATGGACTTACAAGTTCGTAAGGGTAATTACCAGTTTTAGCGTGGATGAGATTTTTCATAGAATATCTAGAGGGGGAGTGGAGAACGAGAGGCCATCCATGGGATCTGTATAATATGGTTTTGGTGTGAGCAAGGAGGGAGAGGAGTCGATTTTGTGCATGGAGAGTTGTGGGTGATTGGAACGCATTGCCTGAGAGTGTGATGAGTGCAGGGACAACGAGTGCATTTAAGTCGAGGTAAGATGAGCTGTGCATGCGATGGCGGGAACCTCCCACGATGTGTCTTGAATCCATGGAAGTGTATTGATAATAATAATAATGATAATCATTTTTTTTAACATTTTTATTATTTCTCAGATAAATTACATACATTATGAAGACAATTATGCATAACAAATACTTTCTCGTACATAAAGTTTTTTTTTAAATAATAATAATAATAACAATAACTGTTTACAACGTATATTATTATAATATTCATAATGATGATTATTACAGATGTTTTTTTGCAATTTTACACTCTATATATACAATATCAATGGATATAATCATTCTATATTGCATACTTTTGTTACAGTTATTACATACATTACTTACATTTGTTTACCTATAATACATACGCCCGTCTATTCCAACATGCCTCAGCTTTTCTAACAAAGTTTGATGTGTAAGTGTATCAAATGCTTTGGTTAGATCTATAAAGACTACCATGGCTATTTTGTTTTTGTCTAAGGCGGTATTAATTACGTCTGTAAAGTCTTCCAAGAGAGATGTTGTTCCCTTATTTTTCTGAAAACCATATTGTGTTTTGGGGATAATATGAAAGGTCTCTGTGTATGCTGTGAGTTTCTTCAGTATGATCCGCTCCATTATTTGACTGATATTTGGTAATGTTGCTATGGGTCTGTAATTGCTGATTAAATTTCTTTTTCCATGTTTGTTTATGGGTGTGATTACGGCGGTCTTTAGCATCCTAGGTATCTGTCCTGTTTTAAATATTTTATTTATTAATTTTAGTAGGATAGGACTTAAAGTAGTTGCATGTTGCTTGATATCCTTAGGTCTTATACCATCAATTCCTGGGCCTTTGTTTGGTTTCATTTGATATATTCCAGAGAGTTCTGCTTCTTTTATGGTTGAGAACCATAATACCTGTTTGAATTATGGTCCAAGAGGAGGGTCACGTTTTGTGATTGGGAGGGGGGGTTATATTTCTGTGTAGTTCTTGGATGAAGTCTGCAAAGCATTGGTTAAAGTCATTTGCTAGTTGCTGGATAGGTATTGCGTCTTTCATGAAGCTACGTTTTATGATTTTGGAGGCGGTGGTGTTGGGAACACAATCTAGCATCTCATTGATCAGATGCCAGGTTTGTTTCATGTTGTTTTGTGCATAGGTTAGTTTTTCTCTATAGTAGTATCTGTAGTATAAATAATAATAATAATAATAATAATAATAATAATAATTTGTCCTTGGTTATTTAACCATGTGACTCTTGTGCTTAAAGAAGCTCTTACGTATTTTCTGATTTCGTTATTTGTATAAAACTGAAGCAAATATCGGCTAACATATCTAAAAGAGATTTTTAATGAATATTTTTACTTCATCACTTATTCATTGATCAATCATTATGTTTTCGTATGCTTCCAAGTAAATCATTCTGTTTTCCAACATAACAAAAATCCACTTATTCCTTCTTAATAAAAGATAATTCGATAACGCAAATTGATCCTTTTTTTATTTTAATAATTAATTTTACGTTATAAAACTCAGTTGTTTATTTTTATTGTGATGTTAAATATTTCATCAAATGTGTTAAAGTAATTCTAAGACTTCGATGTAGAATTGTAAAGGATGTTATTATTTTTATATACAATGAGTGACTTTTTTTCAATATTTTAATACCACTTCAGAATATCTCTTTTGCATTCTAATGACGTATTTAATTTGAATGAAAAACTTATTTTTAAGTTTCTATTTCACGGAGCATCTCCTCCTCTTTCCTATCCCTCTCAGGGATTGGAAAGAGAAGGAGATGCTCCATTTTATATTTATTTAATACCGGCATCATCGTTTTTCAAATCCTTCATAATATTATTTACTGAGTAAATATTTACTCAGTTATACTGAAGATCAGATAATAAAAATCGAATTTTGTTTTTAAATTCATTTACCAGCGACAATCGTAATTGTACTGAAAATTTTTTCACGTGAATAATTAATTGTTATTTTTGCCTTTGCCTAAAAAACAATAAAAAAAAGCACCCATTGTTAACAATGTTTACAAAAAAAAAAACTAAAAAAACTTACAACTAGGAAATCAAATAACGAACAGAATCGTAGCTTAAGAATTACAGAATTACTAAAATGAGACTTTAGAAACTTGCATAAGGGTCACATCATCATCGTCGACGAACGACGATGATGTGACCCTTATTTCGTTATTAAAAGTAAAGAATAAAACCAGAACATGCAAAGAGAGACAATTTTGATCATCATTTCCACACCTTCTAGCGCAAGTGCATTGAATTGTCACAAAAAACGTAATCATGACGTCACATCCTTCTTATAACGTCAAGGGAGAAAAGCTTTTTTTATTTTTTATATACAAAGAGAAAATGTCAGGATTACTCATTCTTTCTCTTTTCAAATTTTGATTTAAAAATTTAATTGAGCTTTATTTTCATTTTAAAAAAAAGTTATGGGTTGTTTTCACTTCCAACAAGGTCCCTTAATAACTAGAAACTTACGCGTTACTATCTGGCCAGAATTAAATCCGCTGTAACTTGATGCACGTATAACAATATGCAACAAATAATCTCTCCATTTATCTATTTAATTACAGTTTTATCACGTCATGTGCACATGCAGTTATATACGGAGTTATAGGAATTGCGTTGTTTTCTCCTGAGTTTTGAACAAAAACCATTTTAAATTAAGTTTAATCTTCTTCGGTAAGTAAAGGCAAACGCAAATCATACCCGCTATCCAATAGTGACATTAACAGCAATAGCTGGATTAGATTAAGCTACCCACCAGAACATACACAGCAAACTAAGAGGATTTGTGGTATTAGGCCGTTGTTAAAACAGCTCAAAACATTACAGGATTTCAAAATAACGATAAAACCGCCTGACTCTTTTCTTCTTGTGTTCTCAAACTGTGAATGCGACACTTAATCCCCTTCTTTTATCAACATAATCCTTTTCGTTCTTCTAATCCTGTTGTCTTTCTTAATAACTAATCCATCTTCGTGAATTAACCTAATCCCCTTTACTTGTGTACTTCTAATCCCTTGTTCCTGACCACTAATGTCTGTGTTTGGCCTGTCAAAATCCACTTCTTGTGGATGAAGTTCTTGTCTTTGTTACAAACTATAAATAAAGTGATTAACCCGCCCCCTATCTAATGATAATATAGACACGCATATCTGCGAACAAGATCTAGTCAAACGACCATATTTACTCTCCCCCGATAGCCCTCAACACGCTATTTTGATAGACTTTAAACAAGGGACCATATACCTTTTATCGTACTAACACGCTGCCGTGATAAGAGCGATATAGCCTTCTATTATTCCCCGATGAAGTTGGCTGGGCTTGATTGTCTCATCCCACCACAGCTCACGGACAACAATTTAATCTAGCGAGACGTTGTACCTAAGGTACCATTAGCAGCCGTGTTCAGAGATAGAGTAAATTTAACCCACTCGACATTAAGGAAGATGATCATTAGTCGTTCACTTAGGGGAAAGGGGTGGGGGTGTTCATTTGCACGGTCTACTACAAGACGACTGACTTGTTATCTAGGGTAGAAAATTAAATTTACTAGTCTGATTCCACGAAAGATAACAAGCACCTTGTCTTGTATCCATCGAAGATTAGTAGACCACTAAATTGGGACATGCACATTGGAGTTCTTTCATTTCCATCCTCTTGTGTAATGTTTAATTTGTGGACATTGATTTAGATGTTTCTCTTGTGAGATCATTAAATCATTTCCACCATGATTTTCGGTTGATGATAATAGCGGCAGTTGTTGAACGGTTCCTTGTCACGTGTTGTAGATAAGATCAATGTAAGAATCACAAGAGAGAAGGAAATAGATGAAAAAGCAACACTAAGAAATCGGAGAAAGGAAAGAGAAGTGTAAAAATAAATAAATCTATAAGCATTCGTCCCCTGTGAAATTTGGAACAAAATTCACGCGAAGAAAAAAAATTTGAATTCAAATCGTTCCTCTTAAAGAACTCGTGAAGCTGGTTTGAATTTTCTCATCCATAGTGTTTAGATACGCATGCGCATTTTGAGAGTAGTAAAGCAAACTGCATCGTTTGATGTATGCTATTGGGTGCTGACACTACTTTTTTTTCCTCTGAACAGTTGAAAACCGATCAGTAGTGATACATATCTTTTAAACAAAATAAAATACACCGAAATGTTATAGTACGCAAAGTCATACAATTTATCATCTCCTAAAAGCAAAGCTTATAAGATAAGAACCATGTCCATACTTAGAAAGTAGAATATCGACTCCAATTTATAATTATTAGCCTGCTTGAATCACAATGTTTTGCGTAGTTTCAGTCGCAATGTTATTGTACATCGTATTACTTGAAATTACTGTAATAAAAAAAAAGCTGCTAATAACTCTATAGTCTTAGCTTTAGACGCAATGTTTGGAATCTCTCTCTCTCTCTCTCTTTACATGATAAGTGCTAATGATTATCTAGCTTTTGTCTTCGCAAGACCTTTCTTATTCTTTTTATAATACATACTTCGAAGATAAATGTCCAATTTCAAGATATTGTCGGAATGCAATATTTCGAATGCTTTCAAACTTAACCTTTACGATGTTTCAAGGAATCATCAAAAATTTGAATTTTTTTAAAGTGACTATTTTGGCTGTCAACATAAGAATTGATTTTACTTTTACCAGGCAATAAAACATGTTATTTACGAACAATACGCGTCAAAGATGTGACCTCCATGTTATTATTTGCATATTTTAAGACCGAAGTTATACGCGAGGCGTAATAGTGATCGATGTAAAAACTGCCTCTTTTCAATCATCCTTCAAAAACACAAACTTCGTAAGGAACCACTTCCAGCGAACCTACTTAGATTAAACTTTTCAGTCTTGAATAGTCAAGCATACATCATTGTACTTACAAGAAATGTGTTGCAAGAAATCGATTTAGAGTGTTGCATAATCTCTGCTAGACGGAACAACAACAACAACACACAGACACACACGCACGCACAAAACGAGTGATAGGTTTAGATCAATTTTTCATTAGTTTAATAACGTTGTGCATGCAACAGACATTTGAGAATAATGCTGTTTTTCATGCGCAATTTGTCAACATTAAGATGCGCGAGTATTAGAGGTCACAGGCAACAACAAGAAACTGCTCTTACAAGCTAAAAAGATTAATTTATATCATAACTTTTTGTTTTGTATTTGAAACTATATCGTAAAATTGTTTAAATTCTTCATTGTACTCTCTCTCTCTCTCTCTGTTCCAGTTTTTCTGTCTGCAAACTAAAAATGCACAGAATACTGGATCATTGCTGACCGACTTCCAGAAAGATCATTTTTATTGGTTTATAAAAATACAAATTTAGTAGACGTCTAGGAATATATTGAAATAAAAACTTGTTAATATCATGTCCACGTTTGATTTTAAAATTGTTTTATTATAATCTTAAATTCGAAGGGTATGTTTAGAGTGACTATAACTAAACAAACGTAATCATGTTATACTAATGACAAGTTTCAAATAAATTGTGCTTCAGTTGATGTTTCATAAACATCAACTGGAGTGGATCATTGTTTCCATTGCTTATGTGCGTAGCTCAGCCAGTATAGACGGTTGGTGGGAAACCCAAGTTCGATTCTCATTCATGACGCTAGGATTCCTTATCAGATCTTTTCGACTAAAAGTGAGTTAACCAGCCTCATATGGAGGTAGAGGGATTTTGTTCCTAAACTCGGATGTTTCTTCCTCAAAACTAGCAAACCAGTTCGTGACCACACATATCTACGGACATAGAACACTTCGGGAAATGATGGCAGCCTGTAACTGCTCCCCGGCTAGGAAGTAGCACTTGTAACCAATACCTGATCCGGGAATCGAAGGCCAATACTGGAATCCTAGATATTCTCCATGCGCTAACAACCGTTACCATTAACTCGAGGAAATTGACGTCTTATTCAAAGGATGCTGATAGATTATTTCATCAAAAATTACAACTTATCATAGGTTACTCATAGGTGTTTTTAAATGGCAAGATTCTTTGGAGTTTTTTTTTTTTATTAGAATTCGAACTAGTTGTCTATTTCGTGAGTTTATTTATTAATACCTGAGCTTCCACGGTTGATTAGGTAAAATTATTATCATTGTTGAGCCTCTAATTTGTGTCCACGTGCCATGATTTTAATAACTGATATTGTAAATGATAAAGTAACGAGACTACTAATGTATATCTTAAATAAAGGGAGAAATATATAATAATTATTTGTCCGTGTTTAGGAAATGATGTGTATATTGTCAAATACGTTTAGGAAATTGATACAATAAATAAAGACATGACCAGATATGGAATAGATTTTTTTTTGTTTTTCAAAACTTATGTTTTTCTCCACTGAATGCTTTCTTTGTTCATCTTATTCTTCACTGAACGAGTGCGGTATTTAATAAGAAAACATCAATCGTTCATAAAATGTAAAATGGGTTTCAATTTATGGCAATCATTGTTTTGATTTCTTCGCTTGAATGACGTCTGGCATACGATTGTTATCGATAGATTGATCAACAAATATTCTATTATCGATTCCACTTCACTCCATCGTCTAATATATCAAAATATTGCCTTAAAGGATACCATATCATTCATCTAATCCCAATGTTTGCTGCCCAGGAAATTTCATAAATATTCTAATATGAGTCAAGAAATCAATTTGGTTCCGACCATCAAGTTCATCGATATTAAATATTTGCTGTCCATCAAACATTTGTGCATTCACTCTCAAGAAAGCTTATTGAGATTTTCATAATCAATAAACAAAAGCAAAATATTCTTAGCCTCTGGCATTCCTGAAGAATGAGTGAATGCCCTGGAATTTTTTTTTCCGCTTAAGAAATTGCCGTCATTGCATCTTAGCATTCTTGTTCTGGAGCTTGTTGGCCGAGAATATCAAGGCTTGAAATGTCCCTCTAATAAAAGCAATAAACATACCTTTCCTTACAGTCTAAATAAAAAGAACAGCTTTCTTAACTCATCAGGTTCTGAATCTCGTCCAAATGTAAATACTCAGGATTTTCCTGACCCAGTAATACATTACAATTCCAAACTTTTATTACAAGATGACTATTAGGATTGTACAGATGAAATGCGAATTTTTGAAGATTACTTATTGCACACGGAACTATGTATGCAATAAGTAGTGTTCGGATCAATCGACAAAAATGCATTTTCAGATGAATTGCAATATCTTTAACTAGAGATCATCTCTTAAGCTGAAGATCTTTTTTTAGCTACAGATTAGTCTCTTTTGGCGAAGATCAGTATCTTTAACTGTCAACTTCCTCTTCTTTAGTTACAGATCACCGTTTATAACGTAGATAGTTTGGCTTGTTCTTTATGCAGATATATGTGAAATTGCGTGCGCAGTATATATATATATACAAAATACTTGATCCTATTGTCACCATGTGTCTAGGCAACTATTTAATAATACTGGTCATATTGTTGTATGAGCAGTATTATTATTATTAAGGCCAATACCAATAAGCCTTTATTGAAACCCGAAGTTCAATAAAAGGCTTATTGGTGTCCGTCTGACTGGAGCCACGATTTTGAAAACAGCAGAGATGAGTGGTTTCTCAAAAGGGGAGATATCCTGGCTGTTTGATCAGTGGAAAAATAACCCATATTGTTTGTCTAAGAGTCGTAACTGTGGTCCTAAGACAGTCTGTCAGGAACGAGATCTCCGTCATTTGAGAAGGCTTGTACGGACAAAGAACTCGGTGAAGCAGGTTAGCCGAAGCATTTAGCGATGGATGTTTCTGATCCATATTTCACCCAACTACGCGCAAGGAATTGAAGAGGGTAATATTGCTAGTCGCATGCCTGGAGGCCCAACACGGTGTTCAATAAAATTTATAAATTCAGTAGTCGGTATGTACAGTTTGGTCTCACTTTATCATTGTGTTTAAGTGTGGGAAGTTTCGTCTCTTCTTTAGGTGTAATTAATATTAACAATTAACTACATTTAATAATCTTTATTTGAAGACTGTTAAAATATGAATCTTGAGTTTACACATGAAATGTATATAATAATCACCAGTATATTACAATTATACATACTGGCCACTGAATTAGAAACATATTTAATACGTTTTGGATCTCCAAATTGCAACGAACATATACGCTGTCTTGCAGCGTATATGCGATTGGCGTAGATTCCACAAGGTGTTGGATTGCATCTACGTCTACAAATACGTAGAGGCATGCGACTGCCAATACCGATTCTCTTCAATTCCCCGCACACTTCGGTAAGATATGGATCGAGAGCAGCCTTTAATAAATGCTTTGGTCAATTGCTGCACACAGAAAGTTCTCTTTATCATACAAGCCTTCACAGGCGATGACAATGTCGTTCCTAACAGCCTCTTTTAGGACTAGAGATACACATTTTTGGAAACAATAAAAATTAAAGTCAAATAATGTAACAATCTAAGTGCAAAATGAGTGCATGCATTTTCGCTAAGTCTTTTCCTAAGTCTTTCCTAATTTAACAATTATCAAATAATTGAAATTACATTCTAAATTATAAAGTTTTGTTTTGCATGATTTTAGGAGACATTAGTGATCTAAAATCTCAAAGTTTAAACACCGTTTTTTTTTTTTTTTTTTTTTTTTGAAATGCCATTTTTAATAATATCTATTAAGCATAGTCGTTTGCGAACAAAAAAATAATAAAATAACAAATCCATTGCATAAATGAATATCGTAACTAACTCATAAAGACATTATAAGCAACTAAGGGCGGTAGAGTAATGATAACAGTATAAATCACTCTCCAGGGGATAATTCGCTTAATGCGTTAAGAGTTTTTAGGTGCCGCCAATAATTTCTTATTTTCCAAGTGATTTGCAATTGACACAAAAATTGGCACTGTAATAAAACCTCTTAAACACCATAATCGAAATTTAAAAAAAAGGTTAGATTTTAATAAACAAAAAAAGTAATGTGTGCATAAATTACTGAAACATTTTCAATTAATACATATAAAAGAAAAAAATGCTTTCTACATCCAATGACATTTGTATCGAATCTGTTTATTATCCTATTCCACAATACATGTACATGTTTATACAATATGCATGTTTAAAATTAAAAGAAACACACGTATTAACCACAGTGAAAATTATTTCATCCTAAGTATCTTAGGACATCATCATTACAGTAGTTTAAACAATAATAGGAATAACATACAGTTAGGGCGCATGATTACAATAGAATCTCATTAAACATGCGTAACGTGTTACAGAAGTAAAAAACAAAAACAAAAACAAAAAATAGTTAATTATTTAACACAATTTTGTATGATAATTTCCCATACTTTAGGAATAGTAAGAACGTCGTTGCGGTTTAAGTTTGGTCTGTGTAGTAGGGCTTCAGAACTTTCTTTGTATAAACGTTCATGTTTAAATGAAGATCTATGTAAAAGTTTAGCCTTTTCCCAATGGATCCTATGGTTTGGATTTTCAATTCCGTGTTGAGAAAGGCCAGATTTCTGCGGTTTAAAAAGACGAATGTGGTCTTGGTGTTCCGAGATGCGTTTCTGAGCAGACCTACCTGTCTGTCCAAAGTAAGACAATTTGCATGAGCATGGAATCTCATAAACGTTCTTACTATTCCTATTGTATGGGAAATTGTCATACAAAATTGTGTAAAATAATTATTATTAGTTTTTTTTTTTTTTTTTTTTTTTACTTCTGTAACACCTTACGCACGTTTAATGAGATTCTATTGTAATCATGCACTCTAACTGTATGTTATTCCTATTATTGTTTAAACTACTGTACTGATGATGTCCTAAGATACTTAGGATGAAATATTTACAATTAAATAATTTTCACTGTGGTTAATACATGTGTTTCTTTTAATTATGATCTCACCATAGGTTTCTTTATTTAAAAAAAAAAAAAATATATATATATACATGTATTGTCTTGATTATTGTAATCTCATTATCATCTGGCTTCTGCTTATTATCTTCTGTTACTCGTGTATTTATGATCGCTTTATGCGCTCTATGCTAATTATCTTCTTTACGTGTCTAATATTTATTTTCTTCACTTATTCCGGTCTTCTACTTTCGTATATGATAATCTCTTTATTATGTTAAATGATTTACCATCGTTTTATTATCGTCTTCTCGTGATTATTATCTTTCTGTTGTACTTTTATTATCGTCTGCTACTGGTATATCATTATAATAAAATCAACGTTCTTCGTATTATTAAAATTTTTATTCTTATCATCGTTGTCATTGTTGTTTTGAAGTTGTTACATTGTTGGCATTGCAATTACATTTTTCACTGTTGTCATTATCCTTATATTGTTGTCAATTTCGTTATCCTTGTATTGTTGTCAAATTGTCGTTACCGTTATATTGTTGTCAAGTTGCTATTATGTTGTTGTCGTAGTCACATTGCTTTCATTGTTGTTGTTGTTACATTGTTATCATTCTCAAAACATTGGTGTTATTTTGTTGCAGTTCCATTACATCGGTGTTACATTGTTGTCATTGTCATTACATTGTTTTACATTATTGTCATTGTCATTACATTGTTTTACAATATTCAACTCGTAATTTTTGTTCGTTGTGGACATTTTACAAAAATTACTATGATTATCATTAACGCATTACGATTTCTATGATCAGCATTATGGCATTACTATTTCGATCATTAGCTTGAATATTATTCTAATTATTACTATGATTAGCACATCATAATTATCTTCAACATTATTGGTACTGTGATTATCATTAGCACATTAAGATTATCTCTAATATTTCATTATCTGGAACATTATCTTTATCACTATTACTATACTCTCATTATCATTAACATCTTTAACATTAACGCACTATAATATTATCATTAACATATTAGGATTTTTATCAGTATCTTTAATATAATTTTAATGTCATATTTAATATCATATTATCAAGATGATTATCAATGATAATCACGCTGATAATATATAGAAACTTTTCAAGATATCGGTAGCAAAATTAACGTTGAAAAGCTATTAATTTTCGAAGGAAGTGTACATACAAACTGACATTTTTATATAAAATAAAAGTCACTTTTTCCAAGGATGTTTTATAGACTAATAAAATACAGTTAACCGATAATTCAACACAGCTTTTCGTTCAAAATAGCAATAAAAGGGATGGAGGCAATTATCTGCATGGGTGAAAAAGTTCATTATGAGAAGCTGACATCCGTAGACTCTTAAAAATAAAAATTCAAAAGTATTCGACTGGGGTGTTTTATCATTCAATATGAGTCTTGATTGCCAATAAAAACCGCCTCAGTTTCATGAGAAATGCATAAAAGCAAGACACTGAAGTAATTATCTGTTTTTAGTAAATAACGCCACGAGTGGGAGGGAAAAAATCTTCATTGGCAAATTCTTTTGCTTTAAAGCTTCCCTTAAGCAATATCGCTAGTTTTTAACTCGAGCCTATCTTTTTAGTTCCACAGTGAAATCCGGTGTGACAGAAATTCATTTATCTTGGCGAATATTCATCCCCAAATATTATTTTTCAAAGAGAGAAATGACAGACACCAATTAACGTCAAGTGACACCATCTAGAGAAAGCTGAAGATCGGTATCTTTGACAGCTCGCTTCTTTTTCTTTCAACTGGATCATTAAAATGTGACATGAAATATTTATTTCGGTAATCACACGCGTCTTCGCTCGCCAGCCTTTAACTACAATATCCCGGGTTTTATTTCAGCAGCAGCAGTTAGCTACTATTCTCTCGAGGGCGGAGATGACAAAACCTGAAAGGTGGAGAAGAGCGAAAGTGACAACAGTTGGATATATTTTCTTATTTAAATTCTGATTGTTTAATTTTTTTTCATCGCGTTGAATTATGTTTTTGTTTTTCTTTCTCTTTTTCTTGTTATCCATAATATACTAATCCCAAGCCTCTCTCTTTCCGTTTCTTATTACTGTGGATTAAATTTTGTCGGTTCATTTTATTTTGGGTTTAAATAGGATAGTTGATGTGCTAAAATAATGCAAACTTCTACGTATTATACGATGCAATTTGTGCAAAGTTGCTAAAACCTATAACACAGAAAGGCGTGCAGTTGCTATGATAAGAGATGATGACATTAATAAATTAAAGACTTAATTCTGTATGTTAGTCAAGTAAATATTAGTTTAATATCCAACAGTTGGATATTATTGTTGAAATAATATTAATTAATATTAATTACATCGGACAGACATCTAGAAGTTTTGATACAAGAAAGAAAGAACACATAGGCTATGTAAGGAATAACAAACAGCATATATCAGGCCTTTCTTCCCACTTCGCCTCTACCAACCATAATATTGAATGGTTGGTAGAGTCATATGCCCTACATAGAAGAAAACTACCATTCCAGAACATTCAAAGAAGCTGCTACAGTCGCCCGTTCAACAGGTAACTTAAATAAGAATCAAGGCCTAATCTTACCAGATATCTGGAAAACTCTAATCAGATCATTTAACCAAAAAGAAATGAACTTTCATGAAAATTACATTAAATAGCTCAACAAATAAAACGTTGCACTTGCGACATGCGTATTATATCATTGTATCATGCACAGTGATAACTTTATATAATTTTTAGAATTGTCGGTTAGTTTCCTAGTTTTTGTTACTTTCTATTGTATTCATTTGAAAATGCTGACAGATATCAGTCAGTGAAACGTTGGATATTAAACTAATATTTGACTAACATACAGAATTATGTCTTTAATTTATTAATACCAGTCGTCAAGAAAAAGGTCATAAAAAGATTATGACATTTTTGCATGTGACGTCATTAACAGCAATTCTGTTGAAGCAACGATTATGACTTCAAAAGGAATATAATCTTAAGTATTGTTACGACAACTGGTCTCCAAAGGATATTGTTTAGGCTGTTATTATTACTTCATATGGAATATAGTCTCAAGCATTGTTGTTATAACTGATCAAAGATCTTTGTAGACCAATGGATCTTTGATCCAACAGATCCTTGATCTTTGTAAAGGAAAACCCCGAGTTTTGATTATCAGATGAGGTAGCTCGGATTTAAATAAAAAAATAAACTCAAGTATTTGAATCTGAGATAGCTCAGAATCAAAGATCTTCTTGGAATTAAACACAAGAATCGGCCGAAGTAAAATAAAGAAATACTCACAATAAGGGAGACGTCCCATTCCTCTTATAGTTTATAAGGTTTCAATTGTTTAATCTTCATATAGTTCATTCTACTATCATGAAAGAACTGAAATCTTCTGTCGGTTTTTCTTTATGGACGCTACAAAGCATATGAGACCAGAGTATTATGTCAGGATGAAAAACTTGTGATTTCAGAGGAGACAAACTCTTCCACCCCCGTATGAAACCGGTTAATTCGTCTTCAGATGAAAAACTCTTATAAACGTTCTTCGCATCTTAAGACGGAGTCGAACCCAGATTTTAACATCCTGAGGACATCTTCGATACTAAATGAGCTACCGTGGTGCTCTTTGTGTGTGTGTGTGTGGGGGGGTGTTGTCTAGCAGAAATACTTTCCACCAGCGTCTCACGTATCAACAATCATATCATTCAGGCTAAGTGTGTTCCTAATATATCAGCAGGGAGTGTACATTTCTGATGTTTTCTGTTTGAAAAAAAAAAAAAATCACGAGCGATATTCCATGCCACAACATACCACAATTCTGTATTCACTAAATGTAACTGATAGTTTCTATGAGACACCTCTCATTATGTAGGGTTGCTATTTTCCTCCCACCTACACCTAATAAACGAAATCGTACACAAATATTTCATCTGTTAGTAATAAAGGAAGGTATTCTCTCTCTGCATATATATTTTTTCCATTTTATTTTTTTACTTCCATCGTTTGTGTGTTCATTAGTTCCAAACCCAGTTACCCATCAGCAGAACTCAAACACATAAATTAAATGAAACAGCTTGCATGTAGCTAAAACATTTGTTTACTTCTTTGAAATTTAAGCACTTTAAGTAATTTAGCCAAATAATATATTTTAAATGAAATCCATTCAGTAGAGACAAAAAAACAAACGGTTTCTTCTTACAAGAAATATCAGTACATTCTTCTAAACGTCTTAGGTTTCGTCTTGAGACATTCAGAAGATGCAAGCGTTATTATGAGGTGGCACTGAAAAGTAATAACAAAAGTGAGATGAAGACATTCTACATAAACGACAGCTGTGCCACTTAATCCATTAAATCGGTTTTAAAAATAAAAATAAATTCGTAAGTTTTATTGGAGTCGTTGAACACACACAGAAAAAGTATAGATGAGAAGGTCCAATGGTAGAGTGTGGAGGAGAATGTCAAAGGCGCTAACTTATTGACATTTCTCTGAAGAAGGCGAATGGTTGAAAGCAGGTCACGTGACATAAATTCAACAGAATAACGATAAGAAGCTCTTGAGAATATAAAGTCATTTGTTCTTGAAATGAAAATTTGGTTAAATAACGAATATCTTGAAGGGAGTTTGGTAAAATTTTAATTTTACATCTATAACAAATTCGGAGAAAGTTTAGGTTCCTAAGAAGTTGAGTAAAACTACTTCTGAGTACTTAAGTAGTATACCGAGACTTGCGTCCTAATTAATTAAAACTACTCCAGCTTAGATCAGCTCGTTGCACCCGTTCCTTCATAGTGAGGCAAGCGCTGTACTGAGAGTATTGATTAACTTACTCTCTTTGGCTATTACGTATAAATACGAGCACGCGAATAAATAGTCTTTAAAAGAGCTAAACCCCAAGATATTTCTTTCGTTGGGACTTTAAGAGGCATTCATCAATGACCTTTTTGAAGGCTGGATTGTTTTTGTTTCCTCTTAACAATATAGATGTTAAAATTAACTCGGCAAAAAATGTATTCATAAGTCACTTATGATCTCAGTAGTTCTAAAGAAAATAAATTAATAAAACATAGAGATATTATATTTATTTAAATAAAGATATAATAAGAAATAAAATTAATAAATTATTAATAAAAATTGTGCGATTTAAATTCTTTTGGTGATAAAAATAAAATTATTTCAAGAATTATAACTAAATAATTTTAATAAAATTTAAGATAGATATAATAGATAATACACCCAAAATTTTAAATGATAAATTGAAAATAATAAATGACCATTCATTTTAATTTATTTCTGGGCGGTGATCAATACTCTTGGAGGGTAATGGATGGTAATGCTGTAGCCAATGAAGTTCTAGCTGAGGCTCGGCCATTGCCGTTACCCTCCTGCCATGATCAGAGCTTTAATAGCTCAATAACACCTTATCCCTACACTGTCCTCTACAGATAACGGGAAGATGAAAAGCATTCTTGCTTCGCCCCTTTAAGCCAATCCTTATATAATATAATAATTCATGTCTAAAAGGAGGGTAATGGATGGCAATGCTGTAGCCAACGAAGTTCTATCTGAGGCTCGGCCATTGCTGTTACCCTCCTGCCATGATCAGAGCTTTAATAGCTCAATAACACCTTATCCCTACACTGTCCTCTACAGATAACGGGGAAGATGAAAAGCATTCTTGCTTCGTCCCTTTAAGGCAGTCCTTATAAGGACAATATTAATTTATGTAATGCTTTATTTGTATAATGAGCTATTCGTTATACTTTTTCAACTATTCTATAAATTGTTTATGTTCAACTTTTATTTAAAGAGAAAAAGCATAAAGTGCAATAACAATTAAAAGTGTTCATAGATAATTATACATTGTTCCAAGAAGAACATTTTGTAAAACTTATGATGACAAGAAAAAATTTTAAAGGCTATTAATGGTAGGTAATGTGAAAGAGCGAATGACAGTAATTTTAAAGAACCATTAGTCTTAAATATATGCTTTATAATTATTCCGAAATAGCTTCATTAATCTAATTGAATATTTAGAATGATAACAAAACTGGAAACAATAGTCAACGAAATATAGTTTATTATTAGTATTATTCCAATGCTCAGAGCAGAACCAAAATGATGAACGGATATTGATCTTGGATCTCAAAAATGTAACTCTTGGTAGATAAAATCACATTTGACATCTCTGGGACATGCTTTTATCGTACAGATCAAATGAATGGGTCACCACTATACATTCGAGTGAAGTGTAAGATTATGACTATTGGTCCATTGTCGATCTTGTAGAACACCCACTTACTTCGATTAGTGATAGTCGAAAGGATAACACACCTGGGTGAATCCATAATACAATCAACGCAACCAACCAACCAAATATATTGAAAAGTCGATTAGTTTTAACTCTGTCTGTGTTCAATATGACTACCGAAGCGTGTCAACATCATTCGAATAATAATGTCGTGGCCAAGTTCGCCACAGGAATAATTTTAGACGAATACGATTAGATAGCGATATTTATTACATCAGTTTTTCCCTTTCATTATATTTTATTTTATCCTTCCTATTTTATTCTTTTGTTATTGCTTATTATTTTCAATGGGAAAAAGTTCTCTTTCATATTTTGTCTACGTTCATTATGACGTCATAAACCAGAAAGCATTCTTGCGAATATCAACAGTCGTGGCAAAACTTTTATCGATTGTTTTGCCGAACACTGTAACTGTTGTGAGTTTTAGATGAGGTAGGGTTTATTTTAGCTGCATGCAGAAAATCTGCAAACCAGATATTTGCATTTTAATAAAAATTATCATTAAAAGAAATATCTCTTTTGGAATACTTTTTTTTCCCTATTAATATAAAACTAATTTAACTGTGAGAGGTTTTTTTTGTATTTATTACAGTGCTAGTTTTTCCTCTTATTTAAATTCTAGATACAGTATTATTAAAATATTTATATGCAATCTAAAATCAGAACTACGTCGGGATTTTCGAAATAAATTATTCATGTTGCCTTGAGATATACTATGGCAATAAAATCAACCATTTAAAAATCTTCCAACATATTAATGAAAGCATGGGAGACCAAATGTAACTGAATGAACTTGGATGAATCGAAGCTAAACTAAAACTAATGAATATTTCTGACACAGAAGTATTGATTAGTTTTAATTTAGAATTAAGACTCAGAAGTCGCCATTATAAAGCAAAGTTATAGCTTTGCAATGGCTTAAACTTTTGCTAACAATTAACTCTTAAAATGATAAAAAGCACAATGCAACTAATTCAGTCATTTTAATTGCCGTTTTTATCATCTAGATTGGATTTTAAGATTTATTCAGTACTGCTCGATACATATAGACTTTCATTGCGAAATGAAAAAAAAAAAAACTGATGTTGCTAAGCAAATAATTCTAGATTTGTGGGTGTATTAATACCTCACACTCCATTAGACTTTTGCTTAATTATAACTGTGTTGCATTTTTGAGATACTCTTTACTAGTTTCTCAGAAATTGAACACTATGTTTATGCTCCTGCATCTTAAGTAATATCGATTTCATGTCTAAAAATAAAAATGCATGATTCTCTTTTGTTCCCAAGGAAAAGCGATCAAGAAATCGACCAGTTTCTTCTGCTTCGTGTTATTACGAAATGTTTCGAGGTATTCCGAAATAAAGCTTTGGAACACAACTGTAGTTGCAAAGTTGCGAGAATGTGCTGGATTGTTCTCACCGCAGAATCGTTCTTTTGTTTGCTGTTATATTTTGTTTTAGAAAGAAGAAGAAGAAGATGAAGAAAAAAAAGAAAACAAGAGCAAACGAAGATGAAAAAATAGGGGGAAAGTATCAAGATGAAGAAAAGAGGAGAATTTATCAGGAAGATGAAAAAAAGAGGGTAAAATTATCAAGACGATTAAGAAAAAAAAGGGGAAGTTATCAAGAAGATAAAGAATTAGAGGGGAAATTATCAAAGATGAAAAAAGAAGGGAAGTTATCAAGAAGATGAAGAAAAGAAGGGAAGTTGTCAAGAAGATAAAGAATTAGAGGGGAAATTATTAAGAAGATGAAGAAAAAGGAGGGGAAATTATCAAGAAGATGAAGAAAAAGAGGGGAAATTATCAAGGAGATGAAGAAAGGAGGAAAATTATCAAGGAGATCAAAAAAGATGGAAAGTTTTCAAGAAGATGATGAAAACGAGGAGAATTTATGAAGAGAAAGAAGGTAATCAAGAAGTAGAAGAAAAATTAAAGAAATTAATGGTATTTTTGATATTAAAAAATAATTAAAAAACTTCTGATGTGATGTTAAAATAAAAAAAACCACACTGAGAAACAAGACGTAAATAAATTACTCCAAAATGATAAAATGACGAATTTAATGGGAAAAAAACAGAAGAAAAGTAGAGAAGAACAGGAAACCAAACCATGAGATGAAACTTGGCAGGTAACCGAAAGAGAGAGAGAGAGAGAGAAAGAGAGAGAATGAGTGAAATAGATTATTATAATACCCAGAGGATTAACAAATCCTATTCTATCGTAATTATTTCTGGCTAGAACACGAAGATTTTCGTTCGAAGCTTCGTCGTCTTCCTTCTTCCTCCTAACTTACTTTCGTTGTAATTTTCTAAATTTCCCATCTTAGGTTGCATCTTTCGACTCCCAAGACGCTAAACTCGCATTCCATTACTCTATTTGCCAGGTCGATATTGCATTTCTGGAGGACTTTCATCTTCCAAACTACCCCTTACCTTACGCTAAATGCGCATATTCTGTCCTCCTCCAAGTCGTAAGTCACCGAAGTTTCTCCGTCTCTATTTGCTTCGACATCAGAGAGCGAAATGATGTCCCCACATACCTCAAGGGGAAATACGGAACACGCAGGGCCAGACTACATTCCTTAAAGAAAATCCGCTGCACTGAGTGAAACGGTCAAGCTGTTTCGATGTAACTTTCTTAACCTTAAGAGAGAGTTTTTTTACTTCATTTTGTTCTTTTTTTTTTTTTTTCAAGAATAGCAGTAGAGGAAAACTCCGCTAAAGAGTCAAGTTGCTCACACACATAATACTCTAAGAAACTACTTACAGAGAAGGATGCGAAGCAGTCTGCTATTGAACGAAGCATTCCTGTGTTCAACACAAAAAAATTGCCTCTGGCTTTCCTAAACACCAGAAAACGCGGATGAAACCAGAGGTAGAAAGTCCTGACGAGTGTTTGGTGAAAACGTTTTTCGAGTAGTCGATGATTTCGGCAATACTCAGAAAGGGTTATTTGGCTGTCCATTTATGCTAACTACATTGAAAGAAGTTATTATAATAGTGAAAAATATAAGAAATTATAGAAGTTCATAGAAATTCGTTACCGACCGCATAATCGGAGAATTTCATAACCAGACAAGAAAATCATAGACTTTCATAGAAAAATAGTAGAATTTTTGTAACAAGACACAAGAAAAATCACAGAATTTCACAGAAATCGATAGCAAAGAATCAGAAAATGGGAGGATTTCATAAAACTTCATAGCAAGACGTGAGAAAATCGTACTTTCCTAAACTTTCATAACAAAACAAATAGGAAAGTTGTAGTTTCATAGACATTCATAACAAGCAGATGACAAAATCGTAGAATTTCATATGCTATTATTTCATAGAAGTTTTGTCCGCGCGGTTAGCCTAGTGGCTTTGTGCTTCTCAACCATATGAATGGGGAAGGAGTGTCCTGGGTTCGATTCTCGTCGACGACGTGAGGAGCTTAAGGATCTTCCTTTGCCATAACCAAGTTAGCCGGACGTGGACAGCAGGATTTTTTCCGACAGTTTATCTGGGGTTTTTCATCCCGAAAAGCAGGCAAACCGCACCCGTGAACACACACACACACGGATTACAGTCAGTAATACTGACCCAACCATAGGCCTGATTCTTCAGCTATGCCGGTTCCGGAGCCCGGATAAATTTGGGAGGGGGGGGGACTAGATGGTGCCGTATCTCCCTGTAAAAGGGGACTCACGGTCATTGCACCATCACACGAATTTATTTTATTTATAGAAGTTTGTTACGAGTTCACAGAAATGGTAGATTTTTATAGTGTTTTATAGCACGATATATCATAATAATTCATATATTCTAATCAATGTATAATATTTCCTGAAAACAGTTCAAATAATTCATAATACAATTCATAATAGTTCAACATAAATCAATTCATAACGTTCCAGTGAACGAACAATAGCGTACTCACTTTAGTATTTCGTTTTCTAGATTTTTCTTATAATTCCTAATAACAAACAATGCTTCTGTAGTTCAGTAGGTTTCAACGAACCCGCCCTTTTTGGTGGAAAGACCTGGATTAGAATCCCTCCCCCCCTTATGACGCAACGAACCATTATCAGGGCTTTTCACTGAAAGGGCTTCGCTGAATAAGTTGTCTTTTAAATACAATAAAAACAAGATAAATACCTCTCTTTAAAGAATAGTTTTGATCACCGTGTGGCTGGCAAAATGCATCCCAAACTCCTATGAATAATTTGAAATGGTTGTTTAATATTTTCACAGAGTTCTATGAGATATTTCCCTTAAGTCCCAAATGTGTAGTTCACTGGTTGTTCATTTAATTAACTGTCTTAACTTTGACTAAGAAAAGTTTCATGGAAAACTTTTTTATCTCACGAAAGTCGTGATAAGAAGAGGAACAAAAAAAACTTCATTTTTTATTACGTCTGAACTTTGCTGGGTATCTTTTATTACCCCATGCGCGATACCCAGCGATAAAACTCTTTACTAGAAGTTCGCACCAAGAAAAATCAACAGCTACACTGAAGGATGACACTAATCGCGTCAAGCTTAAATTACTTTACAGATAGCAAATCCGGAACTAAAAGTTTCTCTAAGAAAATGGCCTGCGGCAAGAGAGATACAATTGCAGGAAATTAACGGTGTCTTCGTGCTTACAAAATGTTGTGAAACTGCCCGTTAAGGACTATTAGACAGTTTCTATACAGGAAATGAATGAAATTTGGATTTATAATTGCTGTAGTAATGAAAGCAGGAGTTTTGTTCTTCCGTTTGGAATATAGAAAAAAGAATATCGGCATTCATCTATAAACATATTCAGTCTCTCTCTCTCTCTCTCTCTCTCTCTCTCTCTCTCGCTTATTCTCTTCTTCTTGTTGTCCTTCGTCATAATTCGTATATTATCATCATAATCCACATAATAGTACCTATATCATCATTAGTTCATTCATCTCCATCATCTTCTTATTCTTCATCATTTTATTGTTTATTATTCATTTTCATTTTTCATCATCATATTGAGAGGTCGACAAAGTATGCAAAACCCTTACTCGCAACAAAAAAAAATTACTAATATATATATATTAGGATAACCAAGTTATTTTATAAACTTGGTTATTTTAACTCCTAATCCCAAGTATGCAAACAATTAAGTTTGCGCCTGAAACAAAGTTCAAGTCTACAGATGATACAACACCAGGGCAACTCATTGTAAAGGTGGGCAAAGCTCTGATCACTATTCTTAGTATTTTCCCATAATGTAAAGCACATCTCACTAGAAGATGTATACTGCAATGCATTATGAATGGGGTCACTACCCAGACTATTTTCAACCTTTTTTGAGGTCTAGACCCTAAATACCAAGGTTATATGAAATAATAATAAAATAAAATTAAAAAATTATTACACACACACATATATATATGTGTGTGTGTGTGTGTAATAATTTTTTTATTTATATATATATATATATATATATATATATATATATATATATATTGACTTAACTAAAGCATTTGACACACTTGAACATGACATACTACTCACCAAACTATACTCAATAGGTATAAGAGGAACACTGCATACATGGTTCAAGAACTATCTCTCAAACAGAACACAAGTAACAAAAATAGGTACGTCTCACAGCCAGGTTATACAAATAAAACACGGTGTCCCTCAAGGCGCCATATTATCACCCACTCTATTCAATATATACATTAACGATGTTCATAACCTGGCCAGAAGAAGTCAAATATTTCAGTACGCAGGTGACACCGCACTATTAGCAATCCACACAGACATGAACAAGGCTCTTTCTCCAAAGCACAAGACCTAAATGAAATCAAAACATACTTCTACCAAAACGCAATTGTAATTGTATTATTAATGTTAATAATACACAACCCGAGAATCATGCGCCCCGCGCCACTATCGATACACTGTCACACATACCTCTGCATTAACAACAAAAAATCTGACAATATCCCGAAATTAAACCTGTAACACATGCAAAATACCTTGGTCTCTACATAAATTGCCTCCTTAAATGGACAAAACATGTAGAATACCCCTACATATGTTACTCCACATCATCGCAGCAAAACTCTTTTAAGTAAAAGACATTATTCCATCTAACATAAAAAACTCCTATATCACAGTATCTGCGAATACCTACTCCGTTTGCATAGACTATTACGATATATAGTTTATGCAAACACATCAACCAGCCACCTAACAAAATTAGAAATATTACATAGGAAAATTGTGTCAACAGTGATTTGGACACCTTATACCCAATAGCCAACATCCGACCAGCACATGGCGATACACAGAATCCTGAGCATTAAAAACCTGAAACACTACATAACATTAACAAGGAATTATTTCAACATCACTTATCGAAACAGCAGAGATACATATCGTATAACGCGACCTACAACAACTCTCTACATCCCCACACCCTTCAACAACCCATACGGTTCTTTTGTGAGATCACATCAGATACCCACGCTACTAAACATTTACCAAGAAATTTAAAACACATAGATAACTACAGAACATTAAAACCCGAATTCTAAAAAATATGCCAACAAAGTTAACAAACCATTACCACTAATATACACATCACAAATCACCAGCATCCATACATAAACAGTAACAGCAACATAAATAGTGAAGGCTAATCCCACTCTCTTCATAAAAGCTAACCCAAGCTTCGAAGTAGGTGGGATTAATTCGCCTCATTCAACTACACGTAACGCTCATAATCAAGACTGCAGATTATGTAACAAAACAGTCAGTACGGTGTATAATAATAATGAAGATACTGATATTAAAAAAATGTGTATATGTAAATAGGTTGTATAATAATAAGCTATGATATTGATATTGAAAAAAAAATTATGCACATTTATATTTAAAAAAAATCACTGCACTGTGCATTTTGTACTGAACAGAAGTGTAATAGTATACTTTATTGTATATATACGTAAATACTCTGTATGATGATAAATAAAATGTTATTACAGTTCAAAAAGAAGTATAGCGATGTTCATTACCATTCCATCTGAGCCTCCATAGCTTAGTTGTTATCGAATGCCCTTTAGTTGGAAAAAACTGGATCTGTATTCCGTCTAGGAGACGGAAAACCTTCATCGTGGGTTTTCAAGTACTGTACAGGTGAATTAGCCGATTTCATTAGGAGGTGGCGGAGGTTTTTTCCCGGAACACGGATTTTCATCCGGTAATCGTGTTAAACAGCCAGGATAACATAAGCAATTTACATACAAAATAATGAGGAGGATATGGTACGGAAGAAGAGTTATTATTATTAAACTTCAATAACTTCAATGCCATTTTTTCTTCATCATTACCATGTTGTTGTTGTTGTTATTGTTCAGGTTTCTTATTCATTCTTCATTATCACTCTCTACATATTAGCTGAATTCAGACCTTTCTCTTCTTTCTTTCATCAAAGATTGCGCTTCTGCCTTTTCTTTCGAATTATTTGCTACTGTATACATTCTTAAATCCTTCGATGCATTTGCTGATTTAAGGTAACGACTTAGCTTTTTCTTTTTCGGAGACAATCATATTAACAATTTGCTGTCACCATGAAAAAGGATGACGTGTAGAAAAAAACGAAGAGAAAGTTTGACAATGATGGATTATGTTATTTCTCTTTCCCCCAAACTATCTTTCCCCCTATAACAGATGGAAATATTATACAAATAATTATTATAATTTTTGTGAAGAGGAAAAAAAAAATGTGAAAAATTGTCTTTGCTTCGAGAGATGATTAGAATGTTAAAGGCATAAATTAAGTAAATGTTAATCGGATTATAAGTTTCTTGATGGTTCCAACCAATTTGCTACATCATTTATCCACACTAAAAAAAGGAATAGATTGAACTAAGTCAGTATCGCTGATACCATCTACCAGACACTTGAGACAAAATATCCGGGAGATTATTTCAAACATTTGAAATTATGTTCTAAAATACAAAACCCCAGAAACAAAAAAAGACTTATCGTCATTCCTTAAATGACAACTCATAATAAACCAGAGTGCGCTTTTATTAGATGTCAAAATGATCAGAAAATAATTAAAAATCGTAAAAATGATAAAGGTGAATGCCCAATTTAATCAAGCAAAAAACATAATGAAAAAACAGACGAACGTAATTAAAATTGTGCTCTGGCTGGTAACAAAAACAGTTGCTTTTTCTCTTTAGTGATAAATCAAAGAAAAATTAAATTACTAAGAGATTATTATTACTTGGTAGATAAGACACAGACGGACAAATCACTTGACTATAAACAGTAATAAAATGTACAACAGAATATCAATTCTGTAAAGACTTACAAGGAAATACAATCATTGAAATGATTCTGTACAAGCATAAAATTGAAGTCAAGAGAATTAAAATTAAAAATAAAAAGTCTAATAATATAAGGCAGTTTTTAATGTCAATACGTCAAAAAAAAAAGTAGCCTTTTAAAAAGTGCAGTTAAAAACTGATAAAAGGTACCTAAATATGTGAACAAATATTGAATAAATAAGCCACACAGTAGCTATTAATGTATATGTTATAAAATTAATCTATTTTAACTGAAATATTATGTATTTGGTGTATTGATTTTAAATCATTTTGAGACAAAAAAAATGAAGTTATTATATTTAATAAACTTTTTCGATATTCGCCATAACAGTATTCAAAATTACTGTTTTTCTAACGAAATCTTTATATTAAACTACGTTATATTAAACTTGATTTATAAACAAAGCTCAAAATTTACGAAAAAAAGATATGAGGTAGAATCCCTAAAGAGATAGCTTCCCTTCCTCATATATAGTTTCATGTCTTCCCTTCTTCATAAAAAAAAAGGAAAAAAGGGGGAAAAAACATCGAAAGCCATAAAGGTGTTCCAGAATGTAACAGTTTAGCTAACTTTCTTTGCAATACGTTAAGAAAAACTTAGAGCATTTACCAGATCGCATGTCAAATAAATGCATCGAGGGTATCAAACGGAGAAGATGATCTCGCAATTCTCTGTTAGTAAAAAGCTCTGGAAAAACAAAACCTTTAAGAAGTAGGAGCAAACGACAGAAAACAAAAAAAGAAAAGGACATAGACCAATGAGTAAGACATCACGCAAAGTAGAGATCAGTGAGAATCGACCAAATATTAACACAAGACAGTCTTCGTTATAACAAAAAAAAAAAGGTGCTGAAGCAAACTTTTCCCTTTATATTGATCTCCCAGAATTCCCTAGTCATTTAGTTTTTTAAGAGCCACTTTTATCACAAAAAAACAGGACAATAATTTTTTTAAAAAAATTTAATTAGGACAATAATTACAACTTCGTTTTGTATTAGTCGACTCCTATAATAGCAAGAAAGAATAACTAATTATAACGTTGTGTGTAATTTAATATAATACACAATACTGTGAATTTCATCACACGGAAATGAGCTACTAAAAATTCATAATATTCACTTTTCAAATCTATTCGGAGAGGATGTTTTTTTTTAGGGAATTGCTTGTTAATTGAAGACAGAAAACATGCACATTCTATGCAGTCACCGGAGTAAAAATTTTATTTTTCCATTCTAAAAATAGCCCAGCTGCTACCATCTAACTTATCTGTTTCTTTGAGTTACTAAATTAACTTCCAGATTCTATGATGTTCCTGATTAATTGATGTCTTTTCCGGAAGATAAAAATGGAGCATGCATATTACATCCTGCCGATTAGAAATTTCTTAACATGGCGCGAGCAATTTAAGCCTTATAATTAAAGAGACTTGCGATGCTCAGCTAAAGTACTGTTAAATTTCAAAAAAGAAAAAAAAAATAATAATAAAGAATAGATAATAAATATAGGTGTCGCTTCTGTGAGTAGACTTTTATAAATCTGTTGTTAGTGCACTGGTAATCAAATTATTAGTAACAATGAGGAAATGTAGATGTTGCAAAATAATGGATTGCGTGTTAATTGTTATAAATATTGGCACGCTTAGAGGAATGTAGATGTCACTAGTGTATGACTATTTTATAACTGTATTCTAACAACACTGAAGAATGACAGTAGATAATTAGTCGCTAAATTAGGTAACTAAGTGATACCAATTACTTGCTAAGTTACTAAGAAAATAGTTCAATTTTACTTATCTTTTACAATGGCTAATTCTAATTTCTCCCTTCTTCATCTTCTTTTGAGTGTGAAGCTATAGAAAGAAGTCAATACAGACGTCAGGACCAGTTGACAGCTTTTAAAAAAAAAGAAAGAAAAGAAGTAAAAAAAAAACTGAACTTATCCCTTACTTTCTGAATTGCTACAGATTACTCGGAGTTACGCTCGTGTCATTAAAGGTTCTTTCGTAACAACTTTTTTTTTCTCCCAACACTTGAACTACGATTGCTCAATCTAATTCTTCAATTTCTTGATGAGATTCTTCGACAAAAGAAACAAATTTCTAACATAGCGTTCACTACGAATGTGCAGCACACAATTGAAGAATAAGGAATCAGAGAGAGAGAGAGAGAGAGAGAAGAAATTCGGCACGTTTCCCCAAGATGAATATAGAAGACATACGTGCTTCGGAAAGTTTTCTGCCCTCTTTTAGCTCTGTTTCGTTTAACTTCTTAAGCCAATACTACACATAGCAACGTAGTGTGTGTGTGCGTGTGTGTGTCTTACTTTCTTTGCTCTGATGGGAGTCAAGCTCCAACATAAAAGGTTGCTAAAAGAAAATAAAACAACTTTCTGTGTTTCGATTATGGAGGTTGGCAGCTGTAGACATACACCATTTAGACATTCAACAGACGCCTTATCACTATTCTAAACTTTGGAATGACTGAAAATACAATTCTTTTTGGAATGAGAAACATGCGTGTGGTGCGTTTTCTGTATATTTTGATTGAGAATAATAATGTTATTATAAGCACAAAAACGGACACAATTTTTTTTTTAATTTTTGTCCAGTAGAGAATTGTCTTCGTAATCTCATAGCAATGGGATGGACCACCATGAGAAAATTACAGAAAATCTGGAAAACAAACAAGATATCTAAACAAGTCAAAATCAAACTATATGAAGCAATAATTATACCAACAGTCATCTATGGAGCAGAAGCGTGGACAGTTAAAAAAAGAGAGGAGAAAAAACTGCTGGCATTTGAAATGAAATGCTTAAGAAAAATAAATAGAACAAGTTGGATAGAAAAGAAAACAAACATCACAGTCAGACAAGAACTATTCTATAAAAAGACAATAATAGAAAAAATTAGAAAACAACAACTGAGATGGTTTGGACACACTGTACGCATGGATGCAGACAGACTTCTTAACGTCCTAATCAATACTTTTCCAACTGAAAAAAGAAGACCTGGAAGACCAAGAATTACCTGGCTGAAATTAATAAAGAACATCTCGGGATGCAGAACATATAAGGAACGTTTTCGAACAGCAAGGAACAGAGAAGACTGAAAGATCCTGCTCAAGAGAAGACTCAACCCGTCTTAGACGGAAGAGAAGAAGAAGAATCTCATTAATAATTTATAAATCCAAATCTGTAAATGGTGCCAGTGATTACAACGACAGAACTCGAATTGCGAACCCGCGTGCTATAAGGTCTTCTAGGATAGACTTAATCGATGCAATCTAATTCTAAACTTTAATATTTAAGTCACTGAAGAGTTCATTTCTAAAAATGAAACGACTTTAACTTCAAGTTAAATTATTCAATATCAATAAATAAAATGATAATAAAACTTTATAGTCGCAATTAGCTGATTGGAAGGCTGAACCATATCACATAAGCATTAAAAAAAAAAAAAGAATTGCTGCTCCAGCAATTTTTCCTGAAGTTTAATCAGCCGAATCACAAGAACATGCAACACCTACCTGAAAACGCCATTAACAACGTAATGCTAATAAAAGAAATCTTACCATTCAAGACATTTCAATGTAATCTTCATACCTTTATCCATTATCCATGGTTTACCTTTCTCACCTTGGCCTCTCAAAGGGACTTCGTTGATACATTAACATATCCACATAAGCTTGGGCTTGCATGTCACAATTAAAAAAATTTTATGCAAACCGAAATTGAATACAATTTTATGTCATAATTCATTTGAAAATTCTATTAAGGAATCCGTAACAAAATTCTATTATAAGATATTATAAAATAATAGGATATATCCTATTATAGGATATTATAAAATAAAATGATGTATCCTATAATAGGATATTATAAAATTATAGGATATATCCTATTATAAGATATTATAAAATAAAATGATATAGCCTATATATCCTATTATAAAATTATAGGATATATCCTATTATAGGATATTATAAAATAAAATGATGTATCCTATAATAGGATATTATAAAATTATAGGATATATCCTATTATAAGATATTATAAAATAAAATGATATAGCCTATATATCCTATTATAAAATTATAGGATATATCCTATTATAGGATATTATAAAATAAAATGATGTATCCTATAATAGGATATTATAAAATTATAGGATATATCCTATTATAAGATATTATAAAATAAAATGATATAGCCTATATATCCTATTATAAAATTATAGGATATATCCTATATATCTTATAATTTTATAACTTTTATTTCTCATACTACAAAAATTGTAACTTTGGTCATTCGAAATCTCGATATTGAAATGTATCACATCTGAAATCACCTCTTAATGGTTTTTAGACTTTGTTATGTACTTTTGCAACCTTTCAGACAATAACTCTTAAGGGTTCTTAAAAACTAAAGACCCTTAATATCACAATAATATAATGATCTTGATGCTAGAAGTCCAGACATGTGAACACCTAGTTTGAAGACAACGAAATTCCAGAATTAATATAAGGTTTATAAACTGCCATTATTATTCAAAATCGACAGATTTTTAACTGTCCTTATTATCCATGGTCTATAAATTATTAATTTATTATTAAAATAATTTTATTCATTTAGCATTGCTAATGGCCATACGGGCACTTCCGAATGGCTATTTGTGTTTCAACGCATACACAGCACACAACACAAACATTAATAGTCTGATTTTGTTTCCTTCATATCAATAATTCTTCACGTTTAGCATAAAACATAACAAAGAGCGAAACAAGCTGTGACCTACTGGTCAAACGAACTACCACACCATTCAGCATATCTACGTCGAAAATATTAGGCATAAATCCCTCTTCCCGCCTCTGCTAAATAAAGTCAACCGATAACATACCACAAGGAATACGTCATAGGCGCCGGCTTTTAAATAGCCGTGGAATGTTTCCAATAGCGTAGTGACGATAACACAAGCAGCGAATTATCGTGCATGATCATAACAACCTGCTTACGTTTCAAGGGCATCCCTTAAGTGTCCCTGAAACCAGTAGCCAGATTCCAACCAAGTGCACTCAATTATGTTAGTTGTGACTGGATCGTAATTACGATAGAAGCAATCAAGGACATACACACACACACACACACACACACATTATATATATATATATATATATATACCCTACTAGGAAAGAAGTCAACGGACACCATAGTGTGAGGAACAAACAGCCATGGCGCCTAATTTAATAAGATGTTCTACATCTTATGGACCAATGGTCCAATTTTGGACCATTCTTCCCTTAGCATATAATGAGATCATGGACTGTTGTTTGGTAGACATCCAACCAATCCCTTGACCTCGCCCGACACTCCAGTTCATCCCACAAACGCTCAATACCGTTGAGATTATGGTTCTCAGGAGGCCAGGTCAAGAGTGGTGACGTTCATGTCCACAAACCACGCAGTTACAGACCAGCCTTATGACATTTGCTGAAAGAGACAACGGTCAGTTCCATAGAAACATCACAAAGTAGGAAGTATTGCATTGTCCAGAATGTTCAGTTACCTCTCAGATTTCAATGTTCTTGGCACCGTAAACAGAGATCTGAAGCAAAACTAGGAAAAACAGGAAAAACTATCACACCGCCAGCTCTGAAGTTCATAGTTGAGGGTTACGCACTCTGGTAAGAGGCCTTCACCGGGTATCCGCAACACCTACATTAGTCCATCTACTCGATAGAGGGTGTAACGTGATTCCTCTCTTTATGACATAGCTTTCCAAGCGTTCACGTCCCACTGTACACTCTCTTTGCACAACTGGACGACGCTGTATGTAGATTTGGGTAAGGTTGGCTTGCATTGCTGTCCTACTATGGAAACCCCATGTTGTGAGCCTCGGTTCCGAATGTTTGTGTGCAGATTCGTGTTCCAGTTGATGCCAGGAACTCCGCATTCCACGTGTCGGG
Organism: Typopeltis vanoorti; assembly: GCF_054136105.1. Taxonomy (NCBI): domain Eukaryota; kingdom Metazoa; phylum Arthropoda; class Arachnida; order Uropygi; family Thelyphonidae; genus Typopeltis; species Typopeltis vanoorti. The sequence continues at coordinate 77,433,621 of NC_143554.1, read as the reverse complement.
CGACGAATGACGGTTTTTAAATATTATGCTTCGTAGCACCCTACGATCATGTTCGATGAGTGTGGTGAGTTGTCCACTGAGGATAGCACTCAGTTGACTCCCTACGCTTCCATCTTAGTATGGTATCCATGATTGTTCACTGGAATGGCCCAATTTGTCAATAATTTGCCGAATAGATAGGCCCAATATGCAGGCTATGTTACAGGCTTGTCTATCACCATCTATCAATCACTCTCCTATTGCAACGCCTCTTTCCAACTCCGTCAGTTCCCTTCGCGCATCCATTTCACCCGAACACCGTTGCGCTGAGAGCATCATACTCCTCCAATTTATATTGGCTACAAACACGTGATTCGTTACATGTTACGATGCACCTTGCACATGGAGGGTGTCCGTTGACTTCTTTCCAAGTGGTGTATATTTTTCGTTTTGACATCACTGAGTAGATCGGAATTTATGCCAAGTTTAGTCCTTCTTTTAACAGAAGAACTATTTGTTAGTTTTATTTTGTAATGAGAAAAACTAAATTGTTCACTATTTAAAGAGTGAGGTAAAAGTTATCGGGGATAAAAGTTTTGTTTTCTCTTTTATGCAGTTGCAAATCAAATTCTATGTGTCTAAATTGCCAATTATTCTAATTATCCCCGAGTTAAATAGCGAAATAAAAGATAATTAACGCACTAATTCAACAAAATCTTCAGTAATTGAAATATTTTAAAGCTTGTTTTCGTTCATGTTTTAAACAATTTCACTAATTATTCAGCAATGACTTTAAAGGAATTCTCCTACTTTGAAGTCTCGTTTGGGAAATCAATCGGTTTTCGACAAACTAAAGTATCCCGAACATTTGATTTTGTCTGACACTTGCTGAGGATTTTAATTATTTGCTTGTTACTGGTCACGCAAGAGACTTTGCAGTTTAGATCATTTTAACCGCAAGATAATCAATAAAGGTATATCTGATTATGACTTTTACTTAGAAAATGTTTACAAGCTCATTTTATGCTTTAGAAGAATTTCGGTAATTAGTTCCCTGCATGTTCTGCAGAGAATGAACAGATACACAACTCTGATTTCATCATTAGCTAAAGAATGATGATCTATTCATCAACATCACATCATCACCATCCGAAGGTGGAAGCGATTATTGTAGTATAAATATTTTATAAATATCTAATGTGTGTTCTTCAATCGTGCATTTAATCTTAGTTCCAAAATATTACTAGCAGGCTTTTCCATAACAGCGTAGTCGATATTTTCTTGGTATGATTTTTTGGCTCTTGGAGAAAGTGGTCTCAGGAATTGTTCTAAAGACAAGAATCGCATGAAATGAAAGAGTAGGATGAGATGTTGGTTCAATAAGGTTGAAGCCGAACGATGTACACGTATGAGTGCTGACCAGCAGTTGTCCTTGATTTTTCACGCTTGGAGGAAAATGCAAAAATGATGGTATCCGATCGAATTTGCATGGATCAGCTCCCGAAAATACCTACAGAAGAAGCATAAATCGAAAATAAAACCTTGTTGAAAAATTGATTGGGTTTGTGAGGGGGAGGGACGTCCCACCTACAGAACTTCGTAAATCTATTGTACATCGGTATAGTGGGTGGGCTAAAGGTTACATACTCCGGAAAGTCTGATGTAAATATATCCGTACACATCAACTTTCATAAAAGCAATTAATGGTATTCAAGACCCCCCATACTCAGAACCCATCGAAAATATCTTACCCTCCGACACTTCACTTTCTCACAAGCTTCTAACTCAAGTAACACTATAACAATCGCAAAGGTTTACTCCATACAATATCTTTGATTTCAATTTTAGATTTGATTTCATACTATACATTTTAAAAGAATAAGATTAAAAGAATATGATCCTACATAAAAACACTAATAGCAAAGCATCGTGTAAAATATATCCATTGGTCATATCACGGATTAAATTTCTTTCAAACAACAAGATCCCATTCAACAAAATACTTCGCATATACTCGTAAATACAATAATAGCTACATGAAAGCCTTCGGGACTTTTATAAAACCAATATGACCGACAGATTACTATTCGATAAGAGAAGATTTGTGACCAATACATATTACAAGCTCAATACATATTAAGAGACGGAAAATTAAATACCATAATCTAATGAATAACTCTAATATACAAATAAAAACCCAGGTGGTTCAATGCAGTCATTGTGCCATTAATGTTTTTGTTTGATAATGCATACATATATACCTAATGATGTAAACATCTATGTAAACGTAGTTCTTTATATACTACACTGAAGTGCACGTGCAGTTAAGGGCATGCCTATTGTAATGTGGATATTAATCAGGACCACTAAACCGTAGCTGTCCAAGATCATCGGAATAAACTTATATCATTTATTCTGGCGTTTATAATATGCCAGAATAAATGATATAAGTGCTGTGCGACTGTAAAACGTATGTAATAATATGAATGGATTATTATTATTATTATTATTATTATTATTATTATTATTATTATTATTCAAAAAAAATTATTATTGTCGACCGTGATTCTATAAAACATTACTGAGATAATGTTCTTGCTTAATAAATTATAAAACGGAATAAACACGGATAATTTACAGATAAATGAACTGCTTTGGGCATAAAGTTTTCGACGGAGTATGTAGGTATCTTCAGTTTGAAAAATGGAACAGGATGACATACAAAACAGAAAATATTCAACATATTAACACTAATGCTTTAATAAGGTAGCAGTGGTTAATTATTACTAGAGACAAAATTATATAAACACAGACAACGAACAGAATATGGGAGTACAGTGTTCCATAAGAGAGATAAAAACATGCAGTCGGACCTGACCTGCTCAGATTATGACGAGAGTTAGCAAAAATGTTTTTTTTTTTTTTTTTTTTTTTTATAAAGCCTTTTTTTTTAAGAAATCTACTCTTTCGTAAGATCTTGATTTTCTTCGAAAGTATTCCGTTCGGAAGAGATGGCTTATTCCGCAAGGTCGGACTGTTGAGGTTCATGACCCTTGATGTACAGTTTATGTTTTTCTTAACAAACAAACGCAGATCCTCTAAAAAGGACTGAAATATGACAAACACGAATGCAGAAAATCTGATGGACAGACATCTGAAAGTCTAATGGACGAAGGTTTCTTTGATTGAAGAAATAATAGCAAAGGTTTTCTTAACAGGAGGACACACTACTTGAACATTAAGTGGCCTGAGAATTGTAGAGAAATTACAATACTTCTTTTACTGTCAGAATTTTGAATTATTTTCTGTTATGTGTGAATGTTTTTCTGTTACATTTTTATACTAAAGATATCTATTAAATTTGTTTGAAAATTGCACACAAAATACTCCATTTTATGCCAGTTATCCGTATTAATTCAGTTTTATCCTTGTCTATATGCATTCCAATTCTATAAGTAATCTATTCATACTTTTTGATTTAACCAACACATTTGTAAAACTTGATCACGAAGTTCTATTTACCAAATTATATACATCTGGTTTAGGAATTATCTCTCAGATAAGACACAAACAAAAATGACACAAATCACAGCAAGGGTATAATAGATGGTGCATGGAATCCTTCAATAGTCGAACTGCAATAACAGTAACAGTTGTCATTGCCTGGAAATAAATCACACAATACTGTTATCATTACATAGACTGTCAACAGACAAAACACCACTCCGATTTATTGCTACAAAACGCTTCCAAACAAACAAAATGCTCATCTATCACACGAATGTGTGAATCCATTCTCAGATACAATATAAATCCACACAAACATTGCAAACTCACTTTTTAAAAGAAGCATTATACAGATCTATTTGATGCTACTTTGAAGGCATCAAATCTCTTTAGCTAATGAGTAACTCTTTACACAAGCAGGAGCAACAACAACAACAACCACCACTGATACAATGCATCTTTGAGAGCGTATTTCCTACTTACGCTGTTCAACAATGTATCACCCAAACCAAAATAGTTACAGAGCACTAATTTATCAACATAATTAGTCGAGCAAACGCTAATCACATTCACACCGAATAACACAAAAAAATGAATAAATAAGATTGACATTTTATCCAGAAAAATACAGACATAAATAGGATATATTATTTATTCCAATTCTCTTCACAAAAAACCGAAGTTAGTAATGCCGGAAGTAACACAGGAGTGCGTTTTGATGTGAAGTAGTTTGCTTTGATGTTTTATCATTCGTTAATAAGGTATGGAGATCATTATTTATTTTGCTGTAGCAAAACGTCCTCGATGCATAGCAAGTTTATTATTCTTTTTCTTACGGAAGGTAAATTATGGAGATCCTCCCTTTTGACACTATAACTGCTAATATGAGATGATCAACATTACACGTCACAAAAGATGGATTACATTCTATTTGATTACTCATTATACACACTCTCCCAAGAACTAGGACATTCCAACGCCAAAGCAAAGTCAGCAAATCCAGCTTCGTGATGGAGATAATACGACAAAGTTAAATAAATAAATATACTGAATCATAATACGTTTGCGTGTGGTATTTTTGAATTAGCTGATGTGGAAGAATGGAGTTTTTTTATCGCTATATGATTTTGACCAATAATCTTTATATCATCACTGAATATGTTTATCATTCAATTAAAAAAGGCGGAAGCGAGAAATAATCTTAAAGAAAGTATATGTATAATAATAATAATACTTTTTTACCCAAATATTAATATTCTTTCCTGAATTTAAGTTAATTCTTTATTTCTAAAATTAGAGAGAAATAATTATAAAACAAGCAGCCGCGACTGATTCATCTAATTTAAATAATAACTCTACAAATAACGCCTATTCCATTATTTTCTATTGAAATGAAACTAGATGCCAATGACGTTTGCATAATTCAAAGATTACACTAGATGATCCTGCGTAATATGTGAATAGAATTTACAAAATTAAATCCCTTCAATAGTTCGCTATTTAACTCAAAATCAACACCAGCACGGTAGCGTGTAGGATTTGTTAAATAATCATTCAATATAAACACGAAATTGATAGGAAGAATAAGCAGTATTCTAACTCGAGTTGGAACAGCAATAATTATTCTCTATTTCTAACTTTATGCCATTAGTTTTAGAAAGATATCCTTAAATGGAGTAACAAAGAACTGATTACTCTATCTTTAAAGTAAATAAATCATTAAATAGATGTCTAGTCCGCGCAGTTAGCCTAGTGGCTATGCGCTTCGCAACCATATGCCTGGGGAAGGAGTGTCCTAGGTTCGATACCCGTCGGTGACGTGAGGAGCTGAAGGATCTTCCTCAGTCATAACCAAGTTTAGTCGGTCTTGGGCGTGGACAGCAGGGTTTTTTACCCGGTTTATCCTGGGGGTTTTCATCCAGCAAACCAGCCTTGAGAACTCAACACTACGGACATAGGATACACCGGGGCGTAGGGCTGACCACCTTATCTTGTGAACGGTTTGAGATCCGATGATTAATAAACCCTCGACACCGCAAGCTAAAAGAGGGGAAGATGAGATAGATGTCTAACTGCTGATTCTACTCTTGGTTGACAAAAACTGTAGACATTCGTAATGTAATACTGTATATGATCACTTGAATTCACTTTTATGATCTTGGAATTTCCTATCGAGGACTACAAATCATAAAAATGAAAAGAGCGATCGATTAAATCCTTGCTTGCTAATGAATATTGTTCACCCTTCTTTCGATTCTAATTTCATAATGTAACCAGGTGCTTGTTATTTCTACAAGTTACAAGCGAGACATTAATTCAGCTTACGTGAACTCTTTTGTGAATATTTTTTTCAACAAACAGGCGAAGTTTCTTCAAAAATTCAAAATGACAAGAATTCTCCTGCGGTTCTACGTTCTTCCCCCCCCCCGCACGCACGCACCTTAAAAAAGAAAAAGAGGAAAAAAACTTATCTATGCACATACTAGTAGTCTCTTGGTAATATAAACAAAACTCCAATATCATTCAAACGTATATGATACAACAACGTTGAGTTCTCGCGTATGTATAATTCACTATCATTTAATATGTATGAGACTAGATGTTTCTACTCCCAAAAAAGAGTGCCCGATAAATACATCACTGCTACGCGAAATGTATGAATAAAATAATACAATATTTTCTAACCATACATCGTCTGACTAACAATTATTTTCATTCTTACGTCATACACCAATTTCGAATAATTCAGCAATTCAAAATCGCATTGTTAAAGTTGGCTGGTAATTCTGAAAGACTGCATTGTATAGAAATGACTCGATTATGCAATTTTCTCTTTGGGATTGTTGTTTGGTCTATATTTATCATCTTTTCTGCTTCGGTTACGCACGGAAAAAAGGTGAAAAACATATTCCTATCCTTTATAATAGAGCTCCATGGAAAGTAGCTATATCTTGCTGATTTAATTTGTAATCATGAATGCTAGCATCTGGTCCATGACTGGGCACATCGGAGATATGATGCTTTTGAATTAAATGGAAAAGCTTTTGCTCTTGAGGCCGATTCCAATTTAGCCCAAACCAATCTTGTTCAGAAACCTGACGCATCTTTTCTTATAAATACTAAATCGACGTTTACCTTTAACAACAATTTTTCTATTTATAATTTAAATTTCCTCCCTAGAGAATTTTCCTCAATATGTAATACTCAAGCGTAAACTTCTATTTGATATGTATTTAAAATACCTCGTGAAAGATAATTTAACACTTCTGATGTAGAAGAGCGTTATTAATACATTAATGTATCATATTCTTTCTTTTTTACTTGCAAGTATTTGTTTATTCATCGAGCCTTCCTTTGTTACAGTCTGTTTTCCCGATATTATCTAAATTGATTTAATTATTCATAAGTTGGCGGTCTTTTATGTTTTAATCTTTCTCGTTTGCTTATTAATTTTGATTTTATCAAATCTCATCACAGCACTCGAGTACTAGCTATTATAAAAAGTGATCACTTTTATAACAGTAGTTGCCATTCCCGTCTATAAAATGTATTCTTATATAAATACACTTCATAGCAGCAATGCGCGCATACGTACGGATTGCAGAAATCTAAAAGTATTTATCCATTGTTTAGTTTCTGTGAACATTAACAATTATTGAGATGTAACAATGCAATTCAGTAAAGCTCGCTTATCTAACTTAGTTAACTGTCGTTTGCATTCTACGTGAGAATAGAAATAACTGATATTTAATATCGTCTTCGATGAAAACACAAAATGAATACTTAATAATTTGTGTCGTTAACGCAAACTTGTCTAATATTTCTCCTAACGGAGAATATATTGTTGTATGATCCAATTATCACAGTTATTTAAACGTACCCATTAAATAGAAGCGTTCGATTTTAATTCCATCTGTAATATAATTATCAACGGCTTTTCATATACATATTTAAATAGTAGAATATAATTCTTTTCTGTTAATAATACTGCAGGACACACCGAAAGGAGCAGATATAGTTTATGAAAACTGGATGCATGCCTAAGGAATTCCGATGCTAAATTTAATATATATTTAAATGAGCATTTCTCGCTAATATTATACCAAATCCCTGTGGATATTTTAATGATTTTCAAGCAAACTTCCAGTTAAAATCGATCACGATTTCACAGTTACGAAGAGAGAGAGATATATACTATGAAAGTAAATAAAGAACACAGGAAAATGCAGTAAATGGTCTAATATTTATTTTATTCTCTCTCTCTCTCTCTCTCTCATAACATATTATTTGTGGCATAGCAAGAAAAATGGTATTCTCGTAATTTATTAACTGCAGATTCCATTATGTCAAAGTAAAATAATCATCGTAAAGTTTGAAATATATTATTTTTTAAAATCAATTATCATTCGTTCTTATTATTTTTTCTTCTTCTCAAGTAAGTTCACATAAGTAACAAATGCTGTGTGAAGAAATAACAAAAATAGCTTTAATATTTATTTCAGATAGCATTTGATCATCTACACAAGAAAAAGAGAAGAAAACAAAACATAATATATTGCAATCCTGTCAACTTCTTTGACCAAAAGAGAAAATTAAAAAAAAATACGTCGAAATACATTCTATAATTATTAGTACCAAACTATTTGAAGTTTTCTTTACAGCCTACTAAACATAGGCAAGTAATCGCAATTTACAATCTGATTGTTGCCTTTTTCCAATAGGCAGTTGTTTACATATTAATTGTTGTCTTTTTTCAAATAGGCCGTTGCTTACATTCTAATTGTTGCTGTTTCCAACAGGCAATAGTTTACATTTTACTTCTTGTCCTTCCCGATAGGCAATGATTTAGCGATTATCTTTTCCAGTGGGCAGTTTTCAGTTTAATTGTTGCCTTTTTTTCAAGTAGCCAATTATTTATATTTTAATTGTTTCCTTTCGCTAATAGCAATGCTTATAATCTAATTGTTGTCATTTCCAATAGACAATTATTATTATTACAATAATTGTTGCTTAACAATTAGCCCATAAAATATGCAAATTAAAGATTAGGATAATCAGCTATATTATACTTGCTGATTTACTGAATAGTCCCTGTTCTATCTCCTTTTCTTTCTCTCTGCCTCTTACCAAGTAATTATTTTCCACAATAGAAGATATCAGTCTTCATTGAAACACGTCTCGTCCAGAACAATCATTTCTTCGAAGAATATCTCGCACAATAGATCAATAAAGTGTCAAGTAAGTTTCAATTTGAGCACAAAGAATTATTGTTTCTTATTGCCCCATCCTTTAAAACTTGCAAGGAAGATTACGAACGTCTGCATCGAAGCATGAATGTGACAGGCATTATAACTAAGAAGGTTTCACGAAATCAATTTTCTGTGAAGTGTCAGCTCTGAGAGAGAAAAAATTGTTTAAATATGACATGGTAAGGCTGTTTAACAAAGAAGATTACTAAAAATAAAAAAAATGACATTTTCATAAAAGCTCTTTGGCAGCCTTTCAAATTGAAAGATTTGGCTCAGAACGACTTTAAATTGTTGATCACGTGCGCCTCTTTATTACGTCACAATGATCCGCGTTGAAAGAGAGGCAACAGCTTGTATATATTGTCTGTCTTTTACACTTTTGTTCTTTTCACCCTTTGTTTTTATGTCCAAACAAAAAATGCCTTTTCCCGTATTTCCTTCGCCAGTGTTCTTAATGAAAATAAATGCCAGTAAACTTTCTAAGACTGGTACTATCACATCAAATTTCGTTTTAATATTTTTATAATTTCTTATTAAAATATTTTTAAAGCATAGTAATGGTTATTAAGCATACCACAAACCCGATTTATTAGTAATTTTAGGTTTTAATTAAATAATTAATTTATCTAAAATTTAACATCGAATCAAGCTTAATTTAATAAAATTATTTTAGTTCCACAAATTAGCCTCAAAGCTGTGTGAAAAATTAAATATATATTTCTTCTGAAAACTGGTTTTAATTAATAGTAAACTATGAACTTTTGTGTTATTACTTTTATGAGGTTTTCGAATTTATTCAGTGATTTTCTGAAGTTGTGCATATGATAAAAAGCGAGTGATCTTAGCCTTTCAATAATAGGAAAGACCTAATAATAGGTCTTTCCTATTACTAAGTAAGACCTAATATTATTAGGTCATACCTAATAATAATATCTGGATATCCATATTCTATTTTCCAAGCATTTGACCAATGGAATCCATTGGTCAAATGCTTGGAATCCATGCTATGGAGAGTTCATCTTCTTGCACACAGAGTATCATTACAAGGAAAAGATAAATGGTTCACTTTTTGTCGATAAAATAAAGAATTCGAGGATATCATCTTTTCCACAATGCATATTTAGTGTACATTAATAAATAGGTAATTAAATAAAATAATATTGTTAATTAATTCTGTGAGACTACTCTGTTATGTCTGTAAATTTAGATGTTCTTTTGGGATGAACACACGAAACAAACTCAGACTTTCCTGGAATAAAATCAACAGCCTCCGTATATTCGTAAGACCGACTAACTCATCTTAAGTTGAAAAAAAACTAATAAAGATCTTTCTCGTCTTTATTCGACAGAGAGGCATCGTCGGCACTACTGACTGGATTTTTCTAAAACAGGCAAATGTTTCTCGTAAGATCTACTGATAGTAAAAGCAACTGAATCCTCTTGTTAGGATAATTAATTAATATTTAAGTTGATTACGTCACTTATGTTCAATTTATAATTCAGTGATTGCAATTTAACAATATTTGCACATCTCAATCTTGTATATACATCTCAATCTTGTACACATTGTATATTTATAATTCAGTGATTGCAACCTAACAATATTTGCCACATCTCAATCTTGTACACATTGTGTACACATTGTATATACATCTCAATCTTGTACACATTGTATATTTATAATTCAGTGATTGCAACTTAACAATATTTGCCACATCTCAATCTTGTACATACTGTGCACACATTGTAAATATCAATAGTCTTTATAGTCTTTATAAGGACTGGCTTAAAGAGGCGAAACAAGAATGCTTTTCATCTTCCCCTTTATCTGTAGAGGAGAGTGTATGGATAAGGTGTTATTGAGCTCTTAAAGCTTTGATCATGGCAGGAGAGTAACAGCAATAGCCGAGCCTCGGTTAGAACTTCATTGGCTACAGCACTACCATCCATCACACTCCAAGGGTATTAATCACCGCATCTCAGGGTCAATTTATCCTCCCTCTTTCCCCTGTATATATATATATATATATATATATATATATATATATATATATATATATATATATATATATATATATATATATATATATATATATATATATATATATATATATTTATATATATATATATATATTGATTCATGTAATCTACAATCATTCTGAAGAAAAGTTAAATAATTTCTTAATGTTGCAAATTTATTGCAACAAATATGAAAAAAATTGTTGTCTAGCAAGCATCCTTTCTTGTTAGGCAATAAAAATATGAACTATAAATTTTTCCTCCAAGAAACGCCTTTATCGGTCTCTGGAGTTAAGTCGTTTGAAACTAGCACACTTAATGTAAATATCATTATCAGGCCTCTCTCTCTCTCTCTCTCTCTCTCTCTCTCTCTGTAAATAAAGTTATAAATTAAAGTGATTCTGTCAATAATCAAATCGACCCTTTAAGAAAAAATCCACTTTATTATACAAAACACGAGAATTAAAAGATTGACAAAGCAATTTTTAAAGGCTCCATTTGTATGCGTAGAAATGATGATCTCTGTTTCTTCTTTTTCTTCTTCTGTCACATTCTTTTTATAGCTGGAAGACTTCTGAAGGCCAACCACAACAGCTTCCTTGGTTACCATAGTGACCAGATTAGCAAAACTAGCCGTGCATTTTAATATAAATTTGTTATGGCGAACTTTCTCTTTAGATAGGAGGAATTGTAAGCTTAGTACTGATGTCTCTAATTTGTCTGGATGTAATGTGACACTGTAGTCTGTTGTGTACTGTGGCTCTACCTGGGGAGAAAAAAATAATACATAAAATTAGAAATATGAAAAAAAAAATATATGATAATAGATTTTGGAAAATAAAGTTAGAAAAATCTTTTTTTTTTCCTTCCGAAAAACAATAGGAGTTGATAAATTTAGAATATGAGCATAAATGCTAAATAAGAATAATTAGATGGCAAATGAACTAATGGTGTATAATCGTCATTTATACAATGGATGAAACAGTAAATGTATTTTATGGTAAAATTTGTTTTCGATAACCATTAAATCAGCTTTTATTATTTTTTAATTTATTGTATAACAGGCGAACAGTAATTGGTAATAAATATTATTAACTTAGTCACAATTTATTTTGCCAAATGGTAACACGTCAGGAAAAATTTTTTAAAAATATCACCAGTTTCCGCTAGACTAACTGCTGTTACCTTTGGCAATATATAATGGGATACTCATCACTCGAATACGTCTGGGACAGTAGTCTTGGAGATACAAATTGTCTGTTACATAGCACAGTTTATTACATAACTCCACAAAGTACTGATGCGTTCTGCTAAATCTATTTTTTGATTTCTAAACCTCATTATTATTTAAATGATCTATTAATTTTGGAATCAAGTACGGATTATATTATATTATTATTATTATTATTTTAATGTTATTTTAGCATTATTACCATCATTTTAAAAATTTCTTCTTTCGAATTTTTACGTAAATTTATACGATATTTTTCATTCATTGTGTACAATTTATGGAGACAAAAAAAAAGTGTTTCAAAGCATACGCGTGTTCTAACATAAGTGTTTACGTTTCCATAAATTCTACACAATGATTCATTATTAAGATTATACCCATGGTTTTAACAACATTTTATTTATTTTATGTGAATCTATTGCTGAAGATAGCCATAAAAATAATGTCGGTCCTAAATAAAAGAGATAAATTCCACGAATGAAACTCCCATAGCGTGCTACAGGAGGTAAATATAGCTGAACATAACTCAGGTAATGTACACTAATATGCTTTCTATCGAAACGGAAATTGAAGTAGTCTTCTGAATGATAAAAACATCTTAATTAATGATGGATGTATTAATATTAAATGATGGCCACATTCTCCAACACGTGGGATTGCAGCACCTGAGACCTGAGTACAATCATTAATATTTTCTTTTTTCAGCAGGTGATCTTACAAAATCTTCAAAATTTCACTGTACATGGAAATATTAAGTACAAAAGCGGCAAAGAAAACATTTCTAAAAATCGTAAACATAACAAGAAAACAACAAAATACCGAATGTTTTTGAAAGACCATCAAAATGCAAATATTAATAATTAATATCAAACATGGGAACTTAAAGAGTGCCTAATGAAGTGTAGGTCTATAAACGAAAGTAAAGACTGCAACAACGTTATTATAAAAAAAAAGAGATAAGATGTTTAATGATAGAAATGATTAAAGTAAGGAGAGGAATTATCATATTAATATGATGAATATGTCATCTCTTACAGCCGGTTATTTGAAGCAGGAAATGATAATAAGAATTTCAAATTGCATTTGTATGAAGATCACGAAAATTATCCTAAGGAACAGAGAAACTATTAAGAATATCAAAAGGAATAAAGAAACTCCCTGAAGAATATCATAAGATATAAAAACAACTCTGTGCATAAAATGATGCTAAGATGCTGCGTATTTAGTGCTATGGAAAGGCTGATATGAAAACAAATATAAAGAAGTTATTCGGTTCTTTTTTCATGGAGTACCTCTGCAAAAGAACAAAGAACTTTACATGGAGGAGATGCAGAATCTCTGTATTGAGAAGAACAAAAGATATTTTATTCTTCTTACAAAAAAGCACATCTATTCTACAAATCCTCAAACTTGAAGCACCATAAAAAGCAAAAACCTAACTATTATAATTATTCCCCATTGAATCCTTACTATTTGAATCAGTCATTATTCAAAATGATTACGAACGTAAAAGTTAAAAATAGGATAGTGATAAATAAATTAAAATTAGTTCAAGATTTCTCAAAGCAACTAAACCTAAAAAAAGTAATATTCCTAACTATATATCAAGATATAGAAAAACCACAATAAGAAATTTACCTCGCTGACTGCATTGTCATTTATATACCATTTTAGGAGCGGAACTGGCTTGGACTTTGCGGAAGTGCAGGTCACTGTGACATTATCTCCTAGTTTATACCTTGACTGTTCCCCGCTAATGGCAGGACCTTCAGTGGGAGGCACTTAAAAAAAAGATTTAGTTCAGTTTTAGTAAAATAAATTACGAATGAGTTATTAAATTAAAAGTAAACCGATTATAATAATTAAATAAAGAAGTTATTGAAATAATTTAAATTAAATAATGCATATTTTTTGCATGACAATTGTGTTATTGGCTGGCGTATTAATAGAATATTATAGGACCCAATATAAGCGTTGAATTTAGGAAATTCCAGTTGTGAGTTCGTGTAAGTAAAAGTTTTGTTTCTAAAAAGTGAGTAATCGTTGCTAAAATTCTTAGCTTCGCCTCTCTACGTAAATCATTGTATTTTTTGGATATATACTCACCGATAATTTTTAACTCCTTCTTTTCTTGGACACACATATGGACAGAAGATTCTGTAGAAACTTGACACGTATACATACCTGCTGTGTCTAGGTCAACGTCTCGCAAGTAGATAGCACTACTACCAGATTTTGATAACTGCATGAAACAAAAAAAAAAAAACTTTGGTGTAATATAAAGTTAGGAAATACATAAAATATTGTTAAGTTGATATCACGAAAAGATGATTTTAGAATCTCATTTCTATTCTAAAAAAACACCAATTAAATAGAATTTCGTGTTCGAAATTAAATTTAAACAAAATTTAAACATTTTGTTTAAATTTTCAGTGCTTCATATCTTTCAGTCCCTAAATGATATGAAGGTGCTTTGCTTATTCCTCTTCTTTTCATCATAAATTTATTTATAACAAGCAATCGCAGTGTGTACTTTCCCTCCTACTAATAAGTAGCGTTCAACATTGGGGTCCATGTCTTCACCCATTTTGAGAACATTTCTGCAAGACCCTTCACTGTGAATTGCCTAACTGCTTCTTCTTATTTCTCTTTTCCATCTTCCTTTTCTTGTTTTCCTCTTCTGCAACAGTTGTTCCTCCAGTTCGACCAACTCTTCGTTGGTCAACTCTTCAGGGGAACTTTCTATGAGTTGAATTATGTCGTCATCATTCACTTCGAGATTCAGATTGTTTGCTAGGCCCATTATTACAAACTTCCAAAATCATGCACAAACCTTTTAATGTCTTTTTCCACATGCCACTCAACATTGAGAGATCAATTCGTTCCAAGCCACGGCAATATTTTAAATCATGATAAATATCGAATGCTTTCCAGTATTGCATGAGAGGCTGATCATTTCCTTCAGTAGCAAAAATGGTTTGTGAAAAAGTTCTCCGTAGAAAATAAGCCTTAAACACTGCAAGAACTCTCTGATCCATTGGTTGGAACAATGAAGTAATGTTTGGAGGTAGAAACATGACCTTGAATTTCGTGAAGATCACCGCCATAAGACGGATGACCTGGAGCATTATCTAGAATTAATAAAATTTTAAATTCTTCATTTTCTTTCACACAGTACATTTTTTTTTCACTCGCATAGCAGCTGATTAAGGCATCCTCAAACAATTTTTGACTCATCCACGACTTCTTATTGCTCCGATAATGAACTGGGAGTGTGCTTCCTAATGTGTTTGAAGATTCGTGGATTCTCAGTGTGCCATATCACAAATGGTTTTAGTTTATATCCAGCCACATTACCCGTAACAGAATCGTAATACTGGTATTAAGAGCATTGAAACTAGGTATAGATATCTTTTTGTAAATGAATATCCGCTTGGCTATTTTTTTCCGAAACAAGAACGTTTCGTCCATATTAAATATCCAATTTTTCCACAAACTCCTTGGCAGCCTTCTCAGCACTTGCAGATTCCCATACATTTTCACATTATGCAGCGCAAAACGCTGCTTGAATCTCATGAATATGAATTTGTAGTCGTAATCGGGTCCTGCTTTCTTCTTCTTCTTCAACATGTTGAAGAGATTTAGTGCCTTAGCAGTCATGGTCACAGTGCTAAGGGGATACGCGCTTTTGGTTCAGGTCCTCTATCATGATGCAAGTAGCTTTTCCATATCAGCGATAAGACCTTGTCGTTGCTTCGTCACAATCGTAGATTTAATGGAAGCAGATCCTTTCACAGTCTCTATGATTTTAGCCTTATTTTTCAAAATGGTCGTCACTGTAGAATGAGACAATCTGAAGTCATGTGCGATCATATTGACGAGCTTACCAGCTTCATGTTGCTTTATAACTTGCGACTTCGTTTCAAGATCAATTGCTCGCCTATTTTTCTGTGATTCTTCACTAGGTTCTTTGATTGGGCAAGTAGCGGCCATGTTGCACAAAATATCACGAAATATTTAACGATAAATACACAAATGACCCATTTCTAAAGCACAAAATCAACAGAGGAACTGTTGAAGACACGTGCCGAATGCCGAGGGAGGTTGCCGCTGAAAGCGCTGTTGCCACTCTGCATGCTTTACCTTACGCTCGCTTGTACTTTTTCGAAAGTATAGCCGAAAATGTTATTTATTCCCTTATAGAATCACGGACGTATCTTCGAGAGGATGTAGCTCGAACGAACGTAAGTCGAGGGATGACTGTACATGCATATTTTATTTCCATAATGCATCTAGAATTTCAATACCAAAATTAGGCGCAATTACATTTACTAAGGGTGAGCTTTTGTATCATAATACTAGATAAATAACGACAAAAATATAACTTTTAGACGTAGTAACTCTTCCAATTAGTACTTTTATCAAATAGTTGAATTAGCTTATTACTAAAATGCCAAAAGTTTTGGAACTGCTTAAGGCAATGGTCAGTTTCCACACTTTGCTAACTTGTGATGTAAATACATAGACTATTTTTTAATGTTCGGCGCTTACCCCTGTGAATATCACTTTCCAGTGGTACAACAAATGTCTACAGTGAAGTCGTTATTATGCAGGTGATTTTTCGTTAACAAAAAAAAAAACACTTGTGTGTGTGATTGTGTGAAATACAATTTTTTCCTAAAGGAATAAGACTCCGTGAAAAAAAATCTTATCCCACAATTAAGAGGAAGTGAGGAGACCTTCAAACATCAGATTCACTCTTGAGAATAACTTTTTTTCCGTACAAATAGTCCCTGTAATCTAGTTTAGTTTTCTAGAACTGGAGTGACCCGAATAGCATTAGCATTTAACAGAATGTGGATCTATGTGGGCGCTTTTTTTTCTTTTTATATTTAGGATTTACAAAAGAGAAAGGCAACAAAAACACATCTTGTCGAAGAAATTAAAATGTAACAGGAGACGGACAAAAATACTCAGTTAAAACGTGTTGAATCTGTATATAGAATAAAGTGGTGGGTCAATGACCCTTAACACTGCAGCTTGAAGAAGATTAAAAGTGTTTTTATTTGATTTTTTATTTTTTTAGAGTTCGGAAATAATCAAAAGACACAAAAGCGAAACAGACATCTCTGGATGAATTTAATCTTAGGGTTTTCTTTTATTTATGTGTAAGCAATAATATTTTGCTATCTGCTATAAAAAATTCATTCTAACATTCATTGATGTTTTTCAAAACCGTTTTATTGCAACTTTAGAAAGGTGCGAACCATTTGGAAAGAATTGAGAAAGTACAATAACGGCAGCAGCGATTCATGCTGTAACCTTAGCTCTCTCAGAGTTCAATCAGCGATCTGTCTAGACCGGCGACTCGCTCCGTGTTGTTTACAAACTCTTGGGATTTGAGAAATATTTAAGGCAATTGCCGAGAAACTCACTAAAAAGTTCATACTGATCGAAGTAAATACTTCTGTTTCCAACAATTGTTCTTACAAGGATTACTTGACATTTTCTAGAGAAGGTGTTATGCAGGTTTTTCTTGTCGTTTATAATATTGCAGCAAATCAAAAATGAACAGCAACTTGTTGATCCTCTTATTAAATTTTTTAAGAATTCTTAGTTATGTTTTCAAAAAGTATTTATCCCATATCTCTTGACTATTTCGAGTAAAATTGAGTGTATAAATGAAAGTGTGGACAAAAAAAAAAAAAAAAAATTCGCGGTGCCTCTGCATCAGCTTCGTTTCTCTTTAGCGCAGATGTGGTCATGCAGGCTGAAGTCTTGTAACATGTTTGCTAGAGAGGCAGTAATAACAGCGGTCAGGTTTGTAGGTGCCGTTTGCTGATTCTGTTCTGGTGTTGACTTGTTTGAACGGGCCACATCTGCGTAACTTCTTGTCTGTCGTTGGTATTCTCTTTTCTTGAAGATCTCTGATTGTGGCCAATGAGCCTCTGGCTGTAGTACAGGAGCCTCTAGCATTCGTATACTTGAGGAGGAAGTCTGTTTGGGTGTATGTCTCCAAACGTCTGTTCTTCGGATGTTGAGTACATCCCTTATAATTGGCTGGATGAGGGCCACCGCAGTTGGCACATTCACCCGGGGTGTTTTTTTGGCTTGGTGCAGGTGTTGGTGGGCTGGCTCATCCCGCACTTAAGGCATCTGAACTCTGCTCGGCACAGTTTCTACGGATGGCGATTTTCTGGTTTCTGTGGCACTGTCCTGTTGAAGCCCTTTTCTTTAGAGGTTCAGGACTGATCTTAAGTCCACAGATCAATGTCAAGTCAAGTCGTAGATGTTTTTGTAGGCCTGATGGATTTCGGCCAAGATCAGAGGCATCGGGCTCTTGTCAGCTCTGGTCATTCTGCTGACCTATATGATGGTAGGTCTTGATAGCGGAAATCAGCGGCGATTTCATCTGTAGATATGTCCTCAGAAACACCTCGAAGAACCACCTTCAGGTTTTTCTTCGAGCTGAGGGAGAAGGTGAGATATTGTGCATATTGCGAGTCTAACTCTTTAGTCAATCTTCTGTAGTCCATTACAGTGGCGGGCTGGATCTTTATGCCATCGTTCACAATTTTGGCTATTTTGTATGATATTTGCAAAGTCCGCGCGGGTAGCCTAGTGGTTATTCGCTTCGCAACCATATGCCTGGGGAAGGAATGTCCTAGGTTCGATTCCTGTCGAAGACGTGAGGAACTTAAGGATCTTCCTCAGCCATAGCCAAGTTAGCGGGTCTTGGGCGTGGCCAGCAGGTTTTTCCCCAGTTTATCTGGGGTTTTTCATCCCGCAAGCAAGCAAACCGGCCCCGTGAACACACACTGATACAGTAAGGAATACTGAAGACAATCCCTCTAGCCATAGGTCTGAATTGCCAACTATGCCGGTCCCGAACCCGGATTAAAATGTGGGTGTTGAGGTGGTGCCATACCTCCCCCATAAAAGGGGCTCACGGCCGTTGAATCACCATACGAAATGAGTGAATGAATGAATGATATTTGCAGATCGGACATGGTGGTTCTTAAGGACGCCCATCTACGCCTTTCACGGAGAATGATCGGGGATACCTTCTCTTCGCAGAGGAGTTCGTGATTGGCCATCTTCATCCATTCCATTCCATGTGGGGAAGTGGAGACCACCAAATCCAGCTTCTCCTCCATATGGGCAGTGTCTTCGCAAGGAGTAGAAATTAAGGATGTCGGGCCACACGTGTTCAAATTTTCATATAATCTTTTTGAGAATGCTGAGCGCCCGCCCTTTGTTGAGCGATTCAATGTAAGCGTCGTGTTCCTCCTCGCTCATGGTAATGACCGGGAAACTTCTTGCAAATTAAAATCTTGCAGGTCCAGGGAACTGCCAGCAATATCCTGTAGACTAAGGGAGTCTATTAGTAGAAGAAAATATTTGTGTCGTGTGCACGGGTGGTGGTGCTGGAGGGAGGAGGGGGGGTGATGCCCTACTTGGCTCAGCACAAATATCCTACCTCCATAAAATGCAGATATCCACCATTGGTCCTCTTCGCGGGTGGGGGCCTACACGGCCATTGATCTCGTACACATTTAGAAAGTGTAGGAATTTGGAGGAGAAGGGAGAGAGTAAGAATTTAAGATGGGTTAGCCAGTGTGATGCAAGAATCACAACACACCTCCGATAGTGGAATGGTAAAATCTAAAGAAGCGCAGCTATGTAGTGAACACGTCCGTCTTCGTCCGAGTCTCGATCAAAAATCTAATCAGTTAATTTATTATTGACAATTGACATTAATGGCTTTAGTGTGTGAGGCAAGGTGCTTTTCATATTCCCCGCTATCTGTTACGATTATGGTGAGGAAAAATTTTATGAGCAGTTTGCTCGCCCTCAGTGGGCATGGAGATTATGTATCGCTACAGGAAGTTAAAATGGCTTTTGGTCTTTTATGTTTAAATATGTCCGTTGCCTCTTAGGCTTCAGCTTGCTGAATTAGATCGTTTGGGGTGTGTGGACGTTTTTAGAAAAAACTTTGTTGCTAAAGATTATAGGAATGAGACGATATAAGGAATATTTATATCTCCATGAAGTTGATTGTTTCTGACGAACCATGGTACGTTTAGAATCATTCGCAAGCACTTGTTTTGTACACGTTGCAGTTTGAAAATGTTAGTATTGGAGGCATGGATCCAGGCTGAGAAGCATAAGTGACTATGGGACAAATCATCAGCTGGTATAAAAGCAATTTGATTCTGATGTTTAGTTTGCTGATCCTGTTATTTAGGGGGTAGATCTGGGAGATGGCTTTAGATGCCTTTGCACACGTAGTCTTGATGTGTTGGTTAAAAGTTATTTTTTTTGTTGAGCACTACACCAAGATATTTTGTTTCTGTTTGCCAGGGAATTTTAGTATTGAATAGTAAGACGTATCCTGCTGGAGATATCGATCTTTTCGTGAAGAGAATGGCTGAACTCTTTTGGGGATTTACTTTTAGTCTCCATTTGGAGAACCATTTCTCTTAAATTTTTTTTTTTTTTTTTTTTTTTTTTTTTTGGCTAGATGGGCGAAGCAAGAATGTTTTTCATATTCTCCGTTATCTGTAGAAGACAATAGAAGGATAGGGTATTATTGAGCTATGCGCTCTGATCATGGATGGAGAGTAACAGCAGTAGCCGAGCCTCAGTTAAAACTTCATGGGCATCCATTACCCTCCCTGGGTACCTATTTTAGTCGCCTCGTACGAAATGCGTGGGCTGCAGTGGGATTAACAAGTAAAGCCACCTTTAAAAATTAAGACGATCCCCAGACCACTCCCTACGAGTAGCCGAAAGCTACTCGTAGGGAGTGGTCCGAGGATCACTCAGCGTTGGTTCCACTCTGTGACGGGCTCCTCCACCACTGAGCAGAACCGCTCATATTCCTGGGAAAAGCATCCACCGACAAGGCCCCTCACGGCCATGCCGGAGAACGCCCTGCAGAAAGAATCAAAATGCTCTCCCAGGCACCCACCCCCGAAATCTTAATCCCCCTCACCGGGAGCAAAATTCCGGAAGAAACCTAAGAGAGCGAAATTCTGCGTCCATTTTAGTCGCCTCTTACGACATGCATGGGTTGCAGTGACACTATTCTTATCTCGGCCACTACACTAAATTAAAAGTATATTAAAATATTAGTTTCTATTAGGTAAAATTTCCATGTTACTCCCCTTAAACACTATTATTATAATTATAATTACGGCTATTATAGGCTGTTTTTGTTTAGGAGTGTCCCTTATTTTAAATACATTGGCTATTATTACTCAAAAAAGGGGTGTATATATATTTTAGGGCATTATGGGTGAGTATAGAAGGCAATTATAGCAGAATAAAAGAGGTGGAAAAATTTTGTACATACCTCGTTTTGATTCCAGGATGTCTTCCAATTTCATGATCCTGCTGAACGTTGTTTATAAAGAGGGCGGAGGAAGGGAGCGTGGGGGTGTGTTTTGACGTGGGAAAATAAATTTGGAAACCCGGTTTCCAAATTTATTTTCCCACAAATAACCTTATTATGTTATGTATTTATTTTCCCATAAAATAAATACATAAAATAATAGGGTAATGTATTTATACATAAGCCTATTATTAATAGGGTTATGTATTAATAATATATATATATATAAAAATATATATTATGGTGTATAGGGGCGCATTTTGTCGGGGAGAAGGGTTTACTTATGTGGAAACTGGGGCAGGGGACGGGGTTAACGGGGTGGGGACCGTTTCGGTCGACTGACCATCATAGGAACTTTTTTGGAATGAGTGTAGGGCTATGTCAAGACTGTAAGTTCAATCTGCCAAATAAGGGCATTTGTTGTCGCTAAATGGCCGGAGGCATGGCTTAATTTGTAAGTTCTGGATTGTCCAACATTCGGAAATTAGGTAGGGGCAGTGGACGTTGATAGAATTTTCATTCCTATGACGGTCGACTGACCATCATAGGAACTTTTTTGGAATGAGTGTAGGGCTATGTCAAGACTGTAAGTTCAATCTGCCAAATAAGGGCATTTGTTGTCGCTAAATGGCCGGAGGCATGGCTTAATTTGTAAGTTCTGGATCGTCCAACATTCCGAAATTAGGTAGGGGCGGTGGACGTTGATAGAATTTTCATTCCTATGACGGTCGACTGACCATCATAGGAACTTTTTTGGAATGAGTGTAGGGCTATGTCAAGACTGTAAGTTCAATCTGCCAAATAAGGGCATTTGTTGTCGCTAAATGGCCGGAGGCATGGCTTAATTTGTAAGTTCTGGATCGTCCAACATTCGGAAATTAGGTAGGGGCGGTGGACGTTGATAGAATTTTCATCGCATTTTATGGCAATAGTTTCGGATATTCTTAGCATTGTTTCGTTGTCTTGTTTGTCTATGATTATGGCCTTGTCGATTTGGGGGGACATGTTTCAGTTCAAGGGCGTGCGCTGCAATCTCTGTCTTCCCTGTACTCTGTGTTTTATTTTTCTTTTTGATGTTGCGATGTTTTTTTTTTTTTTGTGTTCAGATATTTCGGAATGGGAATATTGCAATCCCTTGTAGTCTAGTCCATAAGAACCTAATTGTAGAGCCAGTGTAGGTAACATCACAGACTTTTTGACAAGGAAATTTATAGACTACGTTCGAATATTTCTTTGTGTGCGAAAGATTTAGTGGGTTTTAGGAGAATTAGCAACTCTCCTAAAACCCACTAAATCTTTCACACACAAAGAAATATTCGAACACCACAAAGAAGTCTACAAATTTCCTTGTCAAAAAGACTGTGACGTCACCTACACGGGCTCTACAATTAGGTCCTTATGGACTAGACTACAAGAGCACTTCAGGGATTGCAATATTCCCATTCCGAAATATCTGAACACAAAAAAAAAAAAACATCGCAACATCAAAAAGAAAAATAAAATACAGAGTACAGGGAAGACAGAGATTGCAGCTCACGCCCTTGAACTGAAACATGTCCCCCAAATCGACAAGGCCATAATCATAGACAAACAAGACAACGAAACAATGCTAAGAATATCCGAAACTATTGCCATAAAATGCGATGAAAATTCTATCAACGTCCACCGCCCCTACCTAATTTCCGAATGTTGGACGATCCAGAACTTACAAATTAAGCCACGCCTCCGGCCATGTAGCGACAACAAATGCCCTTATTTGGCAGATTCAACTTACAGTCTTGACATAGCCCTACACACATTCCAAAAAAGTTCCGGTGATGGTCAATAGAACGAAACGGTCCGCACCCCGTTAACCCCCTCCCCTGCTCCAGGATCCACATAAGTAAACCCTTCCCCTTCTCTCCTTCCCCCCACAAAATGCTCCTAAACACAATAATATATACATTATATACATATACACACATATATACATATTATTTATTTATTTATTTATTTATATATTATTAATACATAACCCGGGTTTCTAAATTTATTTTCCCACGTCAAAACACACCCCCACCCTCCGTTCCCCATTCCTCCCACCCTCTTTATAAACAACCTTCAGCAGGATCATGACATTGGAAGACATCCTGGAATCAAAACAAGGTATGTACAAAATTTTTCCACCTCTTTTATTCTGCTATAATTGCCTTCTATACTCACCCATAATGCCCTAAAACATATATATATATATACCCCATTTTTGAGTAATAATAGCCAATGTATTTAAAATAAGGGACACTCCTTAACAAAAACAGGCTATAATAGCCGTAATTATAATAATTAGTTTCTATTGTTTATTGTTTTCAAAATATATAGTATGAAAGGACTTCAAGTTCGCAGTTTGTTTATTGTTAAAAATTATTAAAGTAATTTAAAATTTCATTCTTAAAATAGATAAATTACGTAAAATCTATAACTGTTTTTTTTTTTTTTTTTTTTTTTTTTCCCAAACCCAGCATCCACTCCGGATAATCCTTTGGGTCTATAAAGGCCTACGCGGCGAAATAATGATTTGAAGCACCTTTGATGATTCTAATATAGAAAAAAAAGCTTTGATAATCAATAAATATATAAATGTAAAATTAATTTTAAATTTAAAATATTTATCTATTTAATATCAATAAAAATATTGCAGAAGTAAAATAAAGTTTGATTTATAGAAAATAAATCAAAATTCTTTTAAAAAATTAATTTTTTAATTAATTTAAACCAACATTTCAATTATATAATGAAAAATCTAGTGTCACTTTAATTTATTAAGCAATAAATTAAAGTGACAATTAAAAAGCAAATAAATTAATGTAAAATAGGGCAGTAATAAATTATTACTGCCATATTAATGTATCGCATTATAAGTTAACAGAATAAAACCTAAAATTATTGAATTGTTTATGCTTTTCTCTTGTTTAACTAAAAGTTCTAAAATTGCAACGAAAAGTTATTTTCTTTCTTAAATAAAGATATATTACTTGGGCTAAAATAGATTTGTTTGAGATGTAAATAAGCTAATAACACAATAAATTATTTGATTTTGCTGGAGACATGTTAGTTAATTTCAAACCTATTTCTTGCTTTTCTCTTGATCTGTCTCGATATATTTTTATTGTCTAAATTTCTTTGCTTTACTTCGCCCATTTGTTAATATAATCAAAGGAAGTTCTTTTTTTTTTTGTTTTTTTTTGTTTTTCAAATTAAATTTTTTTTTTCGTACAAAGAAAAACTTCTCTTCTATATGCAAACTAATCAAAGTTTCAATCACTTATGTATTTTTACTATCATTTGTCAACACATTTTTATAAATATATTAAGATTTAAGATTTAAACGAACGATTGGCTTTAATTCTTTATTACTAGAGGACGCTATAGTCACGGTGACTATTTCCGTATAATATTTCTGTATTTTCACAAAGGCAGGTTTTATTTATTTATTTATTTATCATGTTTTTATATATATATTTATTATTTTATGAAATAATAAATATATTTTTTATATATTTATTATTTCATCGCTGTATAATATCGATCTAACAAACCACATTGCTATGCGTAACATTTTTATTTATTGGTTTCATAACTCCATGTTTTACCCAGTGATGGACAGTGTATAATTTCTTCATTTCCATCTCTTGACTCTTAGTTTGATTTCTGCTTTCTATTCCTTCATCATTTTTCTATTCGCTGTCGAGTTCCTTAGTCATACGATTGCATTTCCCTGCCTTGGAAACTTTCAATTCGTATCAGTACTTCACAGGAAACTCTACGCTTTCACGTGACACCAAGATTTTAACTGCCTAGGCATCGGGTTACCGACGCAATAACTTACCAGATTCCTTTTTTCTTTCTTTCTTTCTTTCTTTTTTTTTTTGTTGTTGTTTCTTGAAGACTTAAGCCTCTTCCTATTGCTTCGCGTATATTGCACACATCGTATGCAGCAAACTATCATCCAGCGCTGGCCAGTTTTTCGTAAATATAAAAAACTACGAGTGGAGGAAAAATTATATTCCGTATCTTGGATATTTTTCCATATGACGGAAGGTTTTATTATTTGCATCGTTAGCAATATCGAAATGACATTTTATGATAGGAATGTTCATACTACCATGAAAAAAAAAATAATGTAAAAGATATACAAGGCCTGGGTCTGTCGTTTTCTTTTTCCGTTCTTATGTCATTTCTAATAACTAGTAGATTTTAAATAAATAATAGATTCTAAAATAAATACCTAAAAAATAATATATACACAGGTATCGATCGTTGTGTGTGTGTGTGTGTGTGTGTGTGTGTGTGTGTGTGTGTGTGTGTGTGTGTGTGTGTGTGTGTGTGTGTGTGTGTGTGTGTGTGTGTGTGTGTGCGTGCGTGCGTGCGTGCGTGCGTGCGTTTCTGTCTCTCTTTCATCTTATTCAGTGAATTGGACCTAATCCTATGCTTTCTCTCAAACTAGCTACATGGCATACGTATATCGATCAAGTGTCAGTTTGTTCTTCCTTCTTTTATATCCATTGGTTAGAAACAAGTAGGTTGAAATGGCATCTCGAATGCAAAAAAAACTTCATAGAGCGTTTTAAGATAAATTTGACTTAGAATTGGCACTATGAATTTGACTTCATACAGAGCTGAGAGTGTTTCTTTTCCTAGTCCAAACACAAGCAAACCAACTAGAGAAAAGCGCAAAAAAAAAACATTTAAACACCTCGTGCATGGGTTAAACGATATACTCGTAGGCTAAACAGAATGGAGACTGCTAACTCTTCTTCCAAAGAGACGGCTGACATGCAGCCGTCTCTTTGGAAAAATGTCAGCCGTCTCTTCGTACAACCTTCCTACTAAATTTGTAATGTAGTTATTTGTTACATTGTTGAGGGTTTTCAGTCCAATCGGACAAACATGGTGGTGCAGATTACAGATCGCGTCCTTCGAAGACATCAGCAGAAATCGTATCACCAACAGTTTTTAAACCAAATTCCAAATACAGGCGTTTATTTGAATTAAGAAATATCGCTGAGCAACATTAAAAAATCCCATTGTAACCAGATTATTACAATTTATTCCTCAATTGTTTTACCTATTTTATGTACAAAATAAGTGATATCTACTAAAAAAAATCAATTTGTAAAAAACGTAATCCAAGTACTGAAGAAAATTGAGACTGACTGCATGTTAGAAGCGGCTACTTGGTTACCATTAAATTTTTAAATGATTCAGAATGTAAATGTCCCTCTGGAATTCGAGCATCACCATAACAGAGTAGCAACAATAATACTGCTAATTATACAGCCAAAACATTGCAACATCTCCATCTTCCTCTGTAGCTGAATTACCTTTCTGGTATATATGACGTAAAATTGTTTTATGAAATTATTAATTGAATCTAAAATTTAATTATTACGCAGTCTAGAACTGACGATTAAGCTATTACAGTATTATTCTATTTGATTTTCCCATTAAGAATCAGATGCAACTTTCTGACCACTGAATATCATTAAAAAAAAATCAAATATTCTTCTATACTTACATCCACCTTAACACCTGGCAGTGGTAAGAATTTCACTTGTGGCCATTCCTGTGGTATGAACCTATAGAACTCGATATTATCTTTATACCACCTAACGGAATAGAGTTCTTCGTTGTCGACATCAAAGCTGCAAGTGAGGTGTAAGGATTCCCCAATAACAGTGGGTGATTGGACGTCAAACATTGTAATTCTAACAGCATGAGAAAAGGCTAATTCTAGAATAAAAATAAACATTTAATATAATTCCGATTAACTGAATGGAATATAAATGACACATAATAAGTCATAATGTTATTGTATATTAGAATTATTTAATTATAAATTATAAATTTACTTGAAACTTTAAAGTGTAAATCATTATAGTTATATTTCTTCATTTTAATCAGAATAATAAAAGTATTTAGTTTAAAATTAAAACTACCATTACAAAAAATATATATTCTTAATTAAGTAAGTTTCTATGAGCTATTAATAATGGAGGGATTGATTCATTCAATCCAATATCCTTGGAGGGTAATGGATGGCATTGCTGTAGCCAATGAAGCTCTAACTGAGGCTCGGCTATTGCTGTTACCCTCCTGCCATGATCAGAGCTTTAATAGCTCAATAACATCTTATCCCTACACTGCCCGCTACAGATAACGGGGAAGATGAAAAGCATTCTTGCTTCGCCCCTTTAAGCCAGTCCTTATAAGGATTAATAATGGAAATATCCCGGTAATATTATGTAAATATATATTATTATACATATTCGCATGTAATCGAAATACAGCATTTAGGTAATATAATATTCAAATATTAATAACAACCGAATTAAGTTCGATATTTTTTTGTTTACTCATTTTAGTATCTGATAAAATATTAATAACAACTGAATTAAGTTCGATATTTTTTTGTTTACTCATTTTAGTATCTGATAAAATTATAAGCAATATTCTTAGTAGATGATAAATTTTTAAACAATATTCCCTGTAGCGGGTAAAAATCTAAGCAAATCTGAAAATTTCGTTATGAGGAGATACCGAATTTTTCATGGCTAACGATAAATCGATTTAAAGGAAGTTTTATAATCTCTCAGCGAATGCACATCAATGAATAATTGAGCATGTTCAGTAAAAAAAATAAGTCAATTTAGTTTTAAAATACTTGGCTTCATAAATAAGCACTTTTCTCATAAAAATATGAAAAGAACCACGCACTATCTGATTTTGATGGGAATGCACAAACACCTTTGATGTATGCTCCACATGCCACCAGCTACACGTTCACATGCGTGAGATTTGAATTGTTGCCGCCATTTTAAATAATTTAGCAGCTTACTATAACGATATGAACATGACAGGATATTAATCTTTTAGTGACTTTCAGGAAAGTAACAAGCTATGATAGTGAGGAAAGACGTTTTTTTTTTTTATATATAATTACGAATCTAAGTGATATCACCAGTTAGCGGTGAGAAACATCAGCTAACTCTGACAGGAAGGAATAAGAGAGCCGCAAAAGAGATTGATTGGAGGAAGCAGATTTCGAAGCATAAGAAATTCTGCGTAAACTTTTTTGTCCATAATGAAGTTCTTCAGCTTCAGGAAATCTTATTTCAGTGATCAAATTCGATCAAGATCCGAAAGTAAAACCTTTCTCTATCTTGACTTCAAAGTTGTGAAACTATTATTTACGAAAAAAATAGCCATCTTTGAAAGAGAGAGGAGATCAGCACAGTTAATCAGAAGGCATTGGTGAAACGTTTTCTTTATGCATGAATAAATCATTGCGAGATGGAAAATATACAGGAGTAATTTATTTTAGGTACACTTCATTATGCTCATATAAAATGAAACTTACGTTTCATTGGCAGATTGATTTAGAACTTTTGGGATAAGCAATAGAGAACATAAAAAATATAATGAAGCTCTCTTTTTTTAAATATATTCTCTCTCTCGCTCTCTCTGCATGTCACGTCTCATCTGTGGTTTCTCTTTTTCTCTCACTCAATTATTCTCTCTATTTCTAACTCATTCTTTTATCTGTTCTCTCTCTCTCTCTCTCATATATTTTCATTTGTGTTTTCTCTCTTTTTCATCTCTCTCTCTCTCTGTATGTGTGTGTGTGTCATTTGTGTTCTGTCTGTTCTGTTCATACCCAGACCCTAAAGTGGAAAACATTCACATGTCTACCACTGAAAAAACTCGAAAATCGAAAAACAATGTCAAAAGATACAAGCTGCTATTATAAAAGTCCAGATATTGCTACGCCTGAGGAATTCGAATTCCTTCTCAAAATTGCGGGGAGCCGATATTTCATCTTTTATCCTCCGAAGCCTCACTTCCAATTCTTCCCTCCAACTACAAGATAATATACTACTTCCTCATGTGAGTGCCTCCAAATTCGCTCTCTCTTCGTATATTCATCCTTATCCCTCTCATCTACAAGACTGCACATGCCACCCAGTTTTGTAGGATCTTCCATATAAATCAATGTGTGCCAAACTAGATTACGACATATAGTGGAGGCTATGGCATAACATCTTGCCAACTCTCACTAAGCCCTACAAATTTCAACTTAGAGAATCGCATTTGTCTCTTCTGCAAAGTTTCAAGTATCTTGGAACACACATATCTAACCTGTCCTGCAAACAAAGCGATGAGCACCTGTAACTGGACACACGGCCACGAAGACTCCTGGAATTTAGCCCATACAGAAGAGAACAGACTCGGAATATGCAATTTCCTCTTCATCTGCGCTAAGACCGTCATCTACAGCTTCTACATTAAGCACACGAGAAACATCCAGCACCCATCAGTCACTGAATTGAAGCAAACCCCCATGTGAAACCAACATAGGAAAGTACAATGCAGGCTGACTTTCGCTGGAATATGATTATCACAAAGAAACAAAAACTATAGTCAAATTCATTAAGGAGCGGAATTCAACTGTTCTAGATTGCCAACGACGATACCCTTCAAATGAAAGATAACTAAGAGTGATACTGAATTGTAATGTTGTGTTTTTTACTAAAAATACAAATCTTCTCTCCAACTCATGTATCATGTATCTTCCTTTCTATTGTATATCTAAAAAGAAAATTCTTTCTTCTGTAATATATATATTCTTATAATATTTAAATTAGTCCTTTTCGTCGCCTATCTTCCAAAGTATATTTTTTCAAGTTAAATAAAAAAGATAAAAATATCTATCTTTTTTAACTCTTTCAAGCTTTTATGGAGATAGTGTTTAGTGCTGGAAAGGCCACGAACTGTATTATACCCTAATATCCCTGTCACCTGTGCGCACGGAACTTCGTTTACAAATAGACACATCCTAGATCTCACAACTGGACATGGTCTTTTTTTGCTATTCTACTTGAAACTACAAAGCCTTTGTAGTTTTAGAGATCTTCTAACGAAGACTTTTTAAGTGTAAGAACCCTTGAACAGTTGCCAGTTAAAAATCCCAAAGAAACTTCACAGTATGAAATAAGCCTTCACAAAAGGTTTATCCAGAACTCATAACAGTGTAAGGCATCCCAAAAAATCCCACCAGAAATTTACGAATATGAAAACTTACTTTCCAATCACATCACTTAGCACCTTTCTGCCTCTCCTGCTCACCAACTAGAGGAAAATCTACCGCACGCCGATATCACTGGATCCAACTATCCCACATGCATCCACCTCCACACGTGTGTCATCCTACTTCCAGTGAAACCTTCCATGCCTCACTACCTACAATCAGTTCTACAACCTACAAGACTACTCCACACAGACCACAAGAACACAGAATATGAAAGTACCTCTTCATCGGTGCAAAGCCTATCATGTAGTCGCCTCAATCACATAAGAAACAAAGATCAACTGTCGATCATCCATTCCAAGAAGAAAAAACTTAAGTAAATACTATAAAGAAAAGTGCACAGCAGACGTCTCCTAGAATAACATTACCACAGAGAACGAAGAACATTATTCCAGTTTGCAAAAGAATAGAACCTAACTGGCTTCCTTTTCAACATAGAAGAAGCAATATCACCCCCTCCAAAGAGTCATCACCAAAAGCACTGGAAATCGCTGTCTCCACCCTCGACGAAAGGAATAAACTCATCATTCTTGTGACGAAGTCTAACTTTCTTGTGTAAATGAGAAGCCACTCACAACTGTAGCGTGTTCGCCTTCTCAGACTTATCCTTCCACGATTTTGTTTTACATTTTTTATATAATTTAAAAACAAGCCTTACCCTTCTATATTTATTTTGTAAAATGTAAGTAGTTTGTCGTTTCCTTTCTGGAATGTGTAGTTTTATGAGGATTCGTATGAAGCTGAATTGTTTAGTTCTCCTACAGAATTTTTTGGAATTTTTTCCATTCAGAAAACGTGTGTTCTTCATTCAAAATAAGAAAACTTACAACACAGGAAAGCAACAGATTATTAAAATGATTTATTGTCCTTTCATAGCATTTAATAGGTTTACGTGAAACCAATTATTTCATCTGAAGTTGTTGAACCTAAATGGTACGGGAGAAGATTAAGATAATATTTATATCCATATAGGATTCCATTGCATATGTGGCTAATACTTATTTCGGTATTGGGAATAATGTATTAATTAATTTGCATTAAATGCTATCTTGGGAATAATAACCCTGAATGTTCAATTAACGTGATCTTAGAAAACGGTAAAATTAGCAGCATTAACAGGAGGCTATTTCCTATGCTTTTTAATTAAAAGATATAGTGAATACGAAATTCAATGGTATCCCACGATCTTATGATGCAGGTGCAGTACTAATTATCACTTTAGACGAACACGTAAGGAATTTCATCGTAGTAAATGAAAAAATAATTCAAAATAGTGTCATAAAGAGGTGTTTCAGGAGAAAAAAATAAAGATAAAAATACAAAAATACATGTAAAAGAGAAATCAAATTAATGAGCAATTGTTGGTAAAAAAAAAGCGAGGATGAAATCAAAAAACTACAAATTGAGGATAAAATCAAATCAAAAGACAAAACTCAAAATCAAATCACAAAATGCTGTCTATCTTGCATTGTTTTTATCAGCTTCTGACAGAATTTATTTTCAAAATTCTTATGCTATTGTTAGAATAACAAGTCACGTAACGCCGTGCATCTCGTTTTTCGCTTTTATGCCAAATCATTTTAACGAGTCACGAACAAATCTTAACAAGTTATGAAATTTGTCTCAGGAAATAAAGATTCGTGACAAATTCAAAAACTATTGCTGAAAAGTTTGAATTGGATTTTCAAATAACGGAAAAACAACAGCTCTTTGCCAATTTTCATAAACATCATCTGACTCTTACTCCTTAAACTCAGATCAAACAGAAACTCGATTGCTGAGGTAACATAGTAAAACGGTGAAATTTTATGCAATCTGTATGCAAATTGGCTTATTTCAATAAGATACCACGACTATTTTGATTATTTTATTTTATTCATTCAATATTATTGTAGGTGTTTGAATAGATAACAATTTATTTTATGATACTTAAAAATAATACTAAATATAACAAAAAATCTTTATTATAATTATATTTTCTATATTATTTTATACTATAAGTTTGTTATGTCAAAAAATAAATGTTGAAATTCCATTGGATAGGAATATTTAGATTTTCACATTTCTGTTGTTTTGTTTGGCGTTTACCTCAGTGGATAGATTTAAGAAATATTCCATCAAATGACAACTTATTTTTTTGACTAAAGAAGAATATAAAAAAGAAAGGGTGATTTTAAAATTTATAAACCAGTTTAATTTTCACAATACTTTTACTGGAAAGCAGCGATTTACTTCAGGATATCAAACTTCATTTCCACATCGTCAACAGATGATAAATCATTCAATACGCTCATTTAACTTCTTCTTCTTTTACAGCTTCTCCCACTTAAGTGGGGTCACTGTTTGTTATGAGTCTCCTCCACACCTTCCTGTCTTGGGCTGCCACCACATCCAAGTTCTTCATCTTCAAGTCCTCTTCTACCAGCTCCCTCCATCTCTTCTTTGGCCGCCCACGCTTCCGCCTTCCTTGCACATCCATCTGCATGACCCTTCTTCCCACATATTCGTCCTCCCTCCTCATCACATGACCAAACCATCTCAACCTTGCCTCCTGTATTTTCGCTCCTAAGTTCGTAACTTTCACTGTTCCCCTGACATAGTCATTTCTCAGATGATCCTTTCTGGTCACGCCGCACATCCACCTAAGCATTCTCATCTCTGCTACTTCCATCCTGCTCATGTTATTTTTCCTCAGGGCCACAGTTTCTATAGCATATGTCATAGCTGGCCTCACTACTGTCCTATAAATTTTGCCTTTCAGATTGATCGGCACCCTCTTATCGCATAACACTCCAGCCATCTCCCTCCAGTTCCTCCAACCTGCTTGTATCCTGCATCCCACTTCCTTCTCAGCTCCTCCATCTTCTTCCACTGTTGAACCTAAGTATCTAAAGTCTCTCACCTTCCTGAAGACATTTCCTTCCAGCTCCAGATCTGTCTCCTGGCCATCGCCCCCTGCGCAACACATATACTCTGTCTAACTTCTGCTCAGTCTCATACCTCTCTCTTCCAGTACTTTTCTCCATCTTTCCAGTTTAGTTTCCGCTTCTTCTCTTGAATCTACACACAGCGCAAGATGTCATCTGCATACAACATTGTCCAAGGTGCATCTCTCTCACCTCCTCTGTTACCACCTCCATCACAATATTAAACAGAAACGGACTTAATGCTGACCCTTGATGCAAGCCAACTGTTACTTGAAAACTTTCTGTCTGTCCCAAACAGGTCCGAACACTTGTCTTCACATTTCTGTACATTTCCAGCACCAACCTGACATATTTCTCCGGCACCTTCTTCTCCTTCAGACACCTCCAGACTTCTTGCCTTGGCACTCTATCGTATGCTTTCTCCAGATCAATAAATACCAGATGTAGCTCCCTTTGTTTCTCTCGATATTTTTCCATCATCTGTCGTAACCCAAAGATAGCACCTGTTGTTGATCTACCAGGCATGAGGCCAAATTGTTCCTTTGCAATCTCCACCTCCTCCCTCAATCTACCATCAAGAACCCTTTCTAGGATCTTCATTGTGTCGGACATCAATTTTATTCCTCTGTAATTTTTACAGTCTTGTGCATCCCCTTTACCCTTGTAGATGGGAACAAGAGTACTCTCCCTCCATTCCTCGGGTATATTTTCCTGTTGGCAAACTTTCATGAACAGGTCCCACAGCAGGTCAATTCCCTCTTCCCCCAGTGCCTTCCATGCCTCCACTGGAATTCTGTCGGGGCCCACCGCTTTTCCATTCCTCATCCTCTTCATGGCCTCCATCACTTCCATTCTACTGATGTTCTGCACCATCCCCTCAGAAGGCTGCCCATCTCCTCTGTGAGTCCTTGCATTTTCCTCATTCAAAAGTCCCTCAAAGTATATTTTCCATCTGTTTATGTCCACATCCCTCCATAATACTCTTCCTTCAGCATCTTTGATCTGCCTCACATGTAAGATGTCCTTAGCTGCTTTACTTCTACATTTCGCTAGTTGGTAAATTTTTCTCTGTCCTTCCTTTGTTTCTAATTGATCATACAGATCTTGATATGCCATGGCCTTCGCCTGTGCCACAACTCTCTTGGCTTCTTGCTTTCTCTCTTTGTACACCTCTCTGTCCTCTTCCATTCTAGACTCATCCCACTTCTGCTTTGCCTTCCTCTTAGTTGTCACTGTCACTTGTACATCAATATTCCACCACCAACCCTCCTTCTGCTCTCTAATCTTTCCAGATGTCTCACCAAGCACCTCGATTGCACAGCTCAGGATTACTTTTGAATTATGTTTCCATCAATCTTGTACACTTTCCAGTCCATCCGAAATCCTCTCTAACACTCTCTCCCTAAAACGATTCCTCACACTCTCCTCTTTTAAGCGAAACCACTTAATTGTTTTCATCCCATGGCAACCAGAAGTTCTTATCTTCGATCTTATTTTAAAGTCTGCGCACAGCAGTCGGTGTTGTTGTGCTACTTGATCTGTTGGAATTACTTTACAATTTGTCACAACCTTAAGATGTTTTCTTCTAATCAAAATGTAGTCAATTTGTGAGCTGTTGTTACCACTTCTAAATGTTATCAAATGTTCTTCCCTCTTGAAGAAAAACGAGTTCACAATTGCCAGATAAAACGCTACTGCAAAGTCCACAACCCTCTCTCCTTCCTGGTTCATCATTCTCACTCCGTGGCCACCATGCACCCTTTCACAGTCTCTATGCTGTCTTCCTATGTGCCCGTTCAAGTCTTCTTGAACGGGCACATAGGAAGATGAAGACAATCACCATCTCATTTTCTTCCATTCCCTCATTTCTTCATCTAACACGTTCCAGAACTCATCTTTTTCCTCTGCTGTACAACCAACTTGCGGGGCATATACACATAATACGACCACCCACTCTTCTCCAAGACCCAATTTCATTCGCATGATCCTGTCGTTCCTTCTACCCACGTCCAGTACTTCACCCTTCATTCTGCCACACACCACAATTCCTACACCATTTCTTCCTTCGTTATTAGCTCCAGAGTAGAACAATTTATATCCATCTCCCAGTTCCTTTGCCTTTCCCCCTTTCCACCTTGTCTCCTGCACACATAAAATGTCCAACTTCCTCTTCCTCATCATGTCTGCCACCTCTCTTCCTCTTCCTCATCATGTCTGCCACCTCTCTTCCCCTTCCAGTCATGCTTCCAACATTCAGTGTTCCCACTCGCAACATCCTCTCCACCTGCTGGGCTCGCTTCTTTAACCGCACCCGCCCTTGATGCGGTAGCCCTCCTCCACTTCTCACAGCTGTAGGGCGATGTGG
Organism: Typopeltis vanoorti; assembly: GCF_054136105.1. Classification (NCBI taxonomy): domain Eukaryota; kingdom Metazoa; phylum Arthropoda; class Arachnida; order Uropygi; family Thelyphonidae; genus Typopeltis; species Typopeltis vanoorti. The sequence goes on along the minus strand of NC_143554.1, from coordinate 77,397,823 downwards.
CTGCGCGTCGCTTAGGGGGTACGCCCTAGCCCTTATATCATTTTCTCTTCGACTCATAAGCATAGTTTGAGTTGGCACTGAAGTTTTCCGACCGGATGCCCTTCCTATCATCAACCCTCGCATTTATCCGGGCTTGGGACCGGCACCTATTGAGGCTAGCTTGCTTCCTTCGGTGGCTGCATAAGACGAAATAACTTAGCAAGATAGGAAAGACTCACCCCTAGCCCTCAAATACTCTAATAGCATCAGGGGGAAGGAGCAAGGAGAGAAGAAAGAAGCAAAGAAAGAAGAGGAGGGACCAGTCTACAGAATAATATAACAGATATATATTACATGAAGTAAGGCATGGTCAAGCATCAGGTACCTCGGGTTTGCCATGCCCGTACTCACTAAAGTGAGCCCTTGAGGAAAATACGCTCATTTAACTATTATTTTAAAAGTAAATATTATTCAATATTGTTCAAAAGGTTCAACAATTGAAACTTCTTCATTGTTGTGAACTTACCTTCTAAACAGGCGACAATTAGTCCAACCAAGGGTATTGTCATGTTACTTCACAGCAGAGCAGTCGCTAAAATCTGTAGGCTCCAGGAGTAAGTAATCGTAAACCACGACACTGTAAAGCAAAAAAAATTCATTTAACGATTTCTGCAAAATAGTGTACTTGTTTATTAATATATGTACACAAATACCAAAGGTCTAATATTTAATTTTTTATGATCTGACTTATTAAAAAAAGCTGAAAACAGAATATAACCAAAAAAAAACAGATGTCTGCTCTAGATAACCAAAATATTATTTTATGGCGTTGTAAATGTTTCACCAATTTTCTGAGAAGAACATGTATTAGCATATTCTATATAAAAATGTAAACTTTTTTATTATCAAAATGTGTTGATCCAGATTATTCCAATATTTACAGTGGATCCATGGATCGTTGATTTTCAAATTTCGGCGCACGAAGTAATTTTTAAATAAGATCTATTTTTTCAGTAGTCTAAACAAAAAGGCTAACAAAATCATACAATTAAAAATAAATTGCGCATCTTGAGCTTATTAAGAGCATGGTTGAGCTCATAAACAAACTGAATAAACAAATCCCAGATTCGATTCAAGTTACGTGGTCATATCTATGATGCTCTCTCAAAAGCGTTTTAGGAGGCCTCTAATCTAACAAGGCAAAAAAATGTAGCCTTTGTCTCCCTCACAAACATAATTTAAATCAAAGAATATCAAACAATATATTGTCCTATTACAACAGAAGCAATCAAAATTAGTCCTTACAAGGACTGGCTTAAAGGGGCGAAGCAAGAATGCTTTTTATCTTCCCCGTTATCTGTGGAGGACAGTGTAAGGATAAGGTGTTATTGAGCTATTAAAGCTCTGATCATGGCAGGAGGGTAACATCAATAGCCAAGCCTCAGCCAGAACTTCATTGGCTACAAAATTGCCATCCATTACCATCCAAGGGTATTAATCTTAATCACCGCATCTCACGGTCCAACTTTGATCGCACTTCAATGAAAATTATTCCCTACAAATCATTATAAATAAAAAGATATAATAAAATCTGAAAGGTTTACTATTAAAAATCAAACATACGTTTTGATGTCTTTAGAATTCTAAAAATTACAAAAATTTTTATTTTAATATATAATTTACTATATATTTTATAATACTATAATATAAATTAAATTAATTTCTACAGATTTTGAAGTCACAAAATCATAAGAAATATATTTTAGGTTATCTCATGATATCTTCGGAGTTTAATGATCGTGGAGATCTCAACTATCCATTTATAAACTATAGTCAAAAATAATCACAAATATTTAACATTTAATTATATATTTTAAATGCAATAAATAAAATCATTATAATGTAATATAAAACTTTTCTGCATTTTTAAAGTATTTACTATTTTTAAACAGATAGGAATACACCTATATTTTAATATAAGAAATAATATAAGAAATAATTTTATATAATTTAATATAAGAAATAATTTTTATTTTAATATATAATTTACTATATATTTTATAATACTATAATATAAATTAAATTAATTTCTACAGATTTTGAAGTCACAAAATCATAAGAAATATATTTTAGGTTATCTCATGATATCTTCGGAGTTTAATGATCGTGGAGATCTCAACTATCCATTTATAAACTATAGTCAAAAATAATCACAAATATTTAACATTTAATTATATATTTTAAATGCAATAAATAAAATCATTATAATGTAATATAAAACTTTTCTGCATTTTTAAAGTATTTACTATTTTTAAACAGATAGGAATACACCTATATTTTAATATAAGAAATAAATTTATAAAAATGACAAAGGAAATATGATGTATTTTTATTATTATAATATTTAGTATATTATAATATTGTTATTTTCATTATATATAATACTCATTAACAATAACCACAATATTAACATAGTTTCCTATTTTTCATCTCATAATTTCTGCTAAACTTCTCTTTATTTATTCCAAATTAAAAATGTCATACTTTTTTCAGTATTCCCGCTTTACAACAAACCCTGCTTATTTCATTAGAATGCATACTATGATGCCATTTATGAAAAAAATAGATTACATAAATATGATAACTCTTACTAGCACCTCTATGATTAAATGAATGTTTAAAATGATTATGGGGTTATTCACCTAAACAAACAGGAAATCACATTATACACAAGCATAAACAGCTCTTTTGGTAAATGAGAATAAAAGTAGGCCTAGGTGACACGCAATATTCAAATCTCTTCCTCATCCAAATAACGCCAATGGAAAAAAAAAAAAAAGTGAACACCAAGTACGAGAGGGAAGATTAAAGGGTTGAAATCACGCAAGTGTCATTTTTGAGTACAGACGAACGACACGTGCTAGGCTCCAGAGCGAGTTTGTAATTCTAATTTAAAAGTTACCAATTCTAGCAGAAGAGGGCGAAAATGCAAGCGAAGAAATATTTTTCTACCACGTGGATTACAGAAAGTGCAACGTTGCGTGTGATGCAGGGAAAATAACGCGGCAGAAAGGATGACACCAAGTTTGTTGCCGAGTGGAGACAACGAAACATTAGAAGTGACATGTTTACACAAGTGGCAAAAAATCTGCAGTCGTATTTCAGGAACTGTTAGTGAAGGAATATCACCTAGTTGCACGAACAAGCCTGCTTCCTCTTGAACAATACGTGAGGCAATTATCAATTAGTTAATAATGGTAGGACAGAAATGGTGTTTAGCTATTAAGCTTCATTTTCTGGCAATGGCTTTACTGCCCGCCCCCCGCTCTCAGTTTTTTTTTTTTTTTTCATTCTTCGATTTTAATGCAAATATTAAACATTAATTAATCCTCTTTTTCCAGAAATATGATTACAACGGAAGCAACCAAAATTAGTCCTTATAAGGACTGGCTTAAAGGGGCGAAGCAAGAATGCTTTTTATCTTCCCCGTTATCTGTGGAGGACAGTGTAAGGATAAGGAGTTATTGAGCTATTAAAGCTCTGATCATGGCAGGAGGGTAACAGCAATAGCCCAGCCTCAGTTAGAACTTCATTGACTACAGCATTGCCATCCATTACCCTCCATGGGTATTATTAATCACCACCCAACCAAAATTACTTCCTACAAAACAATATAAATAAAAAGATATAATAAAATCTAAATGGTGTGCTATTAAAAATTAAATATAATTTTAATTTTTTTAGAATTCTAAAAAAAAATAAAGAAATAATGTATTTAATTTAATTTATATTTTATAATATTATAATAGAAATTAAATTAATTTTTTGGTGCACATAGACAATCATATTGTGCTAATAGATTCTAACGTATGATTTTAAAGTAAGATAAAAGTTGTTGTATTTTATAGGTTAATATTATTTTAGTGCTGTCGATGTTCGTTTTCATATTGTTATATATATTCTAAGGCTTTCCCGTTTGCTTAAAAACAATCCACTTTCCTGAACAGGTTATTTTGTTTCAGTATCTGATCAAATGTGGATTGACTCTATGCAGCGAAAGAATGAAGGAATTTACAAAACTCCATCCCTCTGTCTCTCTCTCTCTCTCTCTTTCTCTTCATCTATCTCTCAGATAGTCTACTCCAGAGAATCAACCAGAATGTATTGATATCTTGACACGCATTTCGATACTTCGCTAAATGTAATATCTTGCTATGCAGGGCACAGTCGATGATTTTTAGTGCTGAGCAATCCTACGGATTACTATTTTATTGTAGTGCATTAGCTATTGGTTGTGCTCTTCTCTAGTAGCACTTATTTCTTTATGCGATAGATATCCAAGTAACCAAAGAGAGCACGAATACAGAATTCACGAGGGCTGTTATTATAGGGAATTGGAAGGAATTCAGAATCAAATAAAAAAGAATATATTGGAAGTATTCGAAATCAAATAATGTAATACTCATAATATATTATGAAAAAAAACAAAAAAAACGTACTTTTCAATTGAAATTCACTTCAAATATAGATATTTATAGACTGCTCTGGATAAACAGTCGTTCTTTCTCTGCCTCTCTATCACATACGTACGCACGCACACACACATACACACAATCAGATAGATGCAGATAAGTACGTTTTTTTTTTTTTTTATTATTATCAAAGTAGGTAACTGGTCTTAGAAGGAGATTGGATTATTTTTCTACGAAAAAATCTAGTATTTAATCCACAGAGCGATACTGAAATCACCAGCAGTTTATGGACATAATAAAATGATATCAGATAGTCTTAATTTCCTTTGTTCGAATCAAAGTAATTAATCTGTGTTTATTGCTGTAGTCACTTCGAGTTTCATCTCTCTCTCTCACACACACACACACATCCATTTTGGCACTGACTCCACTAAACCTCCGACGCCGATGTCCTAAGGTGTTCCTGCCACCAAACAGACAGAATTACATCATAGAAATCAGCGACAGAGCGAGTTAGTGGCGTTGCTCGGCGAATTCTGCGTACCATGTGATCCCACAAATGTTTGATAGGATTCGAATAAGGAGAATTAGACGTCCAAGAGAGCACGTGGAATGTGTGGATATACTCTTTGAGCCATGATTGCATAATGCGAGCCTTATCACAGCTTTATCTTTCTGGAAGTGTGCAGATTCATGGCAACATATTATCACCGTTTAAGATAATGTCTCGTCCGAAACAAAGCCCAGCGGTCATGATGTGTTCAGTGGCGATGACAGGATGTCCCAGTGAAGTCCACGAGAACAATTCTCATGACAGGATTCTGTCGCCACCGGCCTTTTTTTTTCTGCCAACCGTCCACAGTTTGGTTGGACATAACGTTTTAGCTCACGAATTCATTTACCTTTTTTTCTCTCATTCTTCCTTTTTTTTACTATCACTTTTTTTATTTTTCTCTTACACTGATTTTCCTATATTTTCAGTTTTTCTCTCTTTCTTTCTTCTTTTCACCTTCATTACATCTTTGTCATTTTTTTTAATATTATCATTCGTTTTGCGACTTTTTTTTTGCGAATGGAAAATATATTATTATTTTTTCCTTTCTTTCCTCGTTTAATTACCTTTCTGACTTTTTTGATTCCTGTTGCTTTCAGTAAAATACAAACAAGAAAAGAAATTGTTGTTAACAGCCATGAAAAAAAAAAAAAGCGAGTTTTATAAATTTATTCTTATATTGTGACGTCACACGCTATTGCATTAATTGAACCAGAGCCGATTATGGCCTAGCATTGTTTGAATGAGTTTACTTTACCTAATTTTGCTACTATAAATGATCCAACTAAAACTAAAAGTGAAATAAGTAGATTTATTTTTAATATAGATCCTAATATGCTAAACTGTTTAAATTCCATTTAGCTAGTGCCAAATCATTGTTAGCAAAAAAATCACTAAACAAATATTGAACAGCATAGTTTCTCGTTGTCATCCCAAATCCTTCATTATATTAAAAGTTCATCGAGCTAGACAGGAGATATATTGTGGAGATAACATAACGTGGACATACTGTATTTAGTTCCCTCGTTCCTCTGTAAATAATCCGATTGAAAAGGAATAAAATTAAGAATTCCAAAACCTAATGAATAAAGAATGACCAAAAGACTTCCATGATGACTGCGTGTAGTTCAATGGACAAAACTGACTAAGGGGATGCTTACGAATTGTGCAAAAACTTCGAAATGACTAATGAACACTGGTAAATAGAAGACTATAGAATTATGATTAGCTGATTTATCTTAGTAAAACATACATTTAGAGAAGTGAAGTTGTTCAGATCTTTTAGCCAAATAAGCAAAAGACAGATAAGAGCTATATTCTTCTCACAATTTGCTTTCACTTTGTTCTTTTTTATTCTTTTTCTTTGTAATTCTTTCGTTCGCTTTCTTAGTTACAATAACTCTACTACTTTTAAATGTAAAATTCTTTGGTTGTTACGGTATGCAAATATCTTTGAATTAATCACGAGTTTAACCCGAATAATTCCATCGATGAAACACTGATGACGTCGGCATGATTATTAAGAAGTTGGATTGTTTTTGAAGTTTAGTTGACCATTTTTTTTTTTTTTGTTGAAAACTTTACTTTCTTCATATTCAATTACCTTAGACATCATTCAAGTAAATATCTCTCGAAATCCCTTCTGTTTCTATCACATACCTTCTCTTTCGTGCGTGTCAAGTTATTCTTCAAGGTTATGAAACCGTGAAAGCATTACAGGTTACAAATATGCATTGTAAACACCAAAATAATTTTTGAGTAAATTTATTATTCTTCATTAGCGATATCCGGATTTTTCATTTAGACTTTCACAACATTAACAAAATATCTAATTGGAAACTGTAGGTACTAACACCAGAAAAATTATCATTCTTACATACATTGTTTAAAATACGCCAATACGTAACAATGGAATGTTTGGAATTCTTTTGGAAAACCATAATACAAAAGAGACAAATAACCAACCATTATTACCGAAGTAACAAAGGCTATTTCACGAGGAAATATTACACAGAATAAACGTTTATTTTTCTCTTTTTTTTTAAAATAAGAATCGGCCATATTTCGATGCATTGTCATAAAACAATCGTTCCATCAGCCTGGGATAGCGAGATAACATGGAATCTTGCCAAGAATATTCAGAACGTAAAACGTAACCTTAAATTAAACAAGGAAGCAATCAATACTAGTTGCGTGCTACAGATTAACTGCTTACATCTGAGAGGAATGTAAAACAGGGACTAACCTTATTATAGAATAAGGGAGGGAAAAGAAATTGATTTAAGAAAATGTTACGGATATTAATATCGAGACTAGTATGTAGATTCTTAATTAGAAAAAAAAATTCAAAAAAAGAAAAAGAAATAAGTGTGTTTGAATAGAGTAAATATCAACACTAATATTTACGATTATACCGAAAATAAATCGATATAAGATGTTGTTGCCTTCTGAAGATGACGCATTTGTAACATTTTTATTCAACTATTTTTAAGACTTTTTTTTTTTTTTTTGCGATTAGCCACCTAGTGTGTTATGAAGCACGTCAGAAAGGTGGAGCCGCTGAAACACATTATTATTGGCGTGTTCATCGATTTATCTTTCTAGCAAGAAGATAGTAGTCATTCGCATTCCTTACTACGGTAGTTGTCTGGATAAGCTGCACACATTCTGTCCCATCCAGAGGTATTTTTAGTTTGCCGTGGCTTAGTAAATAAGCCTACTAAATAGTAGACTGTTCCTTAGAAGCTAATCTTATAAAAGTCAGGGTATGATACGCAACTGTAGCTTAACATACAGTTAATGCTACAAACTATCAACAATTATTAATTGTTGAAGCTCAGTGAGCATACGATAAATACCTGAAGTGGTACATTTATCGTTGAAGCAGGATGCGTCTCATTGTTAAATACCATTATTGAAATAATTAGAACAACTCAAATTGTCATAATTATAATATAATTTAATTACATTATTTATTATTGCGATAGAATTTTTATTAGTAGAGGAAATAGTGCTATTAAAATATTTGTATTGAAATCATTTGAAATGTTAATGATGATGTATTCATACCATGTAAGCCTAATATTCGTGTCCGGAAGTCGAAATGTGTGCTAGGGAAATTTTAAAAATAGCACCTCCGGTTTTGAATTTAATGGTTGTTTCTGTGATTCATCATTCTTACGTCATTTTGGAGAAATATCAGTCTTGTGAGCATTTGTAATTTCTATTTATAGATCTCTATTAGACTGTATTCATTTCTTCAATCCTTCTTTTATCAGCATTCTTGGGATTCCGCAGAATGTTGAAATATATTCCTTGAAATGATTTTGACAAACTTAACAATCATTTCTTTTTTTAGGAGTATTTTTATGTTCTATTCCTTGTATGGAAATCGATTTTGTACTCAACTTTTGAAAATCAAATTTGGAAATCGATTTTGTATATGATGGAAACGTTGTTTATGCAAGTTTAAAATTGATTTAAACACTTTTTTTTCAGGGTATACCTGAAAAATCAAACGATCATTTTCTTTATCGCTTGTCATTACTGCATAAAATATTTACTTTTTCATTCAATTGGAAGTAAAACGATTTTCTATATTTTTGTAACAATCTCACAATTGATGAGACATGCTTATTCTTAAAAAAAAGTATGAAAGTAAATCAAACTAATCTTGATCAGAAAAAAAAATCACCTTCGCATGAAGGAGTAAAAAATTAACTGACAGCAGAAAACTCATAAAAAAATACTCCAGGACCAGCTAATCTAGCTATCCAGCCATAATCAATATACTCATAATCTCTTGCAAATTTTGGGAACTTCAGGTAATCATACTTTAGTAACGTAATCCTTTAGTTTATTATAAGATGCTGACATAAGAGTTTATCGCAAATCCTCTCAATAATAAAGTTTGGTATATATATATATATATATATATATATATTTTTTTTTTTTTTTTTTTTTTTTTTTTGGCTGTTTCAACTATTTGAACATATTCTTAATCTTAAAATGGCTTTATTTAAACTAGACATTGGAGTTTTCAAAGAAGAACCTTAATAAAAGATCCTAAATAATATCAATCTCTGCGAATCAGCCAAATTCTTTCAAAGAAAATTTATGACAAAACATATCTAAAAAAAAATACGATAAACCACTGATGCTTGTTCAATATCAAGAAGAATCCCAGTGACGCCCTGGCAATCGATGCTAAATCAACTAGAACTGAGATTGGCAAATCGCTTACATTACAACGCTAATGGTGCTAACAAACGAACAGTTGCCTGCCTCATTGCCGAGTGGATAACGTCTGTTCTTTCCAATCATCATGCTCTCGATTCGAGTCCCCCCTGGGGCATGGATATGTGCGAATGTCCTTACTTGGTAGATGAATTTCATCACTCATGTATGAGATTACTATCCGCTTATCTTCAAACGTCGGAGTAGCTTGTAAGAAGTTCCCGTGATTAGTCCCCAATTACCTAAATCTTGGCTCATCCACCTGCAAACGCTTGTTCTACTAAATTCGTGTTTTCAGATATGAACAATTTGTTGATTTTCCTGAGAAAAACAAAAGACAATAATTCGGTATGGAACAGATACTACACTCATTTTTACCGCTAACAATGTGATTATAATCTTGATCTAATCCAAAACGTTACTTTATTGTTGTTTCCGTAAAAATAAAGTCGAATTCCTAGCGTATCATTACTAAAATGGCTTGGGTAAGGTAAGCAATTTCTAAACCATATCGTTGTTTTTAAATATTCCATTTAACAAATTACGTGGAGTACGTTTTTAAAGTTAACAATAACATTGCTCTGGTTAAATGCAATTGTTAAGAATTGCAACAATGACTCTGAGCAACAATGATAGAAATCAACAATAATAATAAAAAAATACTCTTCAATATTGTTGCTAAGAATCAGGAAATGTTTCGTAACTAAAATCTATTACAATAATAAAAACAATGCCATTAAATTTCGTTGCCATGACAACAACCATAAAAGACAACTTGATATGTTCATTACAATAATAGCAGATATTTGAAAGAGAAGGGAATAAAAGTTGTCTGTGTACCAAAGAGCCGAAACGTAAAAGCCTTGGGATGATTTTAAAAATTAATTAATATTATAACTTAATTCTATTTATTGGAACCTACACTGAAATGCATGAAACTGTAATCTTTTTAAAGATTAACTTCTCCCTTTCATGTATTAAACGTATCGCAAACGATGCCGAGTAAAAATCATTTAGGAATCAAAAATCCAATTTTAATGCACTTAAGTGTATTAAAGCAAGCACTCAAAATAGGCCTTTTGCCATAATAACTAATCCCGAAATAAATCATGAAAGCAAACAGAAAACGGTCCTATTCTGTCAGAAATTATTGATTTAATGCTCATTTTTATAGCCACCTATATTGTCAGTAAACCGCACAGCGCTTTCTGCTGCCAACAGAATTCCAGCGAAACAGGAATTCACAGTCATCGGAATTCGGTAAATATTGCGATAAAAGAAAACGAAATGCACACACGGAATTCTTCCTTTTATGCTAAGAATGTTAACGAAACAATATTACATCCGATTAGTTGGTAAGATCAAAAGAGAATTCCTCTTCTATTCTCCTATTGTGGGCATTAAACATTACGGAAATTTAAATACTTTAATTAATCTGATTAATGTCTGCTTAAAGAATTACCGTTCACTAATGCATTTATAGGTCACTGCGGAGGTCATGTTGCAACTGTTTGTCATATTTAAAATACCGTTAAGAGTCGGCATTCGTGTATATTCCGAAATGTAAGACGTGTGCTTACGAAATGTAACTACACCTCTTAGCACAAGTTAGAGGACGATATTCCAAGAATTAAATTTTGCTGACTTTTTTTCCTATTGATTTCAATTCATTTTACCTCACTAAAATTAATTGAAAACAAACAAAAAAAATCCATAATAACTTTATAAAAGCTTTTTTTAAAAAAAATAAAAGTATATCATGCGGTTATTATTGGCAGTAGCGATATTATCTTTCCACCAAGAAATTCACGTAACATTACAGATAATATCATCTTCTTAGGTTTCCAAGGCAACGCACGCACATCTCATTTCAGGTGAAATCTGCATGCTCTTCACGCCCAGTCCCAGTAGAACCTCATTGTTGCCTTTTAATTTATAGCTATCTCGTTGCAGCATATAATCCTTACTTTATTCACGACAGTATACCAACAAATGTTCAACAGCCTCTAAAGATTAATAGAGAATTCATAATAGTTTTCCTTTAATCTTTGCTGCTCATAGGATTAAAGTTAAAAAAGAAAATACTAAAACAGAATTAGTCTTTTATCATTATTGCAACAATGTATTGTTAGTTTATATTAACAATGACACATGAAAGGGAATTGATTCGTGAGTTGTTAGAGCTTCTCTACTGTAGTTTTATTAGCAAAGAAAACACATTTTGTGCAACAGCTCACCTTTATTTTACTCCACTGCAAATTCAGAATTTGCAAAAGAGCAAATTTTGTTCCACTTCAGAATTTTAAGCTGTGTTGATCTTCACACATAAGTGCCTACACATCGAGATAACTGAAGTTTCTATTTAAGAAAAACCAACACCGTTTGATGTTGAACAAAACCAGACATTTCAATAGAAAATTTTCCTTATGATGCTATTCCAAGATGTTTTATGTTTGCGATGTTTTCTTCACTATGAAAGTACAAACTAAATATGATAACCTAAGGGTGAAACAGTAAAAGGGTTATGGGGGATAAACGATGATTTATTCACAGAATCAAGTACAAAGATGATTAGACACTGATGAAATAATTAGTAATAGTTATCAGTCTGTTAGAAATCGTTAATGCATGTATCGATAAACAAGACAGAATACGAGAGAAAAGGTGAACAAGAAGTCAAGAAAAATATACAAAGATGAGGGTGTGAGTAAAAAAGGGGGGGGGGCTTCGACAAAGAATTATGGCAAAAAAAGACCCATAAACGAAACAGACAGCAAAATGTGTGTGTGTGTGAGAGAGAGAGAGAGAGAGAGAGAGAAAGTAAAATGAATAAAAAAATGAGAAAGATTTAAATTTCAGTAAAGATTAATAGGGCATGCTATGGTGATTTCCAAAAAAATACACGCTACGAAAAATATTAAAAGAGAATAGTTTAGAAAAGGTTGACGAAATAGACTAACTCTATGTTTTCAACTTGGAAAATATAACAAACATAAAAAAGGATGCTTCTCTTATAGCATCCTTTTGTTTCTAACTATTGTATATCTCAATACACCTGATATTAAAATTTATGTTATTACATAAAGAATTCTATAATTAAAACCTATTGTTGCCAGTAGCGCATATTAATCTTACCTGATAATGTCCAATCAGATACACATGTATTTTTGTACTCCAGTTTCGCGGCTCTTTCCCACTTTCAATTATTTGTGAAATAACTTCAACAGCGATCTTACAATAACACTGATGTAAGCGTTATGACTGAGGTGTTTCTCCTGCGCCGGGTGTTTATATGTTGTGTGGATAGAGGGCAGCACCATTCCATTGCCCTGGAACACTTCTATCGCATAGATAGTGCCAGTAATATACAACGCATGGGAATCGTTGCCGTAAGCAAATAACTTCTACACGAACCCCCCCCTCTATTTCCATATCGTATTGAAAATTTAACTTTTTGTAGGCAAATTTCCGCCAAACTTAATGCGATTGTTTATGAAGTATTAAATACGTGAACCGTTTAACGTGACGCGTGCCTTGAATGCAACAATAAGCATTTTTGTTTAGCAGTATTTCTGTGGATTTATATTGAAAAATTGCATGCATTATTAAACAATGATATACTCACACAGGAAGTGTGTAAAAATATGAAAAACGCAAGTAGGCCTTGTAGAGAAGTAAAGTAATGGTTTGATAGCTTGCGATCACCTATAAATGATTCTCTACAGCGGACAAACGCTTACGATACAGGAACCTATAACACTTTAATGTAAGTAAGATTTATGTAGCATGAGGTAGCGCGCCACAGAGAAGCAGCCAGCAATTTTAGAAGCCCTCTATCTATACGGGCAGCCGTTATGTCAAAGTTCAAGAAAAGTTTAAATACGATATCAATCAAATCTATATAGAGAAATGATTTAACTTCAAACTGTCATAATAACAGAGCAGGTTATTTATTAGTGTTTATAATTTAACCAGAATGCGGATACATCATGCACAGATTCATCCATTGGAACGATGGATCAATAGGTGATCATTATTTTGATATACTGTATATTAAGAGGGGGGGGTTCGATATATTAAAAGATTTCTTTTTTATCTCGTTAGAAAAATTATCAAGTCACAATATTTTGGAGTAAATACATAATAAAAATATTTATGAATGTACTGCATTTCTAAGTATTAGTTCTTGTAAATTAATCCCACCATGTCCATGTCGCACACTTCTGTGTGGGGATTTATTAGCACTAGAAGTTGACAAAATTATCTGAAGCTGTCAACATCAATACCTCTTGACTGACATTTGTTGTGCTTTTTATGCAAATTTGGATATCTCCAATTGATTGGAGGGGAGTTTGGCACAAATCTGTACGAAACTATGTCCTCCTGTGGTCACTTTTCAATTCGTGAAATTGGTGCGACAGTTTCCTCTCTGGTAGTTAATTCCGCGTTATAATGGATTTTTATTCTCTCTCTCTCTCTCTTTCTATCTATCTCCCTCCCTCCCTCTATAATAAATTCCTACAAAGATACCCTTCGAAGATTTCTGATTTTCCCTTTCAGACGTTTCCGACCGTAGGTGACTTTGTAGGCATTGCCCACAAAGTAATCCGGGCTCAGGACGGGCATATGGCTGGGACATATTCATGACTAATCCGTGTGTATTTACGGGGCCAGTTAGCCTGTTTTGTGGAACGAAAAGCCCGAGTTTCCGGGCGAGAAATCCCTCTATCTCCGTATGACACCTGCCAACTCACCTTTAGTCGAAAGAGTCCAGATAAAGGTTCCTCACATCACTGACGGAATCGAACCCAGGTCTTTCCGACCAAAGGGCTTCTTCTATACTGGCTGAGCTACGGAGGCCCTCTTCGAAGATGGAAGAAGCTAAACCTCCAGCACACCGTGAAGACAGCATCCCTTCCTGAAATCCTCATGGAGCCCATCTTCCACAACACGATGGTAAGAAACCCTATCACTCAGAAAGAGGTTTTCTTTCCTCCATGGAGCTGGCGAGGCGTGAGGATCTTGGATGACATGCTTGCTCTGAGCCTCACCTGGCACTTTCCAAAATCGCTCGCAAACCTGGAATACGGGAATCAGGCTGAGAAGATACACACTGTAAAATCCGCTTTTCAAGCTGCTATGCCTGATAGCATAACGGAAGAGGGGCTCAGCCCTTCTGATTCAGAAAATCCGGTGCCTGTCTTTCCGATAAAAACCAACGATGCATGGGAGAAACTTACACAATGCAACATAAACAAAATCTACACCACGCTAACACAACAACCAAAGCAAAGCGCTTCATTGGAAAATCCTGCATCATCCCACCAAACACTATTTCACTTGGACCTACCATATTGCACAAGTGCCACCGAATCTGAAGCAAATATTCAGTGGAGAATGTGGCACAATGCACTACCCACTCCAGCTAAATTAACCCAGATGTCGCAGATAACTGCCTGCTGTTCTGCTATCGATCAGGAACAGTCCGGCATATCTACTTGTAATGCCAGTCAACACACTATTAATCCGTTTGTTTCGGGAAAAGGCAGTTCTCACCTGTGGTAGTCTTCTTCTTCTGGATGAAAAATCTCCCTGCTCAGCCAGGAGTTGATTCCATGGACTCCTTGTCTTGGTGGAAAAGGTCCAGAGTGTTGCTCTGCTTGTGGTGACATGTGGGATCCGACTTTTCATCTTTTGTTTGAAGGCCGCAAGGGGAGGTCAGTCGCCTTTCTGCGTGAAGCTGTTGTGCTGTCTGATCTAGTATGTCTGAGGTAGAAGCTATATTACCATTTCGCAGTGATAAAGAGGTAGTTGCAGATGGAATGATTATTTGACTCGGCATGGATAACACCATTCCTCAAAGAGGATCAGATCACGGGATAACATTCAATGTGTCCAAATAGTCACGGTGGTTCATTTTAAGCTAAAGGCATTTCTTTAGAAAATCCAGCCAGGGGCTTTATAAAAATAAGTATTTTCCCTCAACCTTTAAAAATAACTATTTAATTAGGAGGGTGCAACAAATCTCTCCTTAAAAATTCTTCATGCTATTCAAAAGAAAGTGTTTCCGCTAACCGATGATCTCTCTCTCTCTCTCTCTCTCATAGACTCACATACAGAATTTTTTTTCTTATGTCTTTTCTACAAGTAATTCCATCAGCAATGTTCTTGAACTGACATCCATCATTCGTCTCCCTCCTCCTCCTCTTTCCGCTACAATACTATCAAAGAGTGGCTATCTGACATCCATTCGCAGTGTAACTGTAAACTCTACTAAACTTAATTATCCGCTACCTCTTCTATTCCATCTTCCTCTGTTTCCTGGAAACAGTACTCTCACCAAATGGTCTCTGATAACATCAAACGGAATCCTTATATCTTAATCCCTGCTAATTCAGACATCATTAATATGCTTTCGGGTCTGTCTACATGGTTTCGTATGTAGGAACGATATCACAATAGTTTCAAATGCTCTATTCAGTGAGTTTTATCACTAATTATCCTTATAAGTAATTATCACTTTTATCTTTAAAATTGTTATTTACGAAAGATCTCGAAACAAAATTGCATTTGGTAACTTTACAATGTAACAGCTCATTTTAAAAGTGACACTCTGTGACGTCAAACTCTTGCATTTTATTATATTCATTCATTGTAAGATACTTATTCTTTCCACAGCTTAATAAAAACAACTTCTCGTGCTTTAGGAATTAGTTTGTTCCGTATTTATGTTTTATATTATTGCATCGTGTGATAAAAATTTATTAACAAAGTAAGTTACAGAAATATGTTATCTCCTGTTTATTGAGGAGGAGGAGGAGGAGGAGAAGAAGAAGAAGAAGAAGAAGGAGAATAGAAACTGGTGTTTCGTACTAAAAAATTAGCCTAAGTCAGCCTCAGCGAGATACATTCAAATTAACCTATTTAAACTAATTTCACGCGACTGTAATCAATCCTATCTTTATACAAACTAATATAATCTGTGTAATGCATAACCTAAATAAAGAACACATTGCTGTAATATGCAACATCATCGCAGTCCTCTTCTCGATATTTTTCTTGACACATGTCGACTGCATTTCATATCTTTATAGACAGGCTTCTCTAATGCTAATTACTATTTGATTAATATACATGTTCTTCGATAACTAGCTTTAACATATTGATTTACTTGTATATTATCATTATACAGATTATTCATATTCATATAGCTTATGTTCCATTATATAGGTTATTACTATAGTTTTCCGATATATAAGGACACGCTAGGTACATTGGGGTAAAATAGTTTGTGCTTCTTTCACAACTTATTCGGTAATATATCAGAAGATGAGAAATAAAATCTGGAAAGAAGCGCTCCTTTCATTACTATTTATATATATTATATATAATTTTCATTTCATTGTGTTATATTTATGTAAGCTTTGTATTTGTAATTTTAAATAATAATTGAAAATTTAACTTATTTTAAAATTATAATTTTAATTGCAATTGAATTTTAGTTATAATAAAATTATTTTTAATATTTATTTATTGTTTTAATAATACTAACCCCAACCAAGTGTTTTTTGTCATATCATATCATGAAAAAAAAATTAATATTTTATTTCTCAGATAAATTAAATATACACAATAATAATAATAATATTATTTATTATTATACGTATGTCATATTTAATATATGGGCAACTATCCTTAAAACCGTAATTAATATAAAATTACTTATATGCATATGAGATTATTAAATTTCTCTACGAAATATTCAAACGACTTACAAATTTCTCTTTCTGATCAAAAAAAAAAAAAAAAAAAACATCACATCTTTTAAACATTCTTAAAATTTTTCTTCAGTATAGCAAAAAGAAATGAGAAGTAACCCAATCTAGTGAGTACACCGGAAATTAAAGTTGAACTTTTTTTTTCGTATATTTACATGTTCGTAGCTCATAAGAACCTCGTGCAGCGAGACTAAATATTTAAAAAAAAAAAAAAAAAAAGTTACTCATATACGTCACCAGGAAGGCCTATTTCCTGGTTCCACCACGCATTTCTAAATCGAGTTAGAAAGAAACCTTTAAAAAGGGGTGTCACGTCAGTTTGTAAAGCACTTTGACAACCAAATGCTTCTGCTTGCTATCTACAAGAAGGTGAAGTCGTTCATAGGAATTCTATGACAACAATACATAGATTTGTGTGAAATGTAAAAAATATATAGAAGCAAAGAGAAACATTAGAATAATTCAATGTGTTTTATACAATTAATAGTTCTATTCAGCATCGTTTGTATTCAACAGAGTACTAGCGTTCTCAACAAGCTATACAACGAATGTTGCTTTTATGTCCCGATACTCAATATGCAGTCCATTTAAATATTCGAATATACTTTCCTAAATAAGGATACTTGCTTTAAAAAAAATTCTTTCCTCATATCCTGCAGTTTCTTTCTCTTCCGTATTTTCTTTCACTGTCTTTTTTCTATATATTTGTCAAAATGTTTTCGTTTCTGTATTTCTCTCTCTTTTTTTCCCCTCTTTCGTTCTTTCTCTGTTTCAATCTCGCTCTTTTTCTTTCTCTCTCTCTCTATCTATCTTTCTTTCTCTCCCTTTCATTCTCTCGCTTTCATAATCTCACTTTCTTACATTATTTCTCTATCTATCTTTCTTTCTTTCTCTCTTTCATGATCTCGCTTTCATGCATTATTTCTTCCTCCCTCCCTCCTATGGTATCTATCCATAGAATCCTTAAAAAGAGTACACGACACCATGATTTCCAAAACGAACCAGCATAACAGTACCAGATATAAAAATAAGCCTATCAGCATATGCCGATGACGTCACAGTAATAATCCGTAATGACGAAGAAATGACACTAACCGACGAAGCACATAGATTATACGCACAAACCTCTCAGGGGCCAAATTAAAACTCTGCAAAAACCATTGGCTTGTGGTCAGGTAGATGGAAGGCCAGAACTGATTCTCCGATTGAATGAAGCTCTTCAAATGAAGGACAAATATACTTAGATGTACACCTTGGCAACATAAAAATATACAATGCACTGAACTGGACACAGCTGCTCAACCGATTTGAACAGGTGATAGGAAAATGGAACAGCATTCGATCAATGTCTTCACTGAGACGAAGAGTCTTAATAATCAACCAAATGGCTGCGAGTGTGCTATGGCATACCCACAAAGTACTGACACTCCCCCCGCCGAAGACTTTCTCCATCATATTCAAAAGGCAATCAAACATTTCCTCTGGAACAATACTAACTGGACAACATACTCTGAACTCTGCAAGCCACTCAATAAGGGAGGTCAAGGCCTGAGTTCTCTTGAAAACAAGATCACATATCCTTCAGGATAATCTTTCTGCTAAAGACACTTCGGTTCAATCATGCTTATGTAACCACCTTCGATTACATCATGAAATCATCCACCCGAGGACTTACACTTTCCACAATCCTTTAAATGGCGAGTTCTGTGCCATCACCTTCTAAACTACCTCTTTTTAAAGAGATGCTTTACAGCGTTGGAAAAATACAGAATTTTCATCACACACTGACAGAATCAACAGAGTCAGCTGTACTTACAGAACCGCTGTTTTCGAACAGTAACATAGCAAGTCTCACAACTGGCCAGCCCTTTCTTTTCCCTATATGCAACTGGGCAAGAATAAGAATCATAGGACCTCCTGACCCAGACCCTAAAGTGGAAAATACTCACATCCCTATCATTGAAAAACCCGAAAATTCAAGAGCAATACCAACAGATGCAAGCTGCTATTATAAAAGCCTTCCCAGATATCGCTACACCTCAGAGAATCCGTATTCCTTCTAGAAACGGCGAAGTGGGAGGCACTGACACCACTTCCTCGTGTCAGTGCCTCCAACTTCGCCCTTTATATATTCATACTTAACCCTCTCATTTACAAGGCTGCACATGCCACTCATTTTTCAGTGGGATCTTCCATATAAATCAAAATGTGCCAAACCAGATTCTGACATACAGTGGAGGCTGTAACATCTTCCCAACTCTTACTAAGCTCTACAAATTTCAACTTACAGAATCGGACGTGTGTCTCTTCTGTCAAGTCTCAGTACCTTGGAACACACATGCCTAACCTGCCCTGCAATCAAAGCGATGATCACCTATGTCCTGAATACAGCCTCTAGCATCTGCAATATCTGCAACTACGCACACAGCCAAGAAGACTACTGGAATTTAGTCCATACAGAAGAGAACAAACACAGAATATGCATTTTCCTCTTCATCTGCGCCAAGGTAGAAATTTACAGTTTCTACCTTAAGCACACGAGAAATAACCAGCACCCATCCATCACTGAATCGTAACAAACCCTCATGTGTAGCCTACGGCGGAAACTACAAAGCAGGCTTTCACTGGAACTTGATTACTTCAAAGAAACAAGAACTGTCGCGAAATTCATAGAGGAGTGGAATCCAACTGGTACCCTCTTCTGGATTACCGACGACAATACACTTAACTGAAAAATAACTAAAAGTGATACTGCACTGTAACGTTGACTTACTAAAAATAGAAATCCTCTCTACTACTGATGCATCTATTGCCTCCTTTCTATTGTATATCTAAAAAGAAAATCCTTTTTTTTCTGTAATATGCATTCTTATAATATGTAACGAGTCTTTTTGTTGCCTCTCTTCCAATGAATATTTTATCAAGTTAAATAAAAAAAATCTATCTTTCTTTCTTTCTCTCTTTCATTCTCTCTCTTTCGTTATCTTGTTTTCTTACATTATTTCTCTCTCTCTCTCTCTCGCTTTAACTTCTCGAATCTATCTTTTCCTTATTCCTGTCTCCCTCCTTATATTCAAATATCTGCATGTTTATTCGGTTCCTTTTTTCTATCCATTCTGCATATGCGCAGTATTTTTTTTTTTTTTTAATTTTCAACTGGTACTTTTATTAGCATTCTTTCTTTGTCTTCATTTTTCTTTATCGGCTGATATTTCAGAGGCCCACTGCCAACAAAAATGACCATGCAGTTGATATCGTATTGAAAGTTGAAAAGGATTTGCTATTGAATCACTTTCCACACACACACACAGAATTTCAAGATAAAATATTTGAAATTATTCTGTCCTGTGTCTACTACGTCGGCTTCCCGAACATTTGCTTTACCGAGTCCACCGACATCTTGAGTACAGTACAGTATATGAGATTTGTATTTACCCCTGAAAGGAAACATATTACAAAATCTTAAAGCGTTCTTCGTCGATCTGTCATGAGATTCAATAGACTGCAAACGTTAAGAGAGAGAGAGAGAGAGAATGGGATGTACTTTAAACGCAACGAACGATGTCATATTAAACATTGGAACTAAGTAATATTTATAAGTTATAACCAACAAGGCAAAATATTCTAAGATGTCAAAGAGTGAAACATAGTAAAGGTGACGCTTTAAAAATAAAAGATTTCTCTGTCAGTATTAGTTTCCTTTAAAAAAATTCGATCAGAAACCTTTTCGTTCCTTATGTTTCAAAACTCTTCCTAAAAGTAAAAAAAAAAGTCTGACTTACCATTAGATTTCAATGATTCTCTAAAAATAATTCAGAGTTGAATGGAAGCTATACCATCTTCTGATATTTGTCTTTCTAAAAATTCACGAATTACCTACTGTTTACAGATGGCGCTGCTGCTACTGCTGTACGTCTAAAGACATATTTGCAAGGCAAGTACGATTCTAATGGGTGTAGAGTGCTCTTGGCCGAGTGGTGTTGCTTTCAACAGTGGATCCTTTTGAATGATGCTTTTAAAGAAAAGTGTGGTGCTATGCTACGAGCCCCTGTGAAAAGGGGAACCCTAAGTAGATGAACAAATAAAATTTCCGGTCTAAATTTACAATAATCCATAGTCACGTGGTTACTACGGATCGAAATGTTCGCAGTGTAAGACTTCGATGGGATTAGCAATTCTTACTAGCATTCTCTGATGGTTTTTCTTCACTGTGTGTGTGTGTGTGTGTGTGTGTGTGTGTGTGTGTGTGTGTGTGTGTGTGTGTGTGTGTGTGTGTGTGTGTGTGTGTGTGTGTGTGTGTGTGTGTGTGTGTGTGTGTGTGTGTGTGTGTGTGAGAGAGAGAGAGAGAGAGAGAGAGAGATTGAAAGAAGCTATCTTACCGAAAGCATCTCGTTCTCCACTTTTAGTTCGATTGCAACTAACTCTCTTTGAAACATTGTACATCTTTTTTAAATTCATGGGAAGTTTCGTAATGAAAATAAATGAGTCTTTTAAATCAATGGGCATTCACAGTTGCATTTCTAAATATTTGGTCATAAAAGAAATATCTCGGCAATTTCCTAAAAGCGTTACATTCTGTTATAAATCAAAATTTGCTGGTGAAAACAAAACACGTCAGTTTTTTTTTTTTTTTCATGTAGCTGAATAACAAATTTCATGATTTTTTTCCAGCATATGTTTAGATTATTACTCTATTAAGAGTAATAATCGGAGCATATGAGCATATAATCGGAGCATCCTCAATGAGTGCAACAAAAGTTGAGCTCATTATTGAACTGCAAAATTAAATTATTTTGTGCTTTTAGGAGTATTAAAATTTAATTCGTTATTAACGAAAAAAAATTTAATTAAATTGTTATACATAACATAACTATTTGAAAATTAAATAGGAATCGCAATGATTTCCCAATTAAATCAACTGAATTAATATAAAATATTATTAATGATTAAAAAGTCTTCTATCACATTATCATTTTAACTATTCCATAGTTCAACACTGCTTTTAATTTACTTTATTTCTCACTAAATACTTTATATTGTTGTCATCGCTTGTTCTTTCTCGTGATTGATTCACATGCGAACATGGTTACCTAGCAACATAACAATCCACACAGAACTATGAATTAATATATAATATTATTATTATATTAGTTCATATTTCTGTGTGGGAAAAATTATTCGTAAAATTAAGCGTCCTTATTTAGGATCTGAAGTGGGAGTGGCCATCAGTAAATCGTATAATAATATTAATAATCAAAATAGTAAACGTTTAAAAAATGCGCGATTAAAACATGAATCATTTTTATCGGTATATTTAAATTTAAAAATACTAGTATTTAATTATACAAATTATAAGTATATATAATTTATTTGTCATATGACAAATATAAACTGTGTCATATGACAATAATAACAATAAAAACTACTGCTTTATAGAATATCGCTAAGTTTTATATTTAGAGTTACTACAATTACTTTTCCAAACTAGTCTATGATATTTTTTCTCTTTATATTTTCATAAATTAGTTTCATTTATTTGTTGTCAATAATGCATTTTTGTCAGGTTTCCATGACAACTATCCATTGTTGTGATAATTTTCATATCCTATCGATATCATTCCCATTATAATAATTTTCGCTATCGTATGTCAATAAATAAATATATATCCAAATTTTAGTTCAATCTGTCTATCATTCTGGTAGTTTTGTTCACATCTAAATAAGAATTTACTTTCTATGTTTTTTTTTCTTTTTCCGCTCCCTTATTCCAGCTCTATTGAAGATGTTTCAAATCCTTGACTAAAATAGACTTCCGTAACAGTAGGAACGGCAAAGATTGGTCTCAAACCTGGCTTTTAGTCACGTCGAAGGAACAGAAACGACATTTAACGTGTGTGTATTATTACTGTCACGTATGGTCCTTAGCAGTGGGGGAGGTGATATGTCAATTTATTATACACCACCAAGCTCCCTACTGGCTACTCTACCATGATAGTCACGTTCCTATTTGCCCTGTACCCAACAGCCATTTTTTTTTTTCATCTATAGCCTTCCTTGAACTTAAAGCTCCCCCGATGTTCAATATTATTTTGCTCGTGCAGTTTATTAAACAAGAAACCCGGTGGAATGACGGTTATGATTACAAGGAAAATAACCTGGGGAGGCGTTTTCATTAAAATAAATGCATCTGATGTTTTAAATGAAATGAAATGAATTGCCTGGGATGTCATGTTTGCTCGTGTAACAAGCTACCTTTGAAGAACCTCATTCATAACATATCACACTGACGTTTCTGTTTTCAGTACTTACATACTGATGACCCTAAAAAATAAAAATAAAGATATTTCATGTTATATGTAAGTTTACCTTCGTCCTCCACCCCCCACCCCCCACCCCCCAAAAAACATGATTTGATTTGATTCGCAATTCAATTTGGAAAGCTTTCTTGATATTTAATAAAGGTAAATTGGACATTCAAAGTAGGTGGCATTTTGGCATATTTATAATCTATATTTGCCGCATAAATATTGCCTGATTATATACTAAATGACTCCATTATCGGTTGATAAAATTTGCTATAAAGAGGTTCTAAATCATTTTGAAATACTTTAGATATTATGCCATGCGTTAGAAGGATTAGAGCGATAGAAGTGCATCAAAAACGTAAGGAAATTATAGTCTACTAGACCAGGTATTTATATATTAATATATATATATTATTAATAAATAAATGAAAACTGTATTCATTACTCAAATATATATTGCACTGATCTGAAAATTTATTGAATTTTATTTCATATAAAACAGCCAACAGGGAATAGAGAATATTTGGACTCGCTTTCTGTGTGTGATGCAAATGAACCTCTTGTGTTCATCAGCTTCGTTTACCGAACTCGATTCAGCTTGCACCTGGTGTTTCAGTTTTATCTTCGCCGTATTATAGCTATAATAAGAACGCTTTAATCACTGTTGCTTCTGTACATCACCTGTGATACTTTTCCTCTGAGATTTCACCTTAGCTTAACCGGTAATTATGACGTCAGTGAGCGATTGTTGTTGACTTTCATTTTTGCGCCAACTTCCTCGAGCTACAGTGTGAATTTAAATTGCATAGCTCCAGGAGAAAATTTTGAATGAGGATACTTGAAAAGAATAATTCTTTCTCATTTTTCATATGCAGCATGAGAAAACAAGAACACAAAGACTTTAGAGTGTTCTAAGTAACAATATCCCTTAGAAGGAATAAATGAATATATGAATAGAAAGAAAAATTTATTCTGTAAGTTGAATAGTAAATATAGTAGGTGACTGCTTTGCTACGTGGGTCTCAACAGTCTCAACGTATAAAGAGGAAATGCAGATGTGACACTGATGAAAAATAGGGGTGTAAATAAATGCAGAAAATATAATTAGCCAAAGCGAATGTTAATGTCATATATAGTGAAATAAATTAATGACAAAACAGTGTCAATAATCAACATAATTGCTTTGTTGTTCATTAAGGATTTATTCATGCTGAATAGGAGATTTTCCTTTGTTATTTAGGTACTTTTTCTCGCCTAAAGATTTGGGTGTTATTAAAGACATATGGACGGAATATTTTACTATGAATCCAACCCAAACTACTGTAAAACTATGGTACATTTTAAAATACCGTAGGTTGGTTCAAGTTTAGAAAATCCGGGATCCTACCTATAGACTGAAATGTGGAACATTTTTTTTCCAAGCACTTCTGATCATCCAATAAGCAGCGTGATGGCCTCAAAGTGGACGACGAAAACTGAAAATTGTTTACCACCTAAATACTTTTACAGTCTAATCTCAAGGTGTAATTCAAACCAACAAATTTTTGGTTGAATAGCGGAGATGCTGTGCACACATAACCTGGCTCAGACATCCGGTTGATTTCAATTTCATCAGCATTGAAATTAACAATGTTTTCTAGTTTTTTTTCCTACGTTTGTTTCTGTCGATTAAGTATCCCGACTATTCGTGGAAATCTTCTACCCTGCTACGAAAATTACCCGAGTTTTTGAGACAAACTTGACTTTCTTCCACCGAAAAATAGTTAAACAGGACCTATTCCTGGCAAACTTAATGGATTTACGACAACCTCCTTCCAGCAGAACGACAACAAGTGTGCCATTGTGGAGTAAATATCCACTTACAAATGGTATGGAGATCAATATTAAAGGCAGCGAACCCATCGCATCTCAAATTCCCTTTCGTGTTAGCCTTAATGGCCTATCGCAGCAAAGAAGAGAACTAAGGCAGCTATTCGAGAACTTCTTTTTCATTATTGTGGTGTTTTGGTTATCTAATAAGAAAAAGGCCTACCGTGTACAGT
Organism: Typopeltis vanoorti; assembly: GCF_054136105.1. Taxonomy (NCBI): domain Eukaryota; kingdom Metazoa; phylum Arthropoda; class Arachnida; order Uropygi; family Thelyphonidae; genus Typopeltis; species Typopeltis vanoorti. Next base: position 77,372,458 of record NC_143554.1, on the reverse strand, counting down.
CATACTGTTTTCGCAATGAACAAAGTATATTTCAAAAATGCAGTCCTGTGGTGCCAAGAATAAATTTTAAAGTTTGTGGTTTAAAATTCATCCACCGTCACAGAAGGTACAATCAGAGATAAAACTGGAATCTCATGTACAAAAGACGTACAGATCATACTGGTAATACTTATTTAAGAAACCTTTGTGAAAGTCCCAGTTCAAGAACCTTAAAATATCGATAGTAACTATATTTTAGTTTCTTTTTCAAAGATATTTGTGTAATATTAGAAAAGTCTCTTTTTGTACGATGCAGGCTAAGTTCAGAAAACTAAAACTGTGAAATAGAAGAATATTTAAAAATATCCGCACAACACAGATCTCTTGAAACAATTGAAAAAAAAGCTGCTGAGCTATTGGTCAACATTCATCTTTTTCGTCTGACGTTTTCTTTTGCAAAAATGCAAAAGCTATTGAATACGATCTTGGGCATGGTTAAGAATACTTAAGTCACCAGTATAAGAGTTAAAACAAATTAAGAAGCCAGCAGATGTTGCTAATGCTTCGATAGAACCATCTGTATACACCATAATAAAATTCAATTGAAGTGAAGTTCCGATCAATAGAGAGAATCACCATGACTACCATTACTCTAGTTTTCGAAATATACCGATTCCTAATTAGGATGATAAATATTAGTTTATAGAAAATAAACAAAGAAGAAGAAGCCATCTACAATGCCATTATTCTTATTTTTAACATATTGACATGTTTGTTTATTTATTTATTATGCAAAATCAAAATAGAATGGGAATAAAAACAGACGTTTTTGGAATGATTTTAATAATTTATTTTCTTCAGCTTTCGATTCCCTGCTGTTGTTTTAAAATTCTGATATAATAATCCCACATCAATTATTCTTATTTGTGTTAAATTGTGTTAAATCACTCGTACATTTTAAGTATAATTTCAAAACTTAAAAATTTTTACAAAGAAATTTTTATAAATTATATATCTCTTATAAAGAAATATGAGTTATAAAAAATTCAAAAAAACTGGAGGTTCCGAAACTAAGATCTTACTCGCATTCGTCTTTGCATAGCAATGCATCTCTTCTTCTTAAACAGAGAAACTCAAAGGAAGAGGAATAGTTTTGTTGGGAAGGAGAGGCTCTTCTTACCTTCAGGCTTGTGAAGTAGCTAGCGTGTAACACAGCGTAAAGGTTTTTTAAGGCTGAAACCCTTCACACACTTCCATTGTCAGGCAGCAAGCTAGGATTAGGAATGCTTTTGTTTTTGTTGACAATGAAGTTGAGTGAGTGTAGGATTTTGGGCTCATCTTTTGCTGACAGAGCGGAAAACACTCCGTAGGATTAAAGCCGAAATTTCCCATCTCTTTCACTTTGAAGGGTCACTGTTTAGAAGTTCCAAAATAACGCAATGGATGACGTCAGTGCAAAAAAAAAAAAAAAAAAAAACGATACTTTTTAAAATCTTGACGTGAAATAACTGAAGGGAATATTTACGAGATTCATCTGTTTAGAGATATGTCGGAAAAACAACATTATTATGCTTATAATCTATCATCATTAAGCAGCTTATGAGCTTTTCCTATACGCTAATAAATCTGTTCATTAAAAGCAGATGCACAGATTGGATGAAGTTCTAAGACGCTGTCAGTTCTGATGATTATACGACTTGACTCTTTCTAGAGAAAGTATCCCCAACAGTAACATTTGCGCGGTATTTCTAAAACATATATATATCCCATCCCAAGGAATCGTATTAAAATCTTTATTAGCATTAATATTTAAAAAACGTATAGTTGTAGTTTCATTATAACGATTTTTGTCATTTTACACTAAGTTTAGGAATTATAATTTCTAAACCGCCATTGTAATGATGTCACTTATACCGAATGACGTCATTATAATGGCGCTGACTATCTAATTAGTTCTAATTCTCTTCATTTTATTCTGAGAGAATTAAGAGAATTGAATTGCTTACTTATTCACTTGAATTTTCCTAAAATTGTTGGTTCTTGAAAACTACTTATAAACATTTACAAAAATTCAGAGGCAAAATACGAAGTTTCGTAATTTGTTATAATTTTTTTTATCCAATTAAGCCATTTCATTGTCTTGGATGCGAGCACACGAAATATAAAATAACACTACATGTCAAATATCTTTCTTTTTTTATAATAAATATGAAACAAATTCCACGGAGAACTTTCTTTGTTCTTTAATTTTAGCAATTTTCTTATAAAAAAATAATTAGATGAATTTTATTTTTCCATTCTTTCTTTCTATAGTTGCACCGAAATATGCAACCATTTTTTGTTAGCAACCTAATCAAAAATTTTAAAGGAAACTAAATATAGAAAGCAGCAATCTTAATATGTGAAAGTGAAATAAGCGTAGTAGAAATAAGAGAAAAAAATAGCATTAATGTTTCAGGGAATTTAGTATGCAAATTAGATTTTAGCCAATTTGACGAGACGATATATACACACACACACACACACACACACACACACACACACACACACACACACACACACACACACACAATCTACCAATAATTGTCCGGAAACCCCGTATTTGAAGTTATGGAACATTCCAGGTTGGTTAATATCATAACGACTGGTATACAGATAGTAGGAAGCAGTATTTCATCGTAGTGTTGAATACAAGTAATATGGAAACACGACGTGAACTCAATGATTTCGAGAGAGGTGTCATCGTGGGCTGTCATATTGGTGGCATGTCCATACGTCTCATTTTCGCTCAATTTGGTTGACGATGTGATCAACAAATGGAGAAGTTCTCGCATCACTATTGCAGAAAAACACCCAGGGCGGCCGCCGAAAATGACTGGCAGGGACAGGAGGGTGTTAAAACGGTTGACACGCAAAAATCGGCTACAATCGGTACAGACCATCCGTGATAAGTTCCAGAGCGCCGTTAACGCCATGGTTAACACTAATATTGTACGAAAAGAACTCCACTTACTGGGTTTCCACGGAAGAGCAGCGGCACACAAGCCGAATATCACAACGAACAAGCGGCTCGTCTGGCCTGGTGTAAAGAGCGTGTTAACTGGACAATTGACCAGTGGAAAATGCTCTGGAGTGATGAATCAAGGTTCACCTGTTTCCGGTCTGAAGGCATGGTGTGGAAATGGAGGCAGCCTGATGAACGCTTGTTACCACAGTGTGTTGTACTCACAGTAAAGTTTGGTGGTGGAGGAGTAAATGTGTGAGTTGCATTCAGCTGGTTTGGAGTGAAACCACTGGTCGTTCTCCGCAGTTCCATGAAAGCAGTTCCATGATCAACAATCAGGTGATCACTGTAAGAGTTTTATAGAACGGACCCGTGTTACTATCAAGACGACAATGCCCCATCCTACAAAACTGCAGCTGTTACGGACTGGTACAATGAGATTGGTGTTAAACGATAGACTTGGCCAGCGTAGCATCATAACCTCAACCCATCGAACACCTGTGATTCGAATTGGAGTCACTTTTGAGGTCCAAAGTGGCATATTCTCGATCTGTATACGGATTTTATATATATATATATATATATTATATATATATATATATTATATATATATTATATATATATATTATATATATATATATATATTATATATATATATACAGGGTGTTCGGGATAAATTTGACAGTTTCGTAAGGAAAAAGAAAATCTTCTTTGTATCTATTAAATTTAATGAATTGACAAAAAAACATTACAGGCAGAGTTAATTACAATACTATCAACAAGATTTACTCAAAATAACAACCATTAGCATCGATCACAGCTTCAATTCTGCTTCGGAACCTCGAACAAGCTGATGCTACAGTCTCCCTGGGAAGGGCCGCAAAAACTGTTTTAATTTTATTCATTAACTGGGCTTTTGTATTACTGGAAGTGCGATTGGTGTCTTTTTCAACTGCGCCCCATACAAAATAATCCATGGGGTTAAGGTCTGGGGAGTTTGGAGGCCAAACATTTGGACTGGTGAAGTCGTAGAAATTTTCAGACAACCATTTTTGACTTTTCCCAGAGGTGTGGCAAGGGGCCGAATCCTGCTGCCATACATACGGCCTACCATTGGCTACCCTTGTTATCCAGGGCTTGACTACAGTTAGCAACTCCACGAACAAAGCCCGAATTCCAATGCCAGGGTTCTTCAACACCTGTTCCTGCAGATTTGCGAGGAATTCTGCTGTACGAACGCAATCAGATCGTCTGCTAGGGATCTTTCTTCTTGCTACATCCTCGTAGTCACCATTGCAAGTCTCTAGTTCATGCCTGATTGTTTTTACTGTATTCAGGGAGCATTGGGCAGCAGTCGTAATATCCTTATTTTGATGGCGGGCACGAATCATCATGATACAAGTTATTCTCTTCCATGATTCAGGTGGGTTCCAGCTATCCATCCTTTCTGACATCTTGTATATGAATGAAGAAGGGTCCAAACTTTTAAATGAAGAGAAGTGTGTGTTAATACATGTAACTTACGGAAAAATATAATTAATTATAAATATGTCAAATTTATCCCGAACACCCTGTATATATATATATATATATATATATATATATATATATATATATATATATATATATATATATATATATATATATATATATATATATATATATATATATATATATATATATATATATAATATTCATCAGTGCTTCCTCAGTCTTAAGAAAAGGCTGGTTATATTCCACTAATTTGAGCCCTACCCAAGGGCCTATGAGTTGTGGAAATACTTTCTGAAAATGAATGTTGTGCCGAACAAAGCGACCTTTTGTAGCTGCCCAAATTTTAATCCATCTAACTCGAGTGCTTCTAGATGTTTTTCCAATGTTTTAAGGATGGTGCCTAAAGCACCTATTATCATGGGAACAATAATTGTCCGGAAACCCCTGCTATTTGAAGTTATGGAACATTCCAGGTTGGTTAATATCATAACGACTGGTGTACAGATAGTAAGAAGCAGTATTTCATCATAGTATTGATTTGCTTCCTCAGTCTTAAGAAAAGGCTGGTTATATTCCACTAATTCGAGCTCTACCCAAGGGCCTATGAGTTGTGGAGTCACACTAATCTCATCATACCTCATGTATATATATATATATATATATATATATTCCTATTCCAAAGTAGAATCGATATATATATATATATATATATATATATATATATATATATATATATATATATATATATATATATATATATATATATATATATATATATATATCGATTCTACGTTGGAATAGGCTTTGACTGAACTTATGCATAGCCCGCTTAGGAGAATCTGCTCCTATACCTGTTAGAGTTAACCACAAATTACCCAGCAGATTTTGTAGTATATGACTAGCATTGTATTGGGATTTCTATTTTTTTAATCTATTTTATATATTTATTTTTCTTCAAGAGTGCGTTATTTTGCAAGTTATTTGTCCTAGTTTCTTCTAAAACAGTTTTAAACTAATCCCTCTGAAAGCCAAACGAAATTGTTTATAATAAAAATCACGTGGTGAAATGAATAGCGTACTAAAAACAAAAAAAAAAAAACTCCTATAAAACCTATTTATCCGAAATGTAACTTTAATTTTACTCTGTTCTATTCCCTGTTATTGTCCGGGTCTGAGCCATTTGCTTAAGAACATTTTTTTTCGACGTAAAATCTGCCAGAAAACACAGTAAACAAACAAACAAAATTCTTAATTATGTGGTAAATTCTGTTCTCCTCTGCGAAGAAATGTTCTTTCCGCACTTTTCACATTGTTTAACATGTTTATGGCAAAAAATTAAGCAATTCTGGTTTTCGCTCGCTAATGGAGGAAACTTAATATTTTATAGAGAGTATAGTTGATATTTTAGTTAAGAGAGACTTATCAGATAAAATCACAATATAGCACCGTTTTGTGCGATATTATGATTTGATCAGTTACACCAGGATATGGCTGTTAGCAATCCTTAGAGAGCAGTCGAGATGAAATTGATACTCTCCCTGTTAACTATTTTTAATGCGTGAAAACCTATTCGTTCGATCCTACGTTTCATGACAGAAACAATTTGCACCCTAATTTAACCAACAAACAATAATAAACAATACTTTAGTATGTACGTCCTTTTGTCCTTATAAGGATAAGGACTGGCTTAAAGGGAGCGAAGCAAGATGCTTTTCATTTTCCCCGTTATCT